>NW_014040569.1:677764-1124797 GCF_000143105.1 Grosmannia clavigera kw1407 | reverse complement strand
TTCTTTGCTATATAAACTACCTTAACAGCTAAAGGCCTTGCATACTTTATATACTAATATATAAAACTAGTGTATAGTGTAATACTAAAGAGTATAGTCTTTAACTAAGAAAGTATATTTACTAGCAAATTCTAAAGTAAATATTACTATTAGACTAGAATTTATAGGCAGCTATTAACTACATTTTACCCTTAGATAGATAAGCAAATAAAAAGATTTAACTAGACATTAGAATAGTACTTACGCTACTTTATAATAAAGAAGCAATTAAATTAGCCTTTTTTATTATCTTTAGCATAATACATTTGCAACAACGCTATTAACGCAACAACTAAAATTAGCCTATTTAAAGCGCTATATAGTTAGAAACTAGACCTATAAACTTACCCTAAGAGCGGCGCGACCGTAAGAGAGGAGTAAGATACGCGCAATATAGTCCTAGCAGTGCATAACCGCTTAAAAAAACTAGAAGCTATATAAAAAAGGTTAGCAGCAAACTAAGAGCATGCAATAAAGCGCTAGAAGCGTTACTATAATGCGCGCTAATAGCCTATAAGCTTTGCAGTAAAAGAGCTAGTAAGCCTTTTTATAAAAAACCTTTGCCTAAAAAATAAGAAGTTAGCACTAAGACGCATTAAGCCCTTTAAAATTCTTAAGACTATAAGTAAACAAGCATATTAACTAGCACTACTAAAACAATATAGCTAACTATATAACGTTTTCTTAGTTTTGCTATTAAAGCACTAAGAGAGTAAGGCAGGCGTAGAACAAGCGCCTTTAACAATGCTAGCGTTAAAAGACCTAGACAACAAATAAGAAGTAAAAGTAGTCTTAAATAAAAAATATAAGGCTAGCTAGACCGAATACCTAGTACGTTAGACAGGCTAGCTAACTAAATACAACTAGTAAGTGCTAGAAGAAGATATAGAAAATGCGCACGCAGCAATTAAGCAGTATGCGCGCAGCAAGCGTGTAAAGACAAAAACATATAGGCAAGAGCCTAAATTAATTTAACTAGCTAAAAGGCCTTATAAGAGACTATGCAAAACTATCTAAGAAGCCCTTAAAGCAACGCTACGCCGGCCGCTACCCTAGCATAAGCCTTATCTATAATATACGCCCTTACTACCGCCTTAAGAAAGGCATTAAAGGCCGTAGTAAGGGCGGCATAACTAGTGTTACTAGGCATTAGGCGCGGCAGCTAAGAGAGCTGCTAAAGGGTTAGAGTAGCAGGCCCGGGCGGCAAAGACGAAGGGGGCGTGTACAGCGACAGCGGGTGCATTTAGGCTAATAAAGCCCGCCGGGCCTTTACCTGGCAGGCTACCTCTTAAGCCTCCTCCTAAGCCTTAATGCCCTGGCGAAGATCGAGCTCTGCCTGCGTAACGTTAGCGGCCAACAACACCCCCGGCAACGTAGGCCGCTGCTGCTTATCTACCTGTAACAAGGTGACGACGAAAGCACCCACAGCACGCGCGAGTGCCGCGCGCACTGCGGGCGAACCCTGGCCGTAAAGCTTCTTATTAAGGCCGCGCAGCACCATCTTAAAGTTGGCCTAGTTGCCAACCATTAGCGGGAAAACCTGCATTCTATTAGCCACTAGAGCGGCCTATAGCTACTAAAGGGGACTTACCCCGCAACACTCGTGCTTGCTAGCACGGCAGCCGTCGCAGCGCCTAGCGCTAGCGACGCTGTAAATACACGGCACGGCCGCGAACCCAGGCAACTCCGCAGGGAGAGTCGTTAGAAAGCGGTGCAGGCACCGCACGCACGACAAGCCGTCCAAGGCGACCTAGGGGTAAGCTAGTGGCGCAGCCGCTACCAACCCTAGGAGCGCCGGACTAGTAGGGGCAGCTCCTGCACCTTAACGGGCCACCGGAGGCCTAACCGGGGGCACGGCGCGCGCCGCAGTCCGCGCCGAACGACGAACTGTGCCAGCGTGAGCCCCGCGCGCACGTTGCGCGCGGCCGGAACCAGCACCTTGGCCAGAGGGCAGAGGGTGTCGGGGAGCAGGGGCCGGGGCCGTAGCGGGTACTAGAGCGCCAGAGGCGCTCACCGCGGGCACAGGAACGTTAGAATTGGGAGCAGCCATGTTGCTGCTAGAAGACGAATTTGTTGTTTCTGGAAGAAGTGACCGGATGCCAGACCTTACGATAATCTGATTTGACTACGGGACTGACCTCCTAAATAAAGGGAACTGAAGGCGCCTTGAGTCGCCTTTGACAGCGATCTCAGCAAGCACAAAGGGGCCGCCGCAAACGGACAAGCACCACCACCACCAGGAACAAAGGTTGCAAGCCTTTCGTCAAGACCTGCCTCAGGGGAGTCAGGCACAGGAGGGGAGCAATTGTAACGCCGCCCTAGGAAGGGGACCGACGCAGGCTACGCGCAAGCCGTACGCAGTATGCGCACAGCGTATTAGATGCACATCGTGAACTAGAAGCGGTGCTAGTGGCGCAGGCTGCGTGGCGCAGTCTGCGCACAGGCCACAGCACGTGCTAGCGCACGGGCCAAGTAGAAACGGGGTCGCGCCTGTCCTGCGCACTTGGTGCGCCAGAGGTGCGCCTACGATAAAGAGTGCCTCCCGCACTCCCTTAGAGTGCAAAAGGCAAGAATTAGCTATTGAATATACGGCTGCTTCCTCCTGTTAAGAAGATACCTCCTTGCTTGCCTAACTTACCTGGCCTACCTAAGTACACCTTTAACAAATAGTACAAACTAGTTAAGCCTTTATAACTATGCATTGCATACTAGCCTCTTATAGAAAACTGCCTGTATATAGGCGGCGCGTACGTCCTTTATTAAGAGCTGCTATAGCTTTATTATAACAACTAGATCTCTAGGCACTTTGTAGTTGCTAAGACCTTAAAACTACTTTATTACTACTTTTACTAGGAAGAAATAAAGAAGGACGTAAAGGCTTATATTGCCTTGTGCCTAGTTTGCTAGAGTTAGACGATTAAATAGTATGCGTAATATAGTAAGCTAAACTTGCTACCGCTACTATAAGGTCCTTAGCAAAAAATCTTTATAGACTTAATTACTAGGCTACTAGTAGCTAAAGCAAGCACAGGCAGCAAAGTAGATGTAATTCTAGTAATTGTCGACCGCTTTATAAAGATAAACCTCTTCTTTGCTATATAGACTACCTTAACAGCTAAAGGCCTTGCGCACCTTATGCACTAATATATAGAACTAGTGTATAGCATAACACTAAAAGGTATAGTCTTTAACTAAAGAAGTATATTTACTAGCGAATTTTAAAGTGAATATTGCTATTAAACTAGAATCTATAAGCGGCTATTAACTGCATTTTACTCTTAGATAAATAGGTAGATAGAGAGATCTAACTAAACGTTAGAGTAGTACTTACGCTACTTTATAATAAAGGAGTAATTAAATTAGCCCTTTTTGTTGTCTTTAGCGTAATATGCTTATAACAACGCTATTAACGTAACAACTAAAATTAGCCTACTTAAAGCGCTATATAGTTAGAAACTAGACCTATAAACTTGCCCTAAAGGCGGCGCAACTATAAGAGAGGAGTAGGATACGCGCAATACGGTTCTAGTAGGGCATAACCGCTTAGAAAAACTAAAAGCTATATAGAAAAGGTTAGCAGCAAACTAGGAGCATGCAATAAAGCGCTAGAAGCGTTACTATAATGCGCGTTACTAGCCTATAAGCTTTGCAGTAAAAAAGCTAGTAAGCCTTTCTATAAAAAACCTTTGCTTAAAAAATAAGAAGTTAGTACTAAAACATATTAAGCCCTTTAGAATCCTTAGGACTGTAGGTAGATAGGCATATTAACTAGCACTGCTAAAACGATATAGCTAACTATATAACGTTTTCTTAGTCTTGCTATTAAAGCACTAGAAGAGCAAGGTAAGCGTAGAATAAGCGCCTTTAACAATGCTAGCGTTAAAAGACTTAGATAACAAATAAGAAGTAAAAGCAGTCTTAGATAAAAGACGTAAGGCTAGCTAAACTAAATACTTAGTACGTTAGATAGGCTAGCCGACTAAATATAACTAGTAGGTGCTAGAAGAAGATATAGAAAATGCGTACGTAGTAATTAAGTAGTATACGCGTAGCAAGCGCGTAAAGATAAAAACATATAGGCAAGAGCTTAAATTAATTTAACCGGCTAAAAGGCCTTATAAGAGACTACGTAAAACTATCTAAGGAGCCCTTAAAGCAACGCTACGCCGGCCGCTACCTTAGCATAAGCCTTATTTATAACATACGCCCTTGCTACCGCCTTAAGAAAGGCATTAAAGGCTACGGTAAAGGCGGCATAACTAGTGTTACTAGGTATTAGGCGCGGTAGCTAAGAGAGCTACTAAAGGGTTAAAGTAGTAAGCCTAGGTAGTAAAGATAAAGAGGGTGTGTATAGCAATAGCAAGTGCATTTAGGCTAATAAAGCCTACTAAGCCTTTACCTAGTAGGCTACCTCTTAAGCCTCCTCTTAAGCCTTAATACTTTAGCAAAGATTAAGCTTTGCTTACGTAACGTTAGCGGCTAATAACACCCTTAGCAACGTAAGCTGCTACTACTTATCTACCTATAACAAGGTAGCAATAAAAGCACCTATAGCACGCGCAAGTGCCGCGCGCACTATAGGCAAACCTTAGCTATAAAGCTTCTTATTAAGGCTGCGCAGCACTATCTTAAAGTTAGCCTAGTTGCTAACTATTAGCAAGAAAACCTGCATTCTATTAGCTACTAAAGCAGCTTATAGCTACTAAAAGAGACTTACCCTACAACATTCGTGCTTGCTAGCACGGCAGCCATTGTAGCGCCTAGCGCTAGCAACGTTATAAATATATAGCATAGTTGTAAACCTAGGCAACTTTGTAAAGAAAGTTGTTAAAAAGCAGTGTAAGCACTGCATGTATAATAAGCCGTCTAAGGCAACTTAAAGGTAAGCTAGTAGCGCAGCCGCCACTAACCTTAAGAGCGCTAGACTAGTAAGGGCAGCTTCTACACCTTAACAGGCCACTAAAGGCCTAACTAAAGGCACGGCGCGCGCCGCAGTCTGCGCTAAATAACAAACTATGCTAGCGTAAGCCTTGCGCGTACGTTACGCGCGGCTAGAACTAGCACCTTAGCTAGAGGGTAAAGAGTGTTAAGGAGTAAGGGCTAGGGCCGCAGCGGGTACTAGAGCGCTAAAGGCGCTTACTATAGGCATAAAAACGTTAGAATTAAGAGTAGTTATATTGCTGCTAAAAGACGAATTTGTTGTTTCTAGAAGAAGTGACTAAATGCTAGACCTTATAATAATCTAATTTAACTATAAGACTAACCTCTTAAATAAAGGAAACTAAAGGCGCCTTAAGTCGCCTTTAATAGCAATCTTAGTAAGCACAAAGGGGCCGCCGCAAACGGACAAGCACCACTACTACTAGAAACAAAGGTTGCAAGCCTTTTATTAAAACCTGCCTTAAGGGAGTTAGGCATAGGAGAGGAGCAATTATAACGCCGCCCTAGGAAGGGGACCGACGCAGGCTACGCGCAAGCCGTACGCAGTATGCGCACAGCGTATTAGATGCACATCGTAAACTAGAAGCGGTGCTGGTGGCGCAGGCTGCGTGGCGCAGTCTGCGCACAGGCCACAGCACGTGCTAGCGCACGGGCCAAGTAGAAACGGGGTCGCGCCTGTCCTGCGCACTTGGTGCGCCAGAGGTGCGCCTACGATAAAGAGTGCCTCCCGCACTCCCTTAGAGTGCAGAAGGCAAGAATTAGCTATTGAATATACGGCTGCTTCCTCCTGTTAAGAAGATACCTCCTTGCCTGCCTGACTTACCTGGCCTACCCAAGTACACCTTTAACAAAGACCAAGCTCCAGCCTATGCACATGCTTCGCAAGCAGTTGTATACAACCGTGCAGACGTTTAAAGGCTGATTTGGTGCCCGAATTCACCAGATTTGAATATGATCGAGCCATGCTGGATGCACTTAAAAAGGCAGACTACTAAGTTTAGCGCGCCTTTATCAAAGGCACAAGCAGAGGCAGACTGGCAGCGTGCGTGGGCAGACTTAAAACAAGACCGTATTCGGGAGTGGATTGAGAGGATACCGTGGCATATTCAGCAGGTAATCGCTTTAGGTGGTAGTAATGAATATAGGGAGGGACGAAAGGATGCACCAAAAAGGAGACGGAATGTAATTTGAAAATAGATTTCCTAATTAGGCTTAGTGCGAATAGTGGGACCAAAGGCGGTCAGAAAGGACTTTTGGTAGCGACCTCTGTATGTGTAACCTTTTTGACTAAATTTATCTTTCCTTTCTTTTGATGTCTATCATTGCTTGCTAGATGCGCAGCAGCCGCAGCACAAACGACAAGTCGCCGACGGCCTGCTCCTCCTCGACAATCAGGGATTCCTTGTTGGCAGCCTCACCGGATGCCGGCTGCAATGTGCCGCGCAGAGCTGTCCGGAAGATGGTCTCGTGCGATCCCACAACGGCGGCCAGGTCCACGTTCTCCGGGTTTGCCAGCACCTGGTAGTGCATCTGCACGTCGTCCGCCGGCACCAGCCCAGCCTTCTTGCGCAACCGCTGCACCCGGTTGATGATCTCGCGCGCCAGTCCCTCCTCGGCCAGCTCTGGGTGTGGCGTCGTGTCTAGTAGCACAATCATGTCGTCCGCAAAGCCAGGTTCCCAGCTGGGACCGGCCGCCTTGCCAGCCTCGGTCTCGGCTTCCTTCTTGGCTGATCCGGCCTTGGCCGCGTCGCTTAGCACCCGCACAATCGAAATGTCCGTCTCGCCCAGCTCAATGTGGCCCACCTGCACCTTCTTCTCGACCAGGAACCGGCGCAGCTCTGCCTGTGTGAGCCCTGGAAGTGCCTTCTTGACCATCTGCACGTCCTTTTTGAGCTTCTTGCCCAGCGTCGGCCAGTCCACCCGCGCCTCCAGCTGGATGCCGTACTTCTCTTCGTCCTGCGACAGGACCACGTCGCGCACGTTCAGCTCCTCCCGGACGTACGAGCTGAGTGAATCCACGTCGTCCAGGATGTTTTGATCCGCAATCACCACCACCGACAACAACGGCATCTTGAGCGATGCGTTGACTCGCTCGCGAGCCGTCCGCGCCAGCTGAATCACCTTCTGCATCGCTGCCACCTTGCGCTCGATCACCTCGTCGAACAGCGCCTCTTGCACCGTCGGGAACGGCAAAAAGTGCACGCTACGGTCGTCCTTGAACTCGCTCAGCGCCTCCTTGCTCAGATATGGCCTCAGCAGCCCGTAGATGTGCTCGGTGATAAAGGGAATGAACGGTGCCAGCGCGCGCGTCAGCGTAAACAGAACCTGGAACAGCGTGTTCATCGCTGCCGTCGTGTCGTCGACGCCCAGCCCGGCGCTACCCTTGAGTCTCCGCCGGTTGAACCGGATGTACCAATTGGTAAGCTGCTCGATCGACCCCAGCAGTCGCGGCACCACTGTGTATAGCCTCTGGTTTCCTTGTCAGCATGCGTAGGACACAAACATCATGGATGAAAATACGTACGTAGGCAAGCATCTCCTGCTCCACAAACTTCAACAAGCTCTGGACCTCGGCAAGAATCCACCGGTCCATCACGTTGTTCAGCCGCTTGGCATCGCTGATCACAGACAGGTCGGCCACAAACGGCTTGCCGGCCGTCTTCTGGTACAGGAGCGCCTGCTCCGAGAAGAAGCGGTAGCTGTTCCAGAGCGCCAGCAGCACCCGCGACACCATCTCCTTCACGCCCGACTCCTTGAACCGCAGCGACTCGCCGCGGACAACGGGAGAGTTGATCATGTACAGCCGGAGCGCGTCGGCGCCATACTGCTGGAGCACGAGCACCGGGTCTGCGTAGTTCTTGAGACGCTTGGACATCTTCTTGCCGTCCTCCGCCAGCACAATGCCGTTGACGATCACGTTGCGGAAGGGCGACGTGTGGAACAGCTTGTTTCCGAGCACCGTCAACGTGTAGAACCAGCCGCGGGTCTGGTCCAGCCCTTCTGCGATGAAATCGGCAGGGAAGCGCGCCGGCTTGCTGGCATCGTCGGCCCGGCGTGTCTCCTCGCCAAACGGAAAGTGGTTGCTGGCGTACGGCATGGAGCCGGACTCGAACCAGCAGTCGAAGATCTCGTCGATGCGATGCAGCATGCCCTTGCCCGTCTTGGACGGTATCGTGATTCCGTCCACCTTGTCTCGGTGGATGTCGTTGAGCTCGCCGTCGTAGCCGCTCAGCTCCTTCAGCTCGGCCCTGCTGCCGACACAGACAACCTCCTCAAAGTCATCGCTGACCCACAGCGGGATCGGAGCTACAAGAACGGGTCAGCAAGTTCCTAGATATATAAGCCGGGCGGCCTGCAACACTTACTTCCCCAGTACCGATTCCGGGACACATTCCAGTCGTGCGCACTGCCGACCCAGTTGGCAAACCGCTTCTCCTTGACCGAAGCCGGCACCCAGTTGGTCTTTTCTAGGTTCTCCAGCATCTCCGGAATCGCGTCCTTGACCTGGATGAACCACGACGACACGGCCTTGCGGATCAGCTGTGTGTCTGATCGCCAGCAGAACTTGTCTGTGTGCATGATTTGGCTCTCGACCAACAGACGGCCTGTTGGCCGTAGGTCCTTCAGGATGGCCTTATCGGCCACCTTAACATGCTGGCCCACATACTCGGGGATCTCGGCGGTGAAGCAACCCTTGTCATCCACCGGGCATGGCGGCAAGCGCTTGGGCGTGATGAAGCCCGCAGCCACGGCCGCGTCGTAATCCTCCTGACCAAACGCTGGGGCCTGGTGGACCAGACCCGTGCCCTCGCCCTCCTCGACGTAGTCGGCCGCGATGACCTGGAAGCAGTCCGAGTACTCGTCGGCAAAGTACTTGAATATGGGCTCGTACTTCCATCCGATTAGCTCCTTTCCGCGGATCTTCTTGACGACATTGTCTGTTCGCAGTCAGCTGTGCCGTTCGTATGTCGGCAGGAGAAAGTATGGACAGGCATGGAAACTCACACTTCGCCTTCTTAGGGTTCTTGAAGAGAAGCGCGAGACCGGACTCCTGCATAATCTGCTGCCGGCCGGTAGCCTCGTTGAGGATGACCAGGTACTCGAAGTCGTTGTGGGCGGCGATGAGCAGGTTCGACGGCAGGGTCCACGGCGTGGTGGTGTAGATGAGCAGGTCCGTGTTCTCGTAGCCCTCGACGCCGACGACCGGAAAGGCGACCACGATGGCTGGGTCCTGTGTGAGCTTCTCGTTCTGCTTGGACTCCATGTGGCTGAGCGGCGTGCACAGGGCGGTCGAGAAGGGCATGATCTGGTAGGCGCGGTAGACAGAGCCCTGGTCGAAGAGCTGCTTGAACACCCACCAGCACGTCTCCATGAACTTGACATCCATCGTCTTTTCTGTGTCAGCACTCGGCAAAACGGCAGGCACAAAGACAGTCTCCATCACGCACCTTGTAGTCGTTGTCAAAGTCGATCCAACGGCCCAGACGCTCAATGGTCGACCTCCACTCAGCAGAGTAGCGCATGACAATGGCCCGACACTCGGCGTTGTACTTTTCAATGCCCATCTGCATCACAGCATCACGGCCCGAAATGCCCAGCTTCTTGTCGATTTCGTACTCGATGGGCACACCGTGCGTGTCCCAGCCGAATCGGCGCGGCACGTGGTAGCCCTTCATAGCCCAGTACCGCGGGATGATGTCCTTGATCGTAGAGGTCAAGAGATGGCCATAATGGGGGAGACCTGCGCAGGTGTTAGGGGTGCTCTCGGGATGCAGTTGACGTCACAGAGGAGGCAAATTACCGGTAGCTGTGAGAAAGAGCGAGTTAGCAGCCAGGCTCTCGCAAGGACAGCGTCTCGGACGAGACAAACAACCATGCACAGGCAATCCGTTACATACCAAACGGCGGACCATCATAGAAGATGAACGGCTCGTTGCCCTCGTTCAGGCGCACTTGCGTCTGAAAGGCATCAATGTCGCGCCAGAGCTGGATCACCTCCTCCTCGGTTTTCGGAAAATTGATGCTCATTGTTGCGGGCTCTCGGTAGCTTGCATAGGTATGCGGGAAGGATGGAAGGCTGCCGTCACTACCCTGCTGCTCAGACGACGCAGGGTCAATACGTATGTTATATGGAACTTGTCTTGTGTCAACGGGCAAAATCAGCACGGCAAAAAATTGAGGGGCACAGAAAAGTTAGTCACAGAAGGCGCGCCTGGGTCGGACCCCTCCCGCAGCGATGACCAGTCTCGGAGTCTACTTAATCCGAGCAGGCCATCCATCCCCGCTTAAGTCGTATTTATCTAACGAGGCTGCATAAAAAGGCGTTGTATCTCATAGATCGGCCACCTACATACGGAGTACTCTGTAGTACAGATCTCGCAACACATCTTCCGATTTCGTTCTAGTCGCTAACTTTGCGTATTTGCATCACACTCTGTTTCCAAACCCGCCATCAGTAGTCCTTACTCGACTAATTACCAGTTCATGGCCAACTGAGCGAGGGTACATCTTGCGAAGAAGATGTCGGAGAACAACGTTCGTCTCGCCAGCATCGTTTTGCACATGCTTTTGTGGAAAGATCTTATTCTCTTCTTTGGTGTAATCGACAAGCTCTTTCTCAGTTTTGTATACTTTTACGGGAGGACCGGCTTGTCCCGACCGACCCCAACTAATAAGGTCGACAATATTGACATGTTTAGTCCTGATAATCTGGTTTGGGTCAGTACTGGCTCTATCTTTTTGTAAGCAGTAAAGAAGGGTCAATAATATAAACATGCCTTTTCACACTCTTGACAAGTGGCGGGCGGATCCTTTACGCCAATGGCACGGCATAAGTGGTGCCAAGCATTGATGTCGTTTTCGCTGCCGAACAACATCCTGGTCTCCTCATACATCGCGCGACTGTAGCCTTCCCAGGCTTCGTCACGGTCTGCGCGTTTACCCTTCCATCCAAAATATTTCGACAAAGCTCGGTAGGACTCATCTGGCGACAGACCTGAGTTGTAAGGAAACGGAGCATAAGAGGAGAAGTACCGATCCAGTGGAGTGGGCGACGCCACTGTCTCTGTGCTCTCCTCTTCTTCCTTTTTGCTCCGCCTTTTCCCCTTTGTGAAGGTCTTCTGAAACTTCTTCTTAGACTTCGCCTTGCGAAATGTTGTAGAAAACTGGCCGTCCGTAGTGCTCTCGCCGTTAGCAGCGAGAGCATTGTCTGAAAACATGTCGCTCGGGAGCACAGGTGCAGCATGCATAGACGACTGTCTAAAATGGCGTGCCACATCTCGAGGCGACAAAAACAGGAGGGAGCAAAGGGGGCATTTATATGTAGCAGCGATGCGCTCAATCACCAGAACAGTAACCGGAATATCAGGAGGATTGCCAGTAGCTAGAAATGGATAGGAAGTGCCTCTGGAAAAGTGATTCTTTGATCGTCTCACGTGGTCTGCTATGCTGGGCGGATCATTGAACAGCATCGAGCAAGATGGGCACTCATAAATGATCACAGCAGTAGTGCCATCGCCCACGGGAACTTCGACCGGTACCGATGCCGTGGTCATGACAGGTCGGTTTCTAGCAGATCTCCAAGAACTGTGTATGAGCGAATATTCAATGTGATTCTTCAAGGCTGTATCCGTCTTGAACGCTGTATTGCATAACATGCAGTAGTGTTCCGTTGTTGTTGTCATTGTTGTTCTTACTGCTGCCATTGCAATGTTGGGAAGACCACGGCCCGGATGCGGAGACAGCTTCCAGAACAAAAAGGCAAGAAGATGCACACAGCATCACAGCCTAGACCTATCTATTTATGAGAACATATTCGTCGGGGAAGACAAGGCAACCCTCCAACCCGTTGTAGCATGCAGGAATATGCAGCACTGCCTGACCAGCGCACAGAATTGGCACACTGTATATTGTGAAGCTCTAGAATGGAGCGCACTGTGATCGTTCTGACTAATGCCAGCACCGCGGCCTCTCATTGGTCAGACAGATAAAAGTGGGGATTAACCCCAGTGAAATCTCTGCACCAGTGAAGGCGCGCCATGTACCCTCTCCTAGCTAGTTACAACACGTGTCAAATCACTGCTTACTTAGCATAAAGGGTTGGTTGTATTACTAAAGAGAGTAGAGGAGAGGATGCAGCTATTCTAGAGGGATAAAACTCTGCATATGGTGGAGCCCTGATTGACCAATCAGGGCTCATCCGTATGTCACATGACTTGTGATTACTTAACAACACGCAGATCATCAGCCACATCGTGAAGACCCCATACAGTGCACCGCTACCCCTGCCATAAGCATCAGTTGTAACATATATATAGCATGGCGTCGTTATTGGCCAAGTGTTGATCTGTTGTTATTTCACATGGTTTTGTGTTGGTAGTTCATGCTGCAACGGCAAACCATCTTACTCGTGGCAGTCCAATCGACTGCGCAGAAATGGCCGCTAGTCTTGCCACTACAGCGAAAGTACCTGATGAAAGTCCGTTAAGTGAAGATCCCGTGGCTGTACTCCGTATTCTACACGATGTCGCAACAGTCAAACTGGTACAGAACAAAGTATGAGGAACAGCAAAAGAAAAGAAGGTCAAAAAAGGTGGGGGTTCTCCGAGGATCGAACTCGGGACCTCTCGCACCCTAAGCGAGAATCATACCACTAGACCAAGAACCCATTTATCGGATACTAATATTTCCCGTAGTTGACCAATATAGGATCGTTTTTAATAAATGGGGCGGCCTTCTCACAATATCAGACAGCACATAGACTTTCGCTCCTTCCTTGTTCAAGCAGTCTCGTTGTCCACTACGCTTGTCAAAGTCTGTTATCATGAAAGATAGTTCGAAAATGCCTTGGCTTCTGCCTGCTCATACAATGTCGAGGGTACAATGTCGAAAGTGCGTTCATATACACGAACATGAAGGACGACCAGCCTTGTTCGAGAGCAATTCGGTCAATGGAACTGTTCTTGAACAAGACTGAAGATGCTCACAATGACAGGTGAACCTGGTATTTAAAGCAGAGGCGAATGGGCATCATTCCGGGCAGCATTCGGTATCTCTTTCTATTAACATCACAGCACCTCTGCAGGCAAGGTATACTGGCAATCCCATCAATCCACAACAACTCACCATGGGTTTGACGGCTTACTCTCTGGGGTGAGAGGCAGAGAGACAGCTCCAGTTCCTAAATGGGATCTACTATGTCCGGTATCACCAGCTGATTCTCCTCCTTACTCCTAACATCTCGGGGGATGCAGGCACGCACATCATCAACAACACTATCTTTGCACACAGGGACGCTCTGGACGCTATTAATGCCTTCTGACAGGCGCTCTCCAAGTACAGCCTCACTGATGGCTTCAAGCGAGTTGTGCCTTATTTGCCCGTTGACACGCATACATACCTGACTTTGTCGGAGCAGCGAATGCTAACTGAAAGGCGCCGCCTCGTCCCCGAGCAAGGGCCACGCAGGACTGCTGCGCAGATGGAGGACGACGTGGCCGACGAGCTGCACCGACTGCTCCTCGGCTTCGAGAAGGTGGCACGCAGAGCTGCGTCCAAGGACCCGCGTGGCAACATTGCCGACGTGCGTGCCGATGACACCTGGGGTGCGTTCTTTCATCTGCCCTCTGGTGACGGCTGCGACGATCGCTTTGAAGCCGGCCACATCATTTTCCAGCTTTTTTTCATGAACTGGTACCGCATCATGCTCAGATCCCTGAAAGCCTTTTTCGGCCCGCTGGAGGGGCAACCACCTCCAATGCTGGTGCTGCTTCAAAGCCTGCACGTGGGAAAAAACATTGATGAGGAGGGTGATGGCGGCTTTGACGAGGCCACTTCGCTGGCTATGAATGGGCGTCAGTACTTCGGCTGCCCGATCCGGCTCAACACGGCCGACATCTCGCAGCTCATCTACACAAATCGTCTAGTCCAAGCCCTCAAAGTCTTACTGGGCGAAACGATCACAGAGGCTTTCAACCTGGCCGAATGGGGTGCCATGACCAACCTGGCGGAGTTCCTCATCAACAACAACTTCGCAGACCTGCCGCGGCCGCCGAACGACTCGCCCGCCCTTGTGGACCGGATGCACAACGCCATCTGGTACTACATGGACGAGGTGGAGGAGGCGGCCAAGGAGGTGCTGAATGCTGGCACGGACGAGCAGTCGAGCCGCTCGATACACGCCTTCGCTGCCCTCTCGGGACACGACAAGACGTACGCTGCGCAGTGCATCCTTCTCGTGGCCGTCATCAACTGGTTCGGCCTGCCGCCAGTAGCTCCTCTGCCCAAGAGCCCTGAGAGCATCGCCGACAGCGACTCGAACCCCAGCATTTCTCACAGTCCGGTGCCCCTTCTCGACAGGGGCCTTGACGATGACGACGACAGCGGCTTTCCAATGGAGCGGGAGAACACCGACAACACTGACCTCGATTCCCTGCTTGACTCGCTCCTAGTAGACATGTCTGGGGCTGTTCAACAGGCGGAACGGACTGTCCTCGGTGCCCTATTCGACACAATTGTAAACGATGTCAGCGCGCAGGAGGACGCAGAGGACGTCGAAGACCCGGCTGGCGCTGCTCTTGACAATGTCATGGACATAGTCCAGACCGACGATTCGCCTATGAGCGAAGACGAGAGCGAGCCAGACCTGTCCCATCTCCATGGCGCCGGCCTTCGTCTGCCCCAGCAGATGCCAGCCGGGCTACACTGGGTGCCGCTGGAGGACGGTCTGCGCGAGTTAGGGTCGACAGCACATCTGCGGACGCTACAGATCGAGGTCGCAGGCATGGCTCAGGCAACATTTGTCGCAGAGGCAGACAGCTTCGATTCCGACTCATCGGACGTGGAACCAGACGTCGTACACATCAATCGTGCTAACACGCGCAACCGGGAGTCTGTCGAGAATGTCGAGAATGCCGAGGGTTTCGAAGAAGCCGAAGGCGATATGTTGCTCGACTCAGACATGGAGGCGGGCCGTCCAGCAGTTCCGACATCGTGGAGCTTGGACGACCGCGTGGCCGCCACACACGGCCGAGGGCCCTTTTTGTTTGTGAACGGCACCAACGACAGAGACATGCCGGACCTTGGTCCTCGCGCCGACAGCACTCGCGCCACAGATTGGGCGCATCGTGACGGCATCATCGGCGGTGAGATCGAGCTGTACGACATCCGCCACTTGGAGAGGCTCGGAATAGCTAGCGACAAGATCTGGCGGCCGCAAGAGCCCGAAAACGAGGCTGCACCAGAGCGATCAGGCACACAGCCGGCAGTGCAGAGGCAGATTCGATTGGAGCTTCGCCGGAGCTTCGGTTGGGTTCCGCCTCGACGCGACTGGGTGCCCGAATCGCTGGAAGAGTGCGCCTTCTTCGCTATCCGCAAGAGCATGGAGTACCAGCTGTCGGACCTGCCGACGCCCTCGGTCACCGACCTGATGGTAGCGCTGACGACACACGAGATCCGGGAGGAGGCTAAGCGTCGCGAGAACGGAAAGCTGCCCCAGCCGCTACCACACGCCAGCGGTCACTGGGAGACGGCGACCGACCCCTCCATCCCGGCCCTCATGGCCGCCGTCGAGCTGTACGGCAAAAGCCGCTGTGGCGGGCTCGACCTTCGGCTAGGCATCATCAGCGACAACCGCACGCCTATCCTGAACACCGCCAGCATTGCCGGCCGACAGCCCACCTTTGTCTGGATCGACCACGACGGGGCTTCCAGGGTGCATCGCGACGGAGCGAGGTCGAGACACCGCTATGCCGCGCTGCGGTCGTGCGAAACACACGGGCGCGCAAGCCACTACATCCTCGCCGTCTATCAGCACTGTTTCAAAAAGTGGAACTCGTAGAGCGGCCGAGTCGAACCGAGAGTAGTAGAAAGAAATCCGTGCTGAGCAGCTGTGGCTGCAGGCACAATATACAAACAACATCCAGATAGTGCTCGGCCTGTAGAAGCACATCTGTAGAGGCTCGTAGCGACAGTGCTCTCCAGAGAGACGCACGTCTGGCTATACCGGGCTATCAAGAAGGTGAGTTAGCATAGAATATATTTGTCATTCGAGCAAGTAACAAAAACATTGAAATATGAAGACAAAAGCAGCAGTAGTGCTCTGTAGCCATGTGACATGTGCCTATATAAATACAGGCTTACTAGGCAGTAGATTAGCGTGTAATGCGGTGTCAGCACACAGCAAATAAGGACCTGCAAGCCTATAGTAACGCTGTAACTGCCCTGGACTCAAGGCAAATAAGAAGCAGACACGCGAGCTGCCTCTCCTGTGTCTCCCGAGTCAGTGAAGCTAAGCTGTCGAGGCCAAAGCAAAGTGAACCAAATGAAAATATTGTTTGTGAAAAACGACGTGGTAATACAGAGACAAGCAACGGCCGCCACAAAGGGAACGCTCCCCCATGCCTGCACGCCTAACAGCCCGTCTTCCCTTGATATCTACAGCGCTCGGATTCCGTGTCCTCGTTCACCAACATCCCCGTCTCCTTTTCCCAAAGCAACATAACAAAACATGGTATATGGACAAAATGGGATGCCTCCGCCACGCCACGGTACCTGACCTCCCCCGGGTCCCCAATACTTCATCCGTTCGACGGTGGTGCTGATCCGAGACCACCATGCATAAAACAAACCCAGAAATCAGGAAGACACAAGCCTACAGCCTTCCCATCAATACTGCTTTTAACCCCCCCCCCCCCAACGATGCTCCCAGAACGACGCTCCAATATATTGTGCCCCTCTGTCTAGGCGGCAATCAATAAATTTCGAGCGCCATCCCAGGAAGTTCCTGTAGTGGCGGCTCCTTGTTGCGCTTCGGTTTACACCAGGCCCTCCCACATGCCCGGACCGTAAAGCCCGCTCATAGTTGGATGCTGCAGATCCGTGTTGAATGAGCGAGGCTTGACGGCTCTTGGCGTCACCGCCGCCGAAGTGCGGCAGAGACGCTTCCGGCTACCAGTGAGGGCGGCTGCCCGGTCGACAACCGGCACGTTGGCGTTGAGGTCGACGAGCTGGCTGACCGCGGGTAGAGAAAACGGCTCAGGAATGGCGTTTTTGGTCTCCAACTTCATCGTCGTCTCCCGCAGAAGCTCCCGTACATTGTCTTGGAGCGAGTTGTCCACTGAGAGCGGCCTGCTCCTCTTCAGAGCAGACCGTGGCCGCTGCGGGTGCGCCGAGAACTGCATGTCGCTCATGGTCTGCTGCTGAAGCTCGGCCAGAGCACGTGCGGCATCTGCCGCGTCGACGTCGCTAGACCGGCGATCGAGCGGGAGTTGGATTTCGTTAGCTTCCTTGCCCATCGGGACCGTGTAAGACATCTCCGGCGACGCGAAGACCGGTGTGGCATATCTGCACACCTCCTCGTCTTCGTGCACAACGGGGATCACGGTAGGCCTCAGAAGCATGCTCTTGTCGCGTAAGCTACTCCCACTGCACTGATGCTTGGCATAGCGATGCCGCGCCTGAGCTTCCAGCTTGGGCAGCTGTGTGCTCGGCGCAATCATCGAGGGCCAAGAAGAGGAGTTGGAGGAGCAACGCGACACGAGCGACGAATCAGAAATCATAGACTCCGGCGACGATGCTGTAGACACAGAGTTGGCCAGAGACGACCGGCGCACAGGGACAGAGCCGACAGGCGAGGTCGAGGATGTCAGGGAGCCGGGCCAGCGGTCCAAAAAGTGGGTTGAGCCGTTGTTCGAAGCCTGGGCCACGGCGAATCCCATGGACGAGCGGTTGCCACCAAGCATCTGGGCCATAGCGCCAGGCACAGGGGCGCCAAACGTGCTCGGCTGCGGGAGAGCTAACCGGGGCATGGGCATGAGACCAAGCGCGAGAGCTTGGGGCGCCGTGGTGAAAGCGGCAGGTGTTAAGGGGCGGGGCTCCAGGACGATGGGGACAGCACCAATGACATTGGATGTGGCAGTTGGCGTCACATCCGTCGACGAAAGGCTGCTGACTTCCGGAGACGAGCAGAACGACATCGGCGACAGATTGCCGGTCGTCACGTGGCAGGAACTGCGGCGGCGGATTGCAATTGAGGTGGACGGCAGGCAGAGCTCGTCCAGGTTCTCCAGCGAGGGCGTCAGCTTCTGGATGAGCAGACGGAATTCCTCACACTTCAGCTCGAAGCACTTGACCGTTTCCGGGCCGGGCGATGGGGGCAACTGCGGGGGGTTGAACCGGTTCACACAATCGATCCAACGGTTGTAGACGTCGTTGGTGATGTGGAGGCGCCAGTCGACTGCATGCAGGAAAGCGGTCTCGTTCTGGTTGATCTCGGCGGTTGCGAGACCAGAGATCTTGCTCCATGCACGCGCCGAGTAGTTGCGGTCTTGCAGATACTTGGACGCGAGAATGAGCGCTGCCAGAAACATGCGACGACCACACTGCAACGCACGGCAGGCGTAGCTATCGCTGGGCTGCTCCATTGTGAAGTTGTGCCCGGGCAGACGAGGCTTGATCAAAAGAAGGTAGTACAGAGCTACTTGCAGGGTTGAGTAGCTCGCGCGCGACCGGCGCAGCGTCTCTTGGATAAAAGTACGCAGGGGCAGCAGGTAGCTGCCATTGCTGGAGCTTCCGCTGCCACTGCTCGCACTCTCGCCACGTCCAATGACCGACGACAGGGGCCAGATGGCCTGCACGATCTGGGTCGACGCGTCTTCGGAGTCTCAGCATTTGGGTTCTTCAAACAGACAACACGACGAAAATTCAATAAAGCTTACCGACAAGATGATCGACAAAGGTGGTTCTGCGATCAGATTGCCGAAGAAGGGTCGGTACGGCGGTAGGTGCGGCGCCGGTTCTACGAGGGTTCTGTCGCAACTGGCAAGGAATCGGCTGCTGCTGTTGCTTCTGCCAAGACTGTGTTGTCGCAAGCTTCTGTCGATCTGGCTGCGCAACGTCGCAGCTGTCAACGCTGCTCGCAGACGTCTGCGAAGAAGCGGAAGAAGCACAGTCAGATAAATCAACTGTGAATTGGGACGATTGTGACGACTGAGATGAAGAAGAGAGATTGGACCAGACAGATGTCGCAGAGGTAGACGCGCACGATGCTAGAGAAGAAGAATAGGGAAGGGTGGAATGGCGTAGGCGCGGATGCTGGGGGAGGGCGAGGGGCGAAGCATAGCTGTCGTCGTCGCCCTGCATCTTGATTGTGGGGGGATGTTGACTAGCCGAGCTGGTGCGTGGCGGCTAGAAAGGAAAACGTGTTCAACGAGAACGGCGAGATTGGAAAAAAGAAAAAGGCGGAGCAGATGCCTCCAGTCGCTGCAAAGTCGAGTTGTGTTTATACCGTTTAGCCGTGGGCCGATCGTGAACCTGAATCTTAAGCTTCTCGTAGTTTTCTTCTTAGCGCACTTCGCAGCAGGAAGCGTTGAGAAGAGAAGAAGGGAAGGGTGTAAAGATGCAGGGCTCCGCTAGACAGGAGTCTGTGGAGCAGTTGTCTCACGAATGGTCGATCCGGCAAAGGTGTATACACTCAGGACGAGGCAGGCGACTGGAGCAAGAAATCTTCTCGCAATAGTCATTGTTGGTATGGATATATACCGAGAAAAGGTTGAGGGGAGAGGGGGGGTGGAGGAAGAAAGCGGCGATGCTTGAGGCAACCGACACTTGAAGAGACGGTGACGGGGCGAAGTTGTTGGACTATTGGGGGTAATAACCGGTGACGAGGACCATGGAGCAAAAACCAGATTGTTAGGAGTGCAAGTTGACGTGGTTTTTGTGGACGCGGACAAGAAGTTGCGTTCACATGAGGGTGGAGAGATGCGGAGACATGTCTTCAGAGGCCAGATGGGAGAAAGGTTATGTTTGTCGTCGACACGGACTGTCCAGATCGAGACTCGCAGGCCGGGGATGCGCAATGCAGGTACGGCACTGCGGAGAAAGGCTATCGTGGTGACTGGGATGTCGGGTGACTGACACGGGGGTCGCGGTAACGTGTCGTGGACAGGAGAGGCGGAGCACGAAAGAGCCGAAGAGACGCAAGGACAAAAGACGGAAACGTCGTAGGGTCGGAAGCTGAAATAGAAAGGAAAGGCTGAGAGGAAGTGTGACTCCTTCCCTTTGGAGAAGGAGATCTGGGCGAAAACGGAGGAGGGAGGAAGCCTAGTAAGAGAGAGCGCGCGTGGAGCGTATTTGTGAGTAAACGGGGCCCATGATGGTTTTGCGATGACTCTTCTCAGCCAGACTGGTCAGGATGGATTGTATGGGAGGAGAGTGGCGAAGAAGGAATACCCGCTTATTGGCACTGGGAAATGCTGGAACGGGGTTATTGGGCTAACGAGTGGCTGGAGGGGGCGTGATGACAAGTGGGCAAAAAGCGCGATGGGGAGTGCACGTATCGATTCGGCCAGGTGACTGCAACTGGCAGGGAAGCTGGGAAGGGTAAAGGAGGCTTGTATGCCAGATGAAGTGCTACTTCCGTTGGGTCCAAGCGTTAGTGTGCTCAGGGTAGTATGACAGGGCTAATGGATGCCTAAAATGGGGTTCCGGTGGCGGCCGAACAAGTACAGCACAAACACGAGGGAGGCCTAAGGACAGCGAGGGGATGGAAGGGAGGTGCGATAGGCGTCGAAAGACCATGTCTTGCCTCCTCTCCTTTGTCTAGGACAAGTGCTTTGGGCAACGATTTCCAGTCTGAAATGGCGAGACAACGCCGTCGACAAAGGAGTCATAGGTAGTTATGCCTGCCTGCCTGCCAGGTGGCAACGGGGGGGGTGAAGGTGGAGGGAGGGGGTGGCGGCGGCAAAATACGGAGAGATGAGTGGCGGAGGCGATGGGTAAGACTGATTGGGCCTTTTTGGAATCACAGAACGGCCGAGAAGATGGGGTGGAAGGTAAAGAAAGACGGCAAACCTACTATTCCGCTTGATTTGTTTTTTGGGTGGCTTATAGTTCGTGCGTCGGCAAATGATGCCAGCCGTGAGTGCCTTTCGAGATTTCGTAATAGCCCGGACGCCTTTTCAGGACGGTATTGGCCAGTTCTCCCGTTTAATAGATCTGTCTTTCCTCTTTCAGGTTCGTTCTTTCGTCGCAGGTGCAACTGAATGCCTCGCGAATGAGCCACGAATCGATGGGACAAGATCGGGAAATTAAGAAACTAGAGGCTCGAGGAAAGCTCGGACAGAGACGTGGGAGAAGAAAATCGAAAGGAGGGGAGAGCGGGCTGATGGCCGTGTTGTCCGGTCGGCCGAACGAGGCCAGAAATGTGGTATGGAGGAATATAAAAAAACGGGTTTCAAGAACAAGAAGAGGGTATATATTTACGACAAAGGAGACGGGGACAGGCAGGTTGGACAGAAAGCAGGGACGCCAAGACTAGACTGGGATCAGGAGCAGGAGAACGCGGAGAGCCGCCGTGTCAGTCTCTTTAGATCATGTCGATTCGGACATGGCAAAGGTTCGATGAGGAGAGAAGAGAAGAAAAGGATTGAGGGGGGAGACAGAGGAAAAGGGAAAGCTAAGACGACAAGATACGGTCTGTGTGTTAGTAGTGGGATTTTAGCAGGCAGGGTCTGAGAAATAAGGCCGCCGTTGATTGGACCACGCGTGCATGGCTCTATTCCTAGGCACATTGCGGAGTACTCGCAGCCAAGCAGATCGGAACAGTCCAAACTGCTTCTGGCCAGAGAGAGAAGCAGCTTTCGGCATCGCTACTACCCTCCACGACATGCTGCCAGGTGGTAAGAGTGCGGACTTTTTCTGTCTGCTTCCTCGGATGGCCCTTGCTGGCACCATGTACCTGTACGTGGTTAGCCGTTCATGCAGGCCTCTGCTTTGGTCGCCCGGCAGAGTCGGTATCTGGTCGCGAGACATGGTGCATCCTCCACTCTGGCGTATCTTGACCGCCTTGCCGCCTTGCTGCCTTGCAGCCAGCCCATGGCCACCTCGTGGGCGCTTTAGGCCCCTCCCCCTCCACGCATGTATGGGTACTTGTGCGGGTTGGAATGGATGGCGATCCCTGCTCTGGCGGTCTGGGAAAGGCAGACCGACCATTGAAGGCGACCGTGTCTGTGTTGTCCCCTCGACGGCATCAGCGTGTGGACAGCGAGGCCTTGGGTCAAGACAAGATACCTATGGCTGAGCGACAACTGCATCACTGTGGCGTCACAGTTGTCATGCCCCTCGACACCTCCTCTTTCTGCTCGTAACGATTACAAGCCGTAGACCGACCCTTGCGGGTTGCCTAGCTGCCTCACAGCCCTGCTCAAGCCTCCCGCATGCCAAATATAACACTCGTATGTATTTCACCTGGGCCTGTTACATGGGCTACAAAGAGGGGCACAGCCTGCACAGATTTCGATAAAAAAACACGGGAGGAGCAAAAAAAAAAAGCGTCCGCTACCTTGCAAGGTGCCATTTGGAATATCTAGGCAGAGGCAACGGCAAGAGGCACCACAAAAAGCACGGTTGGAATACGGGTGCTACTGACGCGGGGACCTTCTGCAGTCTGCAGAGGCGAAACAGCAGCATGGTGGGGGAGCAGCGCACAGTGTAGTATGTGATACTCGGGCTGTCTCGTAAGAGATCGTGTATCTCTCACGGATTTCCCACCACGCGTTCCGTATAATGCGCCACTCCTCACCGACGATCAGATTCCCAAATCAAGATCCCCGACTGTCCTTCTCTTGCCCGACACTTGTTGCTTGCTGCCTTACGTCTTGAGGGACATCGACAGTACGGTCTTGAAAAAAAAAAGACTGCCAGCTGGCAAACTCCCGTATCATGAGTCTGCTGCCAATATTCAAGGCAGATTGAAGGATGAGTGTCGGCCAATCGCCACACACAGATAACGATGCGACCCACTTCGACGTGCGCCGGCTGGCACTCTTCGCCCCGCCGAGCTCACGCATTTCGGCCGGTCCACATAATCCATTTTAGCACGTTACGAATACAACGTCCCGACTTTCACGGTGAAGGTGAAAGCCAATACCCAACTGATACAGCGAAACCGAGGAGGCTGCCTCAACCAGAAGTAGCACAATAAGCAGTCCTGCCGCAGTAGCACCGCCTTGTCCAATGTGCAAATAAAGGGTGAAGATGGCATAGCTGACACAGTATATCGAGTATGTGCGCACAGTACTCCCAACTGCGGCAAAGATGGACCTCTGCTGCCTGGATGGCGAGATTTGACTCCCGTCATTTTGGGCAACATAAAGCGTGCAGGTGTGGAAATATCCTCGGGGGTGGTGTGGAGGCCCCAGTCGCTCCCCCCTCTAATTTACGTGCATCTTTTCGTTCACATCGTACTCGCAACGGACAAGGCGACCTTTTTATCGGATGCACGACCTAACCAGGAGAGCCACAGCATGGTCCATAGGTCGGGAGCTCGCCGGCCATGTGCTGCTTGCCGTTACATATCCTCGCCAAAGTACGCAATACGGAGTCAGTTCTGTGCGAGTCTCCGAAGCACAGGAGAAGTGTACAAAGCAGGACAAACACGAGAAAGACACGGGTATGACTCAAGTGTCCCAAATAGCAGGCCCTAATTATGGACCTTCCCCGCTGTCGTAGAGGCCCAGCAGCCTAATTCCAAGGCCTTCTCGCCCTCGTGTCCAGCCTGCCAGGAGCTACGGAGTACGTCGCAGCTGAAAATATTTCATCAGCGGTCATCTGACCGCCGGCGTGCGGAAATAAACACAGCCACGGCCCAAAAAAAAGTTGGAGCCCTTCCATCGGTTCCCGCCGAAGGGATGCAAGTTGAGAAAACGGCGTGTCCGTGAAACAAGTGGCTTTTCCTTCTCCTTCCAGTCACGGACGTCACCTTGGGCCGACAACGGAAGCATGAGCATACACGTTGCCGCAGCCAGTCCACATCTTGCTTTTTTTTTTGTTCTTTTACCCGGCGACATTCGCCGGGTAAAATTTCACTCCAGCTGGCGGTTCCCCTTTTTTAATCATCTCTCGTGATGCAACAAAAATAAAATCAGGAGCAGACGTCACGAGATCCTGCATTCCTGGAGAACTGCATATTCAAACGACCTATCTGAAAAATCAGAGCGGCATATACCCGCGAAAACTTAACTCGTACGAGAAGGCTATCGTTCTGTTTTCAACAGCATGCCGCCTTTGACGGGTGGCCCAGATAGCCGCCACCTAGTAGCCTAGATTTCGAGTTGGCTGGAGTCGAACTTCATGCAGCCACTTAGAGGTAGCTAGCACCAATCGGCTTGGATTAGTCGGCACCACGAAGTTGCTGGATCACGTTGCCGAGTCACAGAGTAGGACATGAACCTTTGCAGGATTGCCGTGTTAGCCGACAACAAGATGACATTGAGCCTAGTAAGCCATGCGTGAGCAATCAATACGAGTACGAGCAGGCAACCACCTTCACGAACCGGACGCACCAAGCAGCAGTCCTCAGGACATGTCACGCCGTTGCATCGATCTTGTGTTCTAGACTTTCGAACAAGCACACACTGGCTAACACAGCTGCCATTTCGCCATCCTCGTCATTTCGCGGGATGGGACTAATTTTTTAAAGGAAAACGGTTGAACGAAATGCCGATACCACATTTTACATTGCAATTGGTAATACAAATACTCCGAGGTGACAGGCCACCTTTCTCTCACAAGCTTTCCTTCTTTTGGGGTTTCGTTCTTCCTCGGGGACACACTTGTAAGGCCGGCAACGAGGTCAAACAGAACACAAAAACAAAACCACTGGTAGACTAATAAATACGTAACAAATATGTGGTACCGGGAAAAATAAAATGGCAGATGTCGCGGCTTCGCCTACGAAGCCATGTAAGTGCTCGCATCGATACCATCCTTGGGGAACTCACTGAAGGAGTTGTTAGTCATCATATCATCATCATATCAACACTTGAACAGGTAACGCGAAGACACTTACGGAAGGGCAACTTCGAACCGCTTCTCAATCGCTTTCAGCACTTCCTTGTCCTGTTCGTTGCTGACAAAGGAAATAGCCAGACCCTTGGTACCGAAGCGGCCGGCACGACCGACACGGTGAAGGTACGAGTCGGCATCAGCAGGCAGATCGTAGTTGATGGCAAGGTTGATGCGCTCAATGTCGATACCACGGCCAAAGACGTCCGTCGCAACGCAAATGCGCTTGTTGAACTCTTTGAACTCCTTGTACCGGCGAATTCTGGACAAGTTAGCCAAAAGTTCAACATTACACTCTTCATAGTTCATACCTTTCTTCCTGGCTAACGCCCGAGTGGACTGCAATCGAAGGGAAGTTGCATTCTCTGAGAAGCTTGTCAAGTTCCGTCGCACGAACAGTGCTCTTGACGAAGATGATGACCTGGTTGAATTGCAGCTCGTCCAGAAGCTCGTTGAGCTTACGGTTCTTCTCCCGCTCCTCCAGAGGGATGTAGTACTGCTGAAGACCGTGCAGCGTCAACTTGGTGTCTTCGTCGACGTAGTGCTCCGTTGGGTTCTGCATGAACTTCCGGCAAATTGGCTTGATCTCGTCCGAAAGAGTTGCGGAAAACATCATAACCTGCTTCTGCTGGGGAGTAGCACGGAAGATCTCCTGTACATCACGGCGCATATCTGGCGTGAGGTTAGAAATACTGGTCCAGTGTGATTATAAAAGCAAAACGCTAAAGACATTCATACCGATTTGATCGAGCATCTTGTCGCACTCGTCTAGGACAAAGATCCGAACGCTGCCAAGACGCAAGTACTTGTCACGAACAAGAGCATTCAGACGTCCGGGAGTGCCAACAATGATGTGCGGGTGAGTCTCCTTGTTGCGCAGGATCTCGGCATCCTTCTGGATGGGGGTGCCACCGTAAAACACGCCGGTCTTGATCTCTGGCATGTACTTGGAGAATCGGTTGTACTCGTTGCGAATCTGGAAGGCTAGTTCTCGGGTGTGGCACATCACAAGCACCGAGCACTCGCCGGCAACGGGTTCGATTTGCTGAAGCGTGGCGAGAACGAAAACGGCAGTCTTGCCCAGACCAGATTTAGCCTGGCAGATGATGTCGCCTCCAATCAAGGCTTGAGGGATGCAGGTTTGCTGAACTGTAGTAATTCGTTCGAATGTCAGAAGGGTTTCTTGGAATGATTTGCTTGAATGAAAAGACGAGAGAGTGCGGTCAAAAAGAGAGTTGAGAGGTCCGTCCATCGTCGCAGCAGAAATGAATATCATCCTCCCCGTGGTTCAGCAATGAGGAGTTCAAGCATCAATCAACGCGAGCAGAGTAAACGAAGCACAGGCCGGGAGCCCTTGCGCTGCGCAGTGGTTGCAACAGCCAACCCTGATCGTCTGCAAAGACAGACTGCCGAACGCCAACTGACTCAAGACCTTTGTCGTTGCTATCGAATCGAGCCTCGAGCTTCATTTCCAGACAATACACCCTTGCCTCGTCGGCTGGCTGCGAAAAGGGAGTGCTCGTGAGGTCCCGGGATTGGTCTTGTGAATCGCAACCGTATGCCCGACCGCGACACAGAGCTGGACATGGGCAGAAGTGCATGCCCACCATGACGTGGGCAAGACGACATCCCCGTCCCTACTGCTCTCCCTTTCCCGTGCAACAGGCAGGTGTTGCGTGTGGCGACCTTTGACCGGTCACCACCCAGCTCTATCCAGATCAACTGGAAGCGAGCAACAACCGTCATCTCCAAATGAGGCCTGGCCGCTTTCGCAGACCAATAAACCCTTTCGAGTAATGTAGCCCCATCTGAATAGGTATGTATGATCCCGCATTGCTTTCCAAAAGCGGTAGCAGGGACGAGGCAAGTGAGAAGAGTCGGAGCGAACACCCCAGCAAAGCCGATCTGCGTGGGCGATGGAAATTTGGTTCCCGTGTACTCCAATCTGCTATCTGCGCTTTTCCTCTGTCCATCTCGAAAATGCTCATTTGGCCCCTTTCCCTCAGGCTTTTGGTCTTCTCTTAATGGCCATTCGCTTGCGATGGTGCTGGACGGACGCCTCTCTGAGCGAGTATCAAGGGAGAGGAGAAAAGGGGGGCAGGGAAAACAAGCGGAGGTAGAGCTGGATAATCAAAAGTAGTTTTGTGTTTCATGTGTCAATGACTAACCCTCCGATGGATGTTCGAAACCGCAATCGGCGGTGGCGCGGAAAAGCTCTGGCTTCAGAAGGAAGTCTCTGAAACCTGTCGAATGAATACCGACATAGCTGCCCTTCTTGTCGACGCTGTTTGAACCGGCAGCCGAGGCATCGCCACCGGCTGTAGCAGAGCCCTTCTTGCCGTTGGAAGTGGCACCCTCGGTGGTGTTGAGCTCCTCGTCGGAGTAGTCAATCAAGTCTTCCTCGGCAGACATGTTGCTGTTTGGTTATACTGTCGTGAAGAAAATGGAAAGGTATGCGGGAACCGATCTAGACTGTTGCGTGACACCAAAAATACCGTTGTTTTGGTGCGTTTACCCGAGAGTTGTCGTCGCGTTACGTTGTATCGCGAACCAGACGGAGCGAAGAAGAGAAAGATTTTGTTGTCGTGTCGAAAAAGCGGCGAAGTTGGCTGAGCTCTGTGGAGAAGGTATCGAAAAACACTTTCGACAGAAATAGAAAGAAGTGGGCCGTCAAAAGGAGAAGGTCTTAGATGAAGTAACCGACACGAACAAAAGCTGGTCGATGACAAGCAGAACGGTATGTTGCCTGTTTGTTGTTGGGTTCTGGTTGTTGCGGGGGCGAAAAGGAGAAAGGAAGGGAAGGGAGAAGTTGAAAAGGACATTCGCCGCAAGGCCATGCGTGTTGGACGCCTTGCTCGGATTAATGATGGTCCGCGAGGTAACGATGTACTGCGTACTTGCATTGACATAAAGCGTATAATCACGTGATCTTATTTACACAAATTTGGCAAGCATCTAACATCGAGTCGCCAGGATTCTTCACAAGCCAGCCCAGCATCCTTGAAGCAATCGCTGTTCTAATAAACAGAATGGCAAAAATAAAATCAAACCCTGCAGCGGTACCAAATCGGCCCGCATACTCCAGAGTTTCCTTTCTCTACCAGGCAGCTGCACTGCTAGCGGCAGTACCACCACAATTACCAGCAAATTCAGATTCAGAGTCAAATGAAGCACAGCAACAGCAACGAGAAAAAGATAGCCCTAGTCAGCCTTCACATGCTCTTCCGGGACTGTCTCGCCGTCTCCTGACTCAGATGCGCTCTGTATCCCGGAAAACCAACATGCGACTGCGGCCGGCTGTGAAGCGCAGCGTTTGCAAGTTCTGTGACACTCTCCTGGTCGAGGGTGATACTTGTACGTCTGTGGTGGAAAACAAGAGTAGAGACGGCAAAAAGCCGTGGGCAGATGTATTGGCAGTAGAATGCCGCACGTGCAGGCGTGTGCGGCGATACCCTGTGGTGGCGCCGCGGCAGCCTCGGCGACCGTTTCGTCAGGACAACAGAGGAGACGAGCAGACCCAGACGGACGTACGGAGCAGCACCACTGGCAAAAGTCCGAAAACCATGCACCAGCAGGTTTTGGATATCAGAAAAGCCCCCTGATTACGGACTCAACCCTCACGGATACCAGCTCCATCAACAGAGCTGGCTTAAACCCCCCAAATTAGTACTACCTTCACTGGGGCAGCATCACAGTCTTGCGACAAAGCCCCAAAGCACGTTGAAGCAAAAGCCGAAGGGCACGGCTTGTGTACAGTGCTTCCTAGAAATCATACATATGTCTTCTTAGAGCGAGCTATCATGACGAGAGTTCATAAAAACCTAGGCATCGTAGGTTGTCAGGACTGGCAGGCTTGCGGTTCTAAACATGAAATCTCCAAGGTACGAACAACTTTCCAAAGAAGAGACACATCAAATCAGAATACAAAATGGAAAACAGTGCTTGGAACACATCGCTTGTCGTGGTCAGACTGCTTGGCGTCTCTCCATTTTCGCGTACCGGTTCTCAAATGTACGTGTAAACATCGGATACTCAAGCAATCATTTCGGACCTCTCTGCTACCGTCATTATTGACTAGAATCCCGGTCGACCCCTCGAGAGTCTCTAGCCCCGTCCTCGCCGAGCACCTTGCTGGCGGCCATGAATCTGGAAAAGTCAGTTGTCCGAGGTCGTGGTTTGGTGAGGGAAAGACGTCATACAGTCCAGCATGCCAGCTTCCCAGCTCTCGTAGATAAGCGGCCTGTGCAGCCGTGACGCGCACAAGGCTGTCAGTGTCGGCTAATTGCGCCGAGAGTTGAGCAAGCTGAGACTGAAGGTGGGCCTGCGATACCACAAGTAATAAGCATTCCAGTCAGCAGAATGATCGATCTGGCGTCGAACAGAGCGCATCCGACACCCAGGGCTGCATTACCAGCTGTCTAGCCTTAACGGCAGGGCCTGAAGCGGCCATGTTACCGGTAAATGTGGCATTCCGTGTGGCGTTGAGGGTCGATGTCGGCTGGTTGGCATTCATGATGGCACACAGAAGAGATGTTGGCCGACAGCTAGCCAACACCACGTCAGGAAGGATAAGTTCGACGCTGGACGCGTTCTGAGAGTACTTTTGCAGATGGGCGAAGCTTGGGAGATGTTAGTCGTCTGTTATCAGAAAACGCGTCAACGAGTTGCGGGGTCTGCTAGCAAATGTACAGTGCAGTACAGTGCCACACACCCCTTATCGAGATCATAATCACTGTAATACGCGTTTTCTTGTGAAGCCTCCAACAGGTTATAGGCTTCGGTGACTTTAGTGTCACCGATCCATGGATTGTCATCGTCTGCATTTACTATTCTGGTCCCCATCTGCGGTATGAAAAAGCAAGACGGATTGAGGGGCCCCAATATGAATTGTCATCCAAAGAACTTGCCCTTGTGCTCGCATGGCAGACAAAAAATTCTTCTTTTCACATTAATTTCCACGGTGTTGTATGTGAGTATGAAACATAACAGAAAGTTGGGACAGGAGAATGAAGAGAAAAGAGAAAAAAACATTATAACAAAAAAAAGTAAGGAAAGGTGATTCCGTAGGCCCCCTCTTTATGCAGTATTACCAGAAACAAAACAGTAATGATATTTGCAGCTTCGCGGCCAAAGAATAATACCACATGAACCTCGCTCCCCTATCCCTATGAGAGCTGTCCGGAAGCAGTGTGCGTGTACTGTGTATAAAAATAGAGACAAAAGAAACATTAGAAGACCAAGAGCCGACCGAGATCGGTACAAAACAAAAGAACAGAGGTCGGATATGTTCGTTTCGTATCGTTGTGCCTCTGGTGATTCCGAAAAAGGATTCGGAACAAAATGGCAGTCTCGCTTGGATGACGTCGCTGAACTTAGTCGGCGGATATATTCTGGTGGCTGAACAAGAAACATTACGGGGAGAAGTCCCAAAGCTCTATCGTGCATTGTATTTTCGTTTACCGGACACCAATGGGAGGTCTCGGCCCCAGGCTGCTCTGGCTGCTGTGTGCCGATGGTTCCGAGTCGAGATGGGCGGAATCGCTACTACCCGCGCTAGCACTTGCACTTCCCGTCAGACTTCGCACGTTTTTCCCAAAAGGCGGCTGAAGGGAGCTCACCCCGGCGTGTTGCTCAACCTGTTGCGGCGCCACAGCATTGCCTTGACCAGGTGGGTATCGTGGAACTGGCTGGCGAACGCCGTCAGGTGGCGACGGCCTACCGTTCGCTGGGCCACCGAAACCATTGGGTGGTGATGGGCGGCCACCAGGACCACCACGAACCGACGGACTAAATGTGTTGCCTGGCGAATGGCTGGTCCGGCGTGGGAAGCCGCCAGCGCTGCCAGGAGGGAACTGAAGGTCTTCTAGGCGGGACGCAGTGAGTGAGTTTGCACGAGATTCGGCATGCATCTGCCCGCGGTCGACATTTCCGTATCGGTTAGAAGTAAACGACAACAACGGGTCGTCAAGGATGTTGCTGCCGACTGGAGGAGCCTGGTCCACGATCTGGCTGGACCTGTTTCTGCCAAAGACGGGCCGGAACCTGCTACCTCTAGACGCCGCGGGATCGCCACCCTTGCGGAACTGGGCATTGTTCGCATTGCTGCCCGCTACCTTTCTGTTTTTCCGGGATGTCACACTCATCATGTCGAAGTTGTCAGGATCGATCATGGGTGCCGGCGGGCCCGCATTTGGATCAAAGTAGTCGTCCTCTTCATCATCATCGTCGTAGATACCGATATCAATACCTGATCGCGCAGGCGGGCCGGGAGGCGGACCCCTTCTTGATGACGGGCCGGGACGGCGCATTCTCATCTCCTGTTCTCTGAGCGCGATTTCTCGCTGGCGGAGCTGCAATTCCCGCTCTCTCAAGGCCAACTCCGAGTCAGTAGGGGGGTGTGCGGCTTCGCCACCTTCAGGAATATCGTTGTAGAGCACCACGTGGCTAAATTCTTCCAGGTCCTGTCCTTCCATGGAACCACGCCTTGACTGCTGGCGCGACGATGGTGGTCTACCATAGCCATTCGGTCCGCCATTCGTGTTCATTGACACCGGCGGGCGCCGACCGTTGGGTCCCATCTGGGAGGAAACACGGGGTCTGGGGCGACCTATGCCATTGGGCATGCCGTTCGGGCCTCCGTTCGTCATGGGACGGCCACCACCAGCTTGTGATGGAGCACGCGGCGTCATGGTTATGGTGCCAGTTGGTGAGCTCGGGGAAGGTCCGTTTGCGTCGCCCTTTGGCCGCGTCCGGTTGACCGTGTTCAAATTATGCATTATCGCATACATCGTTTCCAAGCGCGGTACTGCGATGCCGGCCTCCTGGGACAGGCGCAGCGGTGAGCCGAGGAATGTATCGACCTCCATAGGACGTCTTGCGACGTAATCTTGCCACATGACGCTCTCGGGCTGTTGTGGCTTTGCCATCTCAGTCATGGTTCGCTCCTTGAAGTCTGGTGGGAATTTGCAGCCTTGCGCTTCGGCGAGGGCTAGCAGTTCGTCAAAAAGGCTCGAGATCAGTTGCCGGACGCCAACTTTTTCAACCAGAGCTGCATGGCTTGGTGTTTCGAAAATGACGCTTGCTGGATGGAATGCAATGGGCCTGATAGATTTCGTTAGCCGATGATCAAGTGTCAAAACAAAACAGAGATCCGGAAAAAAGCCGCATAGGGCGAGCAAAAGAACGTACCCAATGAGCCTCTCGTATTGCTGTTGGCGAATATTTGGTGAGACTTTGCATTCGACCTGGCCGGAGCAAAGAGTCATAGCGAGAGCCTGCGCCATATCTTCGCGAATGGTTTTAGGAATGCGATCATTCTTGCTGTTGGTAGGCCCAACCCAGATCTCCGTGGAGCCCTTGTGCTCGAATTCGCTGGTACCGGTCTGCACAAGTTCTGCATTGGAAACAAGAGACAGAACGACGTTCGTAGGAAACCGCTCCTCAATGGCAGCTTCGACGCCCAAACTATGGGTCGTGTTGACCAAGATGCAAGTGTGTTGTGGCTCAACGACTGAGTCGATGATAGAGGCGAGATCGTACACATCAGGAAGAGCTTTTATGCAGAGGATGACGTAGTCGAACGCGCCATCTCTGCGCGCCACAGCGTCCTCGGGAGACCTGACGACTGTGTGAGGTTAGCACGTCAGAACTTAGGTAATTGAACGCAATGAAAACAGGCGCAAGACCTGTAGCACGGAAACTCTTACCATTGCGCGGCTTGAACCGTTCGTTGCCAAAAGTTGAGGATCTGTTTGTTGTCGCGGCAGTCAGTATGCGCAACCACTGCCGGTACACGTCGGTACTTGGTTGACGGAGTTTGGGGTACTAACTTGAATGATATGCCATATTGCGACACATTCTCGAAGCCGGATTTCCATACGAGGGTTACATCGCAGGCGTTTGTGGCCTGCAGACGCCAAGACAGAAAAGCAGAAACCGCATTGCCACCCACTGTAACCACGTTCATTAGTTCGTCGTCCATGACGATAGGCGGGCAAGGTGAAGCGAATGATGAAAGCGAAAGACGAAGAGTTAGGCCGGCATATATGGGGGGATTGAGAAATTAACTGTGTAAAATGCGACAGACGAGAGAACAGTAAGAAAAGACGGCAATGGCCGTTAGAATAAAGAAACGAGCCACAAGATTGAGGCAGAAATTGCCACGAGAAATGAAACGAGAGTCCCAAGAAAAACGACCACGCTTGGAATTGGATCTGCGAGGTATTTGCAAGGGAAGAAGAGAACAGAAAAAGATTGTGATTTTTAGTTCGAGGGGAAATGGAGCGGAGGAAGGGTGGGAAGTTGTTGAGAAATGGGGAAATATAGGGCCACTTCCTCCGAAGAATGCAGGGCGCGGCACAACAGCACCAGGGCGAAAACACCAGCGCGGACAGCGATGCTAGTGTATGTGTAGGTTTTGCAATGGGGGCCAGATAGCACATCAAACGCCGGGCAGGGACGCAAGAAAGAAAAAGAAAGGACGGAGAAAAAAGAAAACAGCGCATACCTGCTAGGACTTTAAGCCGAGGGTTAGTTGGTGCCATGGTCTGTCTACACGCGGTAGTCCCTAAGAGACTTGACAAAACGGCGTATCAACCCGTCGATGGGCTGTGACAGAAAGTTCAGCTACGATGCAAGAAGCTGCAAGACTAGGCCGCCGGGAAATAGGCAAGGGGTGCACCAATACTCTCTGTAACTCGTATCGTGGGGGACAAGGACGGTCACGTATGCGGCAGCTGTATGCTATCTGGCGACTAAACAGAGTATTTCCAAGCGTCGGGTTCGAGTTCGGGGAATTGGGGTGTGTGGAAACAAGCCCAGGTGGAGAGGGATATAAAGCGCCGTAGGTGTTGATATCTGTTGCCTGTTTCTCCCGTGCAACTGGTACCGTATTGACAGGCCGACTCGCAGGCTCAGGCTCACACGCCGAGTGAGATTGATACTGCTCGAAATGGGAGGGACGTGGGTGGATGTCGGACTGGCTGCTCGGTCGCAGGGGCGAGGGGGTGCGAAAGTGTGCTCGTAGTGTCGAGCTGGCGCTGTAGCAGGGATTCGTCCAGCAGCTAATTGATAGCCTGTTGATCGGAGGTGTGGGTATGTCGCTGAAGCCGTCGGTTGTCGCAGTCGACAGCGCGGCGATCAAAATAGAGGACGGTAGCAACAGCAGTTGCAAGGCTAGCAGAACACCAAGTAAGGAGGCGCAGGCCACTGACCCATCCGGCGATGGGGTGAGGAAGGGGGAGGGCCCAATACCAGTGACGCGCTGCGCAGGGTTGCAGGTGGAAAATCAAGACGCGCGCCAAGCACCGACTAAGCTTCGGAAAAGCCGGCCTTAGCGATGTGGGTTTTTTTTGGCGTGTGGGCTCTTGCGTGGACGAGCGCGTAGGCCGACAGGGAAGAGTTGTGCGGCGGCCGTATAACGTGTACGCTCAACTCGGAGATGCAGATGCAGTGGTCGAAAGCTGCAGAGGTGGACAGATCCAATCAAAAACGCAGGCGGTCTGAGTGGCGGTCTGGTCGTCGGGTCGAGTCAAGTCGAGTCGGGCTTGTTTTGAAAGAAAGCCGACAAGACGATGCAAGCGACCGGTCGGGTTGAGATCTCGTAGCTGAGACAAGCGAGCAGAAGTCGGTCTGGGAGTGCGCCGTGTCGAGTGGTGTGTTTGGCGGGAGGCTATATGGAGTAGGCGAAAAAGGGCAAATGATCTTCGGCGAAGAGGGGGGGTGCAAGATACCAGAGAGAGGGAGGCGCGCTGCGATTGCGGGTGTCTGAGCGGCGGTGGTTTGGGGACCCTGTGCCAGCTGAAGCTGAAAAAGAAAGCAATGAGAGCCGGCGTTGGTCTTGGAACTTGGGCAACGTGGAGTAGCGCGCTTTTTGTTGAAATAAAAAAGGAGAGGGGTGGGCGAGAATAGCGATATGTCAGGAGTAGAATGAAAATAAAAAAGAGGGGCACTTCTATCTCCCTTCACCAAGTCGGACCTCACTCGATGCTGCTGAGATGCCAACGACGGAGACGGAGAAGGAAAACGAGCGGAGGGGCCGAGAAGGCACGACGAGACAAGACAAGACGGTGGTCGAGGCCGGAGGCAAAAGACAAGAACCGTTGTCCCGCGCGGCGAGGTCGAAGAAACCGAAGAGAGGCAGGCGAGAGAAGAAGTAAACAGAGACTTGGGAAGAACGAGATGCGGCTCGGGTTTTCTGCTGCTTGCTTCCCTGTTGTCGGTCGTCCGTCTTCGCTCAGGCTGAACGATCCCTGTGACTGTCTACGAGAGAAGGAAGGAGAGAAGGCAAAAGATAAGAGGAAGAAGTAAAAAGAGGGGAAGGAGAGAGGCAGACGTCAGACACAATGGGAAGGCACCGAGATCAAGGAAGGAAAGGTGCGAGTAGAAGAAAAGAGAGCCCAACGCAGCGCTGCCTCCTTTTCCACACCCCCATCGACAATGCAAGCGACAGCAAGAAGCCTGAACGGGCCCGTGGATAGTGGATCGCCAGACGGCAGAGCCAAAAGCCCCTCCGATGCTACACTACGAATGGAGTAGGGAGTACAAGAACAAGACCAGGAAGGAAAGTACGAATCTTGCCAGAGTCGTATGCCTGATGCCACCTCCTCGTATCGACCCATGCAAAGGAGCTCGTATGCATGTAGGCGGTATCGGGTTAACGCGCTGTTTCGCGTGCTCATAGTGAGGCGTAAAACTCTTGTACGCGTAATAAGATGCTCTTTCGTTTGCGTGGACGCCATGCTATCGAACCACCCGCAACGTGTGCAATGCAGTACGGAGTATATTAGCGCAACGTCTCCCGAAGGTGCTCTGTGCTGCGGCACGGAGTACACGTCTTGGCCATCAGAACCCCACCGGTGTGGCTTGCTTCCAAGCTTCTGCGACGTATCTTACTATGTAGCACTCGCGGCGACAAAGATACAGATTGTGCCCCCGACGGCCGCGTGTCACGGTGACGGCGGGATGGGGACTTCCCGTCGTAGGCATATCAGTATATGCACGAATCCGGGGTCTGCAATATGCTTACGGAGTACAGAGTACTCAGCGGTAGCGCCGAGGCACTCCGTGGCTTTGGTATATTATGTAAGCCTCGACGCATGGCTTCGGCTACAGAGTACAGGGCTATTACGGAGTACTCCGTACTAGGTTTGGAATAAAATGATCTAAGTTGTCCCGATATGAAGGAAGGAGAGCCCTGATAGTCGGCCGAACTCCTTCCTCCGTGATGCGCATGCCACCGGTCAGCGCCAATACTGGAAGTATCTTGCAAGTACGAAGAAGGCCACCAGTACGATACTGCTCGAGTTGACGTTGAATCTCGCGCACCCTTCTGCACACCAGCGTTGCACAATCATCAGGTGTCTCTTTTCAATCCTCCTACATATGTACGGGAGCGGGACCTGTACAAATAAGACAACAAGAGCAGCCTACATGCTGTGTACGGAGTACATGTATGCGAGCATGTATAGTATGTACGCTCACGAGAAAGATGCATACTTGCCACGGACTTATTTGCGCTTTCCCGGCATTTGCTTCGTCATCTCGGACTGGGCACAAGCAGTTTGCTCGTGCTTATGATCTCAAAACACGTACGACTTGGCATTGCTCCTTGCAAAGAAAAGAATAAAAAGGGTCCTGGGATCGGCTTCCACCCCGCTGGATCCTAGCTGGCCCTTTCTTACGGGACGTTCTGTGGCATCTGGTGGACACCGGATATAAAGGAAAAGTCAGGTAAGGAACAGGCAAGGATCTTAAAGGGGAAAATGTGCGGGTGGGGCTCCATCCACACCTCTGCACTAGGTGCCTCGAGTATCTTTGTTTCCTGCGAGTAGAATGCGAGTACGAGCTCTCCCAACAAAGCATCCGTACAGAGTATGACGGGTATGTAAGATACCTAGAATGGCGAGTACGAGTACTCCGTACACACATCCTATGGCAGTCCAGGCGTTGTGTACAAATGTGCTCGTATTGGAAAGCGCATAAAAAGATTCTTGATTTTCCAAGGCAATCCCTGAATTTGCCAAATTGCCCAGAAAGCTTTTTCTCTCCCCTCTCTGTCGGCCGCAGTCTAGATGCGACACTACCGTACTCCACGGAGTACTCTCTTTGCCGTGCTGAGAAAGACAATACCTGATATCTCAGCGCATGCCCCCCTGTTTAGGTTGCATCAAATGTCCGTCCAGCCCAATGACCAATCGAGATAGTTAGCAGTAAAATTGTGTTCCGTGATATTGTCCTGCCCTTAGCTCCCGGCGATCCGAGTCCACCGCAGAATGAAACGCAACACTCTTTACTGTGCTTCTACTGTGCTAAACGATACTACTTAGTCTGTGTTTTTTTTTTTTTTTTTTTTTTTTTTTTTTTGCTGTACGTTGGCCCAGGCGACTTGGCCAGACGCCGTTCTATTTTTCTTCAGGTTTTTTCCCTTGTTCTTTGTTCCCGCCTGGTGCTAAGAACGTGTACCGATCAGGAACAGATTTCCCATGTGGAGTGCCGTCGTACGTAGTACATACTGGTAGTTCGATACGCGTATACTTAAGTGCGCCGACTAGTCGTAAAGGGTAAAGAGCATGATATCCTACCGTTGCCTGGCTTAGCACAGCGCTCCATCTGTCTACATAGTACAGCAGCCAATGCAACTGTGATATGCAGCGAGGCCAGCGGAAAAGACATCTTAGTATCTTTAGATATCTAATATTGGAAACGCAATAATGTACATCGGGAAAGCATGTGATTTGATATGGGAAAGGGGCACTGAAACAGCGAACCGAAAAGTGAGAATGAGCAATGTAATCCCATGACAAAGGGGTGAAAGAAAGAATTAAAGACTTGAGTGCAGCCGATACTATGTATACAAGGAGCAAAGTCCACAGAGCAGCCCATGTCCTTTTTTTCTTTTTTTTCTCTTTTCGTCCGTCTCCACGCGGTGCCACCATCGCGCTAAATTAGCCAGGAAGAAGGAGAAAGAGGTGCAAGACGTGTCATGTTGTGTTGTAAGATACGTATGCGCTCGTTGTGCACCTCTGCCGCAGATTGGTGGGTGTTATCATCGGGCATTCCCATTTTGTCAGTCCGCGCCGCGTCCTGGAAATCGCAATCTGTGTTCTACATATGGTACGGAGCACATAGTAGTAATATCGGGACGCGCAGAGGGGCTGTACTTAAACAGGGGCTACGGTAGAAAAGCAAATCACGGGTCGGATAAAAATACGTGCAAACCCCACAATGTTGCGTGTATCTTACACCGGTTTTCGTAATGGAAAAAGAGAGGTTTAAGGCACGCGGGTAAGGCACAACAACAACAGGCCATCGTGCAGAGATATGTAAAATAGCCACGGCTCTGCGTCATCTCTATCTTTGGATGTGTAGTCGTATCTAACATTCTGGACAGCGACGCTCTCCGCTCGTCAGCTTGCATTTGCGGTCTCACTATCCTAACCCGGCCATCTGCTCATCTCCTTTTCCCAATACTCGTAGGCTCCGTCATGAGCTGAGGAGAGATCGCCAAAAGCTGATATTGCCGACTGGCTACATCGTGCGTATCTTGCCTCTGCAGGTCGCCTCCGTGCTGGAGCTCCGGACACCGCACTTGGCATGAACGGTCCGAAGATAGCATCCTGCTTGGTGGTCACGCATGAGGCACACAGCATCTGCCACAACGGTATCATGGAGATATAAGCTACATAGTAGGCTCGGCGCGGAAATACCCCGTTCTACGCAGACAGCCCGTAGATCGTCCTGTTAGCATGCTCAGCAGGCCGGTTGTATTCGTTTTCCATCTCTTGTCTCGGGCCGGAAACGAAACATGACTGGCCGTATGCGCTGACGTCAGGCTAGTTGCCTGGTTGAATTCCTGGTGCCTTGCTCATACGGGGATAGAGAGCTCGAACGTGTTTCGGTAGCTTGATGCATCTCGGGATCCTATGGTGCTGCCTGATCGCGTAAACCTACGCGTCCAATGCCATGTCCACAGTTGTGCTTGATGTCCAAGTGCTATTCCCCTATACCTTTGCGTCGATGGTATTCTACCCCGTTCTAGAGTCCGTTCTGTGTTCCAAACAGTCCTATGCGAGGGTAGCGAAAGCCCGGACCTTGCATCTGGGTCTTAATAAGGGGGGCTGAATATATGTTGTACCAATGTGTCGTAGCTACTATGTAGATGCAACATATATCGTATATCCCTTTTGGGCTGTACTTTGCGTCGATGCATGAGAACTTCTAGCTCGACATTCAGGCGTCTTGATATCATAATTGACGTAACAAGTTGGCATACATCACAAGCAGTTGGGTTCGGGGACGTTTTTTTTTTTTTTTTTGTACTGCGTACATAAACTATTCATGGTAATGTTTAAAGCAAGTACGTCCAAACAGGCAACTTCCCGATTCTATTTGTGAGTAGTATTATCCATGCTACACAATCGGATTCTACTGTCAGATTATACCTTGTGAAAATAGAAAGCTACGACATTGCAACTGCTCCGTAATGCAAGCAATACAGCAAGATACCACGATAGCGGGTCTATTACGGAGCATACTTCTTAGCTATGCCATGTTGCATTTATACAGGGGCAGTTCTGTCGCTCTTGATGACAAGGCTGACAGCCTCGTAAAAGGTGTTCACACATTATTTCCTACTCGCAGCACAGGTCCGAAGCAGACCATTCCACATACAAAACTAGCTGGTGATAGAAGAAAAGATGAGGGCAAATTGGCTGGCACCTCACAAATGCTCGCTGTGTATCGTCTTGGGCTCTCTCCCCTGCTCATGTCTATGCCGCCGCCACCAGCCGTTGCTGGATCTGCATGCACCGTCGCAGGTCGAGCTTTGCTTCGCCGCTCGGAACATGCTGCCCACTGGCAATGCACAGCACCGTCATGTTCTCGTCGTAGCGCAGCCCGGGAAGAAGCTTCGGCGTGATCAAAAAGTATTGGCTTGCGTGCTCGTGGCAGGCCACGTCCACCATGCGTTCGTGCATCATGCGCTCGTTGCGTGGATCCATGCCTTGGTTAATCTCGTCGACCACGCGGAACGGCGCCTGCGCCATGCCCTGCAGCGACATAAGGTAGAAGATGGTGCTGACGGCCCGCTCTCCACCCGACTGCCGGTGCTGGTCCAGCTTCTGCAACTCCTCGTTCTCGCTACACGGGTTAGCCAAAACGGTCTGGAACATGAGAAGTCAGAAAGACGCAGAAAATGACCTACCGGAATTTCACTCGGATTTCGATGGCCCATTTGTCAAAGTCGTCGTCCTTGTGCACGCTGACCTCGCCGGCGCAGTTGATCTGCTCAAAGTTGTAGCTGAACGCGTCATTGATCCGTCCGATGAGTTCATCCAGCCGCGGCTCCCACTTGCCCCGAACCTCTGCAATCTGCTCGCTCATGTCGCCGTATTTCTGCTCCTGTGTCGACATGGCTACTTTGAGCTGCTCCATCTCCCGTCCCCGCTTCCGGAACGCCTCCAGCACTGATGCGTCCACCACGCGCGTCAGGTCCAGCTTGGCCTTCTCGGCAGCTACTTCATTGTCCAGGTCCTCCAGCGTCTTGTTACGTGCCAGCTCGTGCAGCATCTCCGACCACTCACTGCCCTCCTCTGCCACATTCTGTGCCGCCTCGAGCGCTTGCTCGCCCTCTGTTTTCTGCACGCGCATGTTCTCCTGTAGCACCCGCACAGCGTCCTGTTTCGTCACGAGGATGTCGGCTATGTCGGCGTGTTTCGTCTTGAGCCCCTCGACATCCGATTTGGCCTCGATCAGACGCACTTGCGCATCAACCACCCCGTAGCACGCGTCTCGCAGCGCCGACAACTTCTCTGCATGTCGCAGCACAGTGCGTGCCTTTTGCAGGACCAGCTCGTCCAGCTTTCCAATGACTTCGAGTTGCTGGCCGCGGATCCGGCTGTGCTCTTCCTGTATACGGGACAGAACATTATTCTCAACCTGTATCTTCTCCGGAAGTGCGGTCCACTTGCTATACTCCATCTGTAGCTGATTTTTCTCGTCCCGTAGACGGTCCTAAGGCATATTAGCCTCTTGTGAATATGCAGGGGCTTGCCAATCCAGCAACTCACCAAGTCGGTATCGATCTCCGCCATCCTTTCTGCTGGGCCAGCTGCGCTGGCATTTACGGCTGAAAACTCTTGACGGAGCCCCTGTAGCTTCCTGTTCAGCTCGTCTAGCTGTTGCTCGAGCCCCGTCTTCTCCGACATGTCTGCCTGACCTTCCGTCCAGTACCGGCCAGGCCGGATATCTCTGACAACTGTCGACACTGCATGCGCGCCATATTCACGACGCCGATTGACACGGTAGAACTGGTCTTTTGCCGCCCAGGTGGAGATCTTCTCGTTGGTAACCAGCATGTCATACTGATCCTGTCGCGGCTTCTCCAGACAGACGGGCGAGCAGTGCAGACGCCGCTCTGTGCATAGCATAGACAGCACCGGCTCAGGGCCCTCCAGGAAGTCGACAGCTACGCCGTCGAGGCCCAGCGTAGACAGCTCCTCCGGAGTCAGCGGCGACCTGAACTGCGCAAAGGCTGTCGTGCATGTCCGTATCGTGACGGACAGGCCCATGACATCGTAGAACTGGTCACTGAGCTTCTTGTGGTCCTGTACGTTTTGCGCTGTGAAGCACAAAAAGTCGTCGTTTTGCAGCAACGACTGCACGAGGTTGGAGTATTGCTTGTCCTTGACCGAGCACGTGACCATCGGCGGCCCAAAGATTTCTTGGCTGAACTGGCTCTTGTTCTGCTCAAGCCACTGCCAGCCCTGGGCCACCTCAGGGGCAATCCGTTTCAACAAACTAAATTGCTGACCGCGCTTCGAATCGAGAACAGAAATGTTTCTCTCCACCTCCTGTCTTTCCGCGGAAAACTGCTCAGCTTGGCCCTTGATTCGTTCTCGGTCGGCTAGGATTTCGCGTCTCTCAGCCTCGACTTCGCGTCTCAAATGTTCTTTCTCTCGCTAGAGGCTTGTCAGCTAGGATTCGGTTCGGAGACCAACACACATACAAGGGAACATACAATCTTCATGTTCCACTCTGCTGCGACGAACTCTTGTGGCTTATTTTTGTGCTTCGCCTCCAAATTCGTAATCTTCTGTCGCGTTGCCGCGATCTCCTTCTTCTTCTTATCGAGCGAATCCTTTAGTGCCTTGCGCTGCTCAATGACCTCTTTGCGCTGTTCTTCAACGCGCTCGATGTCTTCCATAGCACGGGCTACGGTCTGTTCCGAATGCCTGACAGCAGCTTTTCGGGTGTCGAGCGCCTCCGCAAGACGCTGCTGATATACCTCCTTGTCGTTCACAGCCTCCAACGTCGGCCCTACGCGCTCCTGCAGGACCTTGAGCTCCTTTGTCGCAGCATGTTTCAGCGCCTTGAGCTTGTGGTATTTCTTCTTGGCTTCGTAGAAGCGCACCAGTGGCCGACAAGCCTCGAGATTGTCGACCATCCGCTGGACTTCCTCACGCTCGCGATATCGTTCCACATCAGCCTGCTGGGCTTGGTGGCGACTTTCAAGGACACGAAGCTGTTCAGCATCAACCTTCATCCGGTGTTGGGCCTCCTTCTGTTCCTGATATATCCGCTTGAGCGTGCTTTGCCATTCTTTCATTTCGGTTGGCGCTGCCGCCTCGAGTGTCTTTGCAAGAAGGTCGACAGAGTTGAGACCGGCAAACTCGGCGACGCGATCCTGGGGCAGAAACTGACACAGATTATCGACCTGAATGCGCAGATCCTGCATCACAGACTGGATTTTCCGTAGCGATGTCTCCTGGCCGTTCAGCCAAAACTTGCGGCTGTTGTCTTCCCGAGTAATGCGCAGCCGGACGACGAAGTTTTGGCGGTCTTTCGGCCTCTTCTGCAACTCGATCTCGACAATTGCATGGGATCGTCCATGCTTGACAAAGTCCCCAAAGGCGCTGGCACGGCCCAGGACGTTGGAGTGGAAGCCGAGCCCAAGGCAGATGGCACAAACCAGGGAACTCTTGCCAGTGCCGTTGGGACCAATCACCATGTTCAAGCTGGGGCCAGGATCAAACTCGGCACGCTCGTATGTTACAAAATTCTCGACGAACACTTTGACGATTGCGCCTGGTTGGAAGACTGGGCTGGAGGAATTTCCATCCTGCGCATCTGTCTCTGCCACCCCACCGTCGATGGCTGAGTGGAAGGTATCGTCTGCCGCTTCGTCTGCTTCGAGGTTTTCAATGTTACCAGATTCAATCGATGGACGCATACGTTTTGCTCTTGGGGTGGGACTGTTCAAGAGCTGGCTATATTCGTCTGCCTCGTCGTCGGCACTGGGTCTTCGGCGGCGACGCAGTGATCCGCCCTTGCCGGCGTGGGCATTTTGTTTTGTGGCAGACATTCTTTCGTAGAATCTCCTCAGATTAGGAGTGCCTGCCTTGGAGGCTGGACCTAATCTTCATTCTGAGTTCTGAATGCCCCTCTAGGCTTTTGTGACTGTCGCGAAACCAAACGAGACAATGGGAACAATTAGACGAATACGCGTCCAAATCGCGTCTAGACAAAAATTGTGGCGGTGTGAATTGTGGCTGTGCTAAACTTTGAAGTGTCCTTGCTATCCTCTGTCTTTCTCACGGCTTGGAGCAGTACTTAAAGCAACAGCATCATCCAGAAGAGTACCTTTTACACGAGCGTTGCACGTGTTTGTTGAGTACTTCCTTTATGGCCGGCCTACCTCATTACGGGTCTTGGCCCTACTCCGTACAGCTGAATGCATTGACTCTGGAGACTGTTGACTCGCAAAAGCAACAGCTTCTCTGCCTTGACGCGTACAAAGACCAGTGGTCGCGATAGTTACGATTTTCAGTCTTAGAGACGGCTCTGTTCTTTTCTTCTTCCTCCCTTGATCTTACCAGATCTGCACAGGAGCTAAAGACAGAAAGAAGCCACAGCAATCTGGTCAAACCGGGTTTGGCCTCCTCGACGTAGTATGCAGTCACAGCCAAACAATCTTATCAAATTCCAGTACGGTCTAATGTTCGCTAGTGATGCTGTGTTCTGGTTACGGTGACTATTTCATGGTGCATGCCAGTCAACGTGTCGACCTTGGCTTTAGTCCCAAACGCGCTGCTGGACTGCTTTTCATCCCTAGGAAGCTTAGAAAATATGCTGGGTTCCTCCACCCACATTTTGCCTATTGTCCTGTCATCGCCATATTCCCATTGGCCTGGGCTGCCCTTAATTCACTGGTCATCGCAACTTATATGACAAGGGACCGTTTGATTAGCATACACGATCATGTCGACCCTCGAAATGCCCGCATTCCAGCAGGCAAAAGTGGCCGGTTCACTCGACACCAAGCCCCTCTCAGCAAGTGGCTCGAGGACTGCTGTACGGCCTAATAGCAGCGGAACCTAGTAACAAAACGACCGAACATTTAGGAAACACATAAACGGAAAGAGCAGCCCATCGCACTTCTTTCCTTCCACTGACATTTACAACTGCCTCCCCGGCAACGGTTGTAAGACAAGGGAAATACAGACGAACGCGTGTCAGTATACAATCCAACGCGAGTTTCACATTTTGGTTTTGGGAATCAAAACCTCACGTCTGCCCTCCGCTTTCCAACATTTACAATCCGTCTTCCGAACGTTTCCTCACCGGCAGAGATTGGTATCTTCTACAGACGCACGCACACTAGAAGATCTCTGCTTCAAGCTGTCTTTGCTACATTTCACTCAATCGTTTCTTACCAACTTCTAAACCCCCCTGTTCTTTGTCACAAGCTATGCTGTAGCCCCTCCGGCAACAGCTTGCGGTTTCGACATGGCGTCCCGTGCCAGCTCAACAAGAATGGGCACACGTGTGCCTCTCAGTGACGCTACATCGAGGGCGAATACCACAAGCGTACCCCAGTCAGCTGCTAGAACAAAGTATGCGTATGCCCAATACGACAATGTTGCACCTGCCTCTGTCGGTGCAACATATGCGTTCTCACCTTCTGTGACGGCTTCTTCCCCGGCGCACGCCCCTTCCATAAATGCAACACCTCCCGCTATGGAGACTCCGACACGGGACTATGAGGGTGAGAGCAAGCGGAACTCAGCTGCCTCCCAGAACACACCTGACCGGCACTACTCATCATGCGATGGATTTCCCAACAAGAAATCTCACATTGGTCCTTGGCAATTAGGCAAGACGCTTGGCAAGGGTTCTTCTGCCCGTGTGCGAGCTGCTCGTCACTGCGTCACTCAGCAAGATGTCGCCGTGAAAATCATTGCCAAGAAGACGGCCCGCATGACCCAGTCCGGAAGCATTGCCATACTTGATCAAGTTGACAGCAGCTTGCCCGAAAACATTGATGGTGTTCGCCGCATGCCGCTAGCCATCGAGAGAGAGGTTGCCATCCTGAAGCTGATTGAGCACCCTAATATTGTCAAGTTGTACGATATATGGGAGAACCGCAACGAAATGTAAGCAAGGAACACTATCTTTATGTAACCTGATATTCATACTAAATTTGAACGCAGCTACCTCATCATGGAGTTTGTCGAGAACGGTGATTTGTTTACATATATCAACTGCAATGGTGCCTTGACGGAAGAATCGTCCCTTTTTGTCTTCCGACAGATGATGAACGCCGTCCAATATTGCCACACCTACAATATATGTCACCGCGACCTGAAACCGGAAAATATTCTTCTCAAGGCTGACGGTCAGATCAAGATCGCGGACTTTGGTATGGCGGCTTTGCATCAAGGGCCCCGTTATCATTTGCAAACGTCCTGTGGCAGCCCGCATTATGCAGCGCCAGAGCTCCTGAAAGCTCGGCCATATCGCGGTGAAAAAGCCGACATTTGGAGTATGGGGGTGATTCTCTTCGTTATGCTAGCTGGGCGGCTCCCATTCGACGAAAGTGACTTGGGCTATATGTTGGCAAAGGCAAAGAAGGGCATCTATACGATGCCAGCCCATTTCAGTCCAGAGGCAAAAGACCTAGTCCATCGCATTTTGCAGGTGGAGCCCGAGGTTCGCATTTCTATGAACGAAATGTGGCAGCACCCGCTTGTGTGGAAGTATGGCTATCTGGACGAATTTGGCAGCCATAGAGCAGATGGCCGTGGCGCCGGGAATCGGGGAACACACATGCGCCCGCTTGACTTGACAACGATCGATACCCAGATTTTCCGCCAGCTTCACTCCATGTGGCATACACTGCGGGAGGATGAACTAGCTGGTAAGCTTGTTAGCAATGAGCCCAACGACCAGAAGATGTTTTACTGGCTTCTTTTCGGCTACCGAGACCGACAGATGGAGAACTTCAACCCTACCCTTACCCACTCGATGAGCGACTATCATCATGCCAACCAGGTTTTTTCGAAGAAGGTGTCGACGCGTCAATTTTCGCAGGGCAAAGTGTCGGGCCACAAACGAAGCGTTTCCCGGTTTACCGTCATTTCGAATATCGCAGAAACGGAAACGGAAACGGAGTATGGCACCATCAGAAGCTACGACCCATACAAATCTTCGTCGGTGATGCGTTTCGATGATGCACGCGCTGCCAGTCATGCGAAGATCGTAATTCATCGATCAAATTCCGATGCAGAAGCTGAAGCGCGCTCTGCTGTCCAGGCCGAGGCCCAGAGGGCTAGAGCCGGGTCGGCAAACAAGAAGAGGATGACTGCTCATCACCGCCGCGGTACGTCGACGAACCTGAAGCTCTCGAGGGGTTCTACGAACTCTGTTCGTAGTCTGCACAGCATCAAAAGTGTTGGGAGGTATGGCGCCACCGTTGTGCGTCCTGCAACTCGGTATAGGCGAGGTGTCAACTTCTCGCAAGTGAGGAAGCCTTCAGGCCATGATCGGCAATCGAGTATCAGCAGCATCAGTGATATCAAGTACCGGGATGACACTCTTCTCTGGAACGAAGACCTCACGGAGTTCAGTTGTAAGATTGCCAGAGACTTGGATGAGGCTTTCATGAGTTCATTGCTCACTGTGGATATTGCTGAGAATGAGGATGGAAGGAACTCGCCATACTCTCTTCGGCTCAGTAGCCCGGACGTGGAGCACTCACTTTCAACACAAGCACTGCTTGCGGATTCCGACCCTTCACCGATATTGGAAACAACCGGGCCCGGCCATTGGGACTCTCGGCCATTGCCTCCGTCGCCGCCGCTGTCTGACTCTGTTCGGTTGGAGATCATGCAGGCTGAGGCTGACCGTGCACACCGCAAGTACTCAGCTGACTCTGGACCAACGATGCGTCCGCTCTCAACACCTGGAAACGCTGCCATTGCATCACCTCGTCCTAAGGTGGAGGCGAGCGCCTTTCCCGCACCTCTTGTGATTAGTGAACGGCGGGTCGTATCGGCGCCAGTCTATCCCAATGGAGGTTCAGACTTGCCGTCCATATATGAAGGGTTCCATGAAAACGGGTGCCGCAACGAGACGGACAAGCCACGTGCGGTATCCGCGCCGTCTAAGAACCAAGGTTTAAATGATCTGGCGATGGCTGAGAAGACTATCCGAGTGGTAGTGTCTCCCACTGCTCCTCGGAACAGGAGATCGATTGCAACCCCACAGCCGTTGGATGTGTCAAAAAATAGTAGCAGAGTGAATGCTAAGACGCCATCTTCGGAACAGAGCATCCGCCAGCAGTATATTGACGGCGAAGGGTATCGGTCCCGATATCACAATGAGTTTCCTGAACGTCAGCCGACCATTGTGGAGGAAGGCTCCAAGGAATCTCTGAGCAGCGGTTCGGGTTCGGGTCCCATTAAGATGCCATGGCTGTTCCGGCGCCAGTCCAAGCTTGAATCGCGCCGTGCAGAAACACCCGCAGCCTCAGTAGTCAACCCGCCCCAGGCTCTTCCTAGGAAAAGGAGCCTTTTCTTCCCGTTCTGGAAGAGCTCCAGGAGCAGCACAAAGCTTTCTGTCCTGGAGACGGATGACGAAAACAAGGCTAATAGCTGGGAGACAGTGAAGAGCTGGAAGCCAAAGTCGACGGAGGATCTAAAATCCAAGAAGCGCTTCAGTCGGCTGACTCTTCCTTCAGGCTGGTATGATGAGGACGAAGAGGAGCGTGGGAGTCGCAAGATTGATCCACAGCAGAACTGGCTGGCCAGAATATTTCACGTCAAGCCAGCGAAGCGCCATCTTTGCTTGAGCATTTCACAGCGCCGAGCACGCCAAGAGACAGTGTCTCTGCTACGGGAATGGAAGAATTTTGGAATTCGTGATATTGAGGTTGACAAGGTGAACAACATTGTCTTTGCCCGAGTTGCTGCGAACAACTGTGAGTCTATACCGATCCAACCATATAGGGGCACACACCAACACTGACTGTTTGCAGATCTCGGCATCCGCGAAGTCTCATTTGCGTGCGAGATTATTACGGTGATTGAGCACCGCAAGAGTAACCATCTGTGCATAATTCGCCTAACACAGGAGAGGGGCTCAGCCAACAGCTTCCACAAGGTGGCAGACACGATCAAGTCGAAGTTTCGCGAGCGTCATCTGCTAGTTGCGGACACCCGCAAATCCAAGATGATGGTCAAGACACTAAATTCCTGAATTTCGGAGTTGATTTAATGTTTTATTCGCATGATCTACTCTCCTTTTTGTTCCTTTTTTGTCCGATTTAGTTTTGCACTGACAGACTTTTAAGGAGCGAGGCATGTTTTCTTGTGTTGCATAACAGCCCTTCCTACCAATTTTTATTGTTTAATTGTCTTTTGTGATTATTTTCAGCTACTGGTTTTACTGAACATATATTTGGCGTTTGGCATTTTGATCTGTAAGAAAAAAACAACGGCGAAGGGAAAGAATGTGGCTTTATATTCAGAGTCGATGCATACAGAGCAGCGAACCTCATGCACACCACAAGCCTGATCCATCTTGATTTGTTGCATCGAAAAATTGTCACACTACGTTGTCACTGCGTTATTATAAGGGGCCGGAGTGCAAAGATTACTTAAGACGGGCTACGATCGTTGTAAAGTACGTGTAGCACATACAGATTGCCTTCTTTTTGCTTGCAAGAAACGCTAGAAGGACATGGCGCTCGATGTTGTATCTATGAGAAGCAAGACTCTTCTCCATCGTTGTTTTGTCTTCCGAAATACAGCTAAGACAAATAATGCAATACTACTTCATGTCGACGTATCTGATCTACCAACACATGATATCTGGCCATTGTACCTCTGCTATCTCAGTTCTGTGTCTTCCGTAGATAACTCCTGCAGGGATATACCCGGGATTTTACAACTTGAAGGCGAAGTCTGACCCTGGCTTCCCTTTCTCTAGGCCACGTATACTGCAGCAGCTGGGTAGAAACACGGATGAGGATGTTACACAGAAAAAAGCAAGGCGGAATTTGTCTTCGTATAGAAATATGCCGAGCGGCAAGGGTCAGGGTGATCCAATTTATTCTTACTTTACTCTCGAGCAGTCAGAATGGCTTGCTTCCCGGTCCAACCTCATGACACACAAAGTGAGGCTGCCTGGAGTGCCCGTGTTACCGATACCTTGGCAAGGGTTTCCCTAGGGTATGGTCAGCTCTTCGGCCAAGCGGCCAGCCATTCCCCAGGCGGTGGCGACTGTGCCGAGATGGTGAAACTGGGCTTGCTCTGCCTGGTCCTCTCGTTTCCCCTCCCCCTCCTTGAGCGACAACGGAAGCCTCCGATGGTGGTAGGCTGCTATGCAGTAACATTGGGATCCAGAGACAGGGCTGCAACGAGAGGTATGGGTTTAGGAGGTCTAGACAGGCTGTGCATCAATGTCTCTATTTTACATACATCAAAGTTAGACAATAATTGTCTTGCCTGTGCAACAGATGTAGTCCCCGCCGTGCATATATTTTGCTCATGCATGTCTCGTCAGACGAAGGGGACTGATGAGGAGAGTCAAGCCACACACTAGTCTATAGAGCAGGACAAATACACAAGGCAGTAGGATGCAATATCTTGTGCACGGCAATCTTGCGGCGAAAAGGCATGCGAAACAGAGAGACAGCGAGGGAAGGAGCGATCTTGGCTTCATTCCTTGCATGCTGCACGGACGGAAAGCACGGACGGATTACAAGTGTCAAAAGGGCCGCCCTTTTTAACGGAGTCCTCTGGAAGGAGTAGGCCGCTGCAAACGCAGATAAACGAAAAACATACCAGATTGAACACTAAGATGTCTTGAGCAGAAACGCAAAAAAAGAAACAGGCTCATGGGATTGATGGGGTACGTATTCACAGCAGTGCAATCCTCCAGGTTTCCTTTTCGAACGTTGATCTCTACCCTCCAATCTCGTGTCCCAGGCCCTGGTCACAATAACCTTGCGGACAGGTCGGGAGATTGAGGTTACGACTGGCATCGCACGAAGTAGCACGAGTACGTTTATGGAAGCATCCCTGTATTGGCACCCGAAGATAGTGCAGGCCGTCAAGCAAAATCGGCGTGGTCGCAGATGGCTCCCTGGGTCTAGCTCCGGACCTGCAACAACAAGAAGCAAATAAGAACGAAAATGGAACGACAGCGATTTCGTCACTGCCTCCATTTGCGCTAGCAGTCTTTTACATGTACAGCACGTGCGGTTTCTGCCGTCATGGCTCCGTATCTCGGATGCTCTTTTCCCCCCTTTATTTCCGCGTCTGCGGAAATGGAGAGGTAGATGAAGGGGTGGCAGTCAGGGTGCGAAACAGTATTCTTCGTACGTGTGACCGTGTTTGGGTTTGCCCTTGTACTCCGTCTACCTCTCGTATTAATTGCTTTGCCGTGTGGGCCGTGCAAACGTCCAACAATGCGGCTGAATTCTGGGTTTCTTGGGACGAGCTCCCCAAGACCCGGGGATGAAATCTGCAAGTACAAGTACGACAGCGACGTATTGCTCTGCTCGTACGAGTGCAACTCATGCAGGCGAGTCCGAGTATCTTATCTATCTGACGTATGTATGTATGTACGGAGTATATATCGAGCAATGTACGAGTACTATATCTGCGAGCAGCTTAGCCGGCCTCCCTTTGACCCGGAGCGGCTAGACTTGCATCATTTCGACTCTAGACCGGCAGGAGAGGAACAGATTCCGCTCAGCACAGTTCTAGCGAGCAGTGGGCCCGCCTAACCCATCTAAGCATACGAGCAGGGCGCCGCTTGCAGCCTATACATGGTCCGTAGTCGTAATCGAAGTAACTCATATGGGTATTGCCACATGGTTTCCTCGGGCTTCTGCGACCGAAGTGTCAGCATGTGGACTTTCGAGACCACCATCCCAAGCGGATGGGAAGTGCGACGATGGCGAGCACGAGACAGGCAGGAAGGAGGAGAAAAAGAAAAGAAGAGCCAGCTAATGCACGCTGCCAGGAGCTGGGAATGGCCGTGAAGCCCACCCAGTCGAGTAGAGAGAAGCAGGAAATCATGTATTGGCTGTACGGAGTATCGGTTTCCCCCTTTGTGTGAACAAATCCGAGGGCGAAATTTCTCCCTCTGCATTTCTCAGTGGCAGGAAGTTGGTGGTGACTCGTCTAAAAACGCCTAAAATAGACGAGTCTGGAGTCGCAGAGGTCGTATTGTAGGCCCCCGCTCTTCTGTGGGCACTCGTTCAGGTAGCTGAAAGAGGATATTTGCTCGTGGCGACGGCAGTACGCTACTATGTATGTATTCGTATGTGAGATACTACGACGTATGTATTCGTATGTGAGATACTACGACGTATGTAAGATGTAAGATATTATCGTCGGGACCATGTAACGGCCACTTTTTCCATATGTGACCCCCTTGCAAGCCATCTTACTCCGCAAGACACCAAGTAGGATGCCCATTGCTCGGAGCCGTCTGCCAGAGCCCTCCGTGCTACAGCGCCCTTGCTACTGGCGGTCTGAGGGTCTTCCAAGCTGTCAGGAAGTCTCTGCCCAGGGAGAAGTGCGAGTAGTAGGTGCGTCCGCGACCCATGGTTCGCCACCCCCAAGAGTCCAAGGGCTGGGATCTGCGTGAAATTAGCCCAATCGGTTGCAAAAACCTGGAGATGATGCTCACCTCTCAAGGGTGGTCTGGACTGGCCGATTTGCCCCGATCGACGGTAGACCTAAGCGACCGCACCAGAGAGAGCCGATCTCGACAGCGTTCGTCGAACACCGTTATAACGTTTTGCCCCTTCGAGTTTTCCAGCGGTATGAAGGGGAGGGAAGCGGCCGGTCTCCCAGCCTCTTAACCAGCTGCTTGCAGACTAGCGAGAATGCTCACCGCCCTGACTGAAGCCTGAGTCAGCAGTCCCCACGACCAGTTCAGCCCTGGTCTGTCCACTGAACGCGTGCCCGTCGTATACTTGTCACAATGCCCCCACATGCTTCTACGGAGTACCCTTTGCTATTTACGAGCATTCCGCATGCACTTTCAACAAGCTGACCCCCCTGCATCTGCTAGGATGTGGAATTCGCTCGCCCATACGGATTACTCGTGCATACTCCGTAGTTTGTCCTCTAGCAAGGCAGTAGGGCTGCGCTGACCGACCAATATTCGTCGTCGGATGCTGTTCTTCGGCCTGGAAACGGGAAACGGGATGCTATTATTAAACCATCGGGTCGAATCGATTGCACTGACGGTGGGAGGAGAAAGCAGGCTTTTGCAACAAATGACAAACAGACTCAAAAACAATTAGCTGGAGGTGGGAGCCCATTCCTGCCCTAAAATAGTGCCAATGCATCTCACAAATTGCCTGCACCAAGACACATTTGACAGGGGGGCTGCATGCTTTGTCTTTTTGGTCGCCGAACTGTGTAAATATTCTTGTACGTCCCGAGACAAGTTTTCAGTACTCCGTACCCTGCCAAACGACAGGATGAGAAAGCACGCACGACGGAGAGAAAAGGCTCAATGAAGACCAGACCTACGAGCATGCACGATGCACGGGACACGGGAATTCCGAATCAGTTGTCAGATGAGATACACTGAGTTGGGAGTCTTTGTAAATGCTACGGCTTACTCCGTATCGTACTATATACTGCAGTGGACAGGGGCAGCGCAGCCAGAGGGCCCGACCCACGTTGCGACTGATCAACGACGGCGGGACGAGGAGGCGAGAGACACGCGCAAGGGGGAGCGTTCCGTGGGCCGGCAGCCTCATGGGAGCTTGGAATCCCCACAGGAGAGAAGATCGTTCAGCCAAGGCGCCAACATCCCCATAGAACGACACGAGCATGATGGGATCGACAGTGAGCAGACGGCGAGGGCGAGAGGGGAGCACGCAAGCATTGCATTGATTTTAGTCGCTAGTCAGGCTCTAGTAGATGTCTCCCCAAGCAGCTTAAAAAAAAAAAAAAAAACAGGTGTGTGCCATGTGCAGAGGCGCCCGACCCGAGGGGATGAAGGGCGAGATCCGACAGACGGCAGAGGCGTCAGCGTTGGCGTTGGCGGCAGATATGCAGAGAGTTCATGACTGGTAGGAGAACAGGACGAGATCCAGAGTCGAAGCTAATGGGCAGATGGGCAAACGGGCAGATAAGACGAAAAGAGACGGCAAGTCCAGATCAGGAATGAACGGCAGGGTTCGGCCACATCGCCTTTGCCTCCTGTTGTCCGATCCAGGTCTGTCATATCGTGGCGAGCAATCTCAGGCATTGGGGACGGGCCAATGGGACCAGCGGCATACCGACGTAAGATGTGTAGCAGTAGTAGCATAAGACGGCTCCCTCTCCAGTCTCCGGACCTTTTAGTCAACAGGGCCTAGGCCCTTTCCCACATGGCTAATACATGGCTAATGGTTAGAGACCCCCGCTCCTTCTAGCCTCTATGTATCTTACCACATCTTACGATGGCCGGACAGGCGAGCAGGGGAGCGAGGGCCGCGCAGCCGTACATACAGTACAACTTGTATGTAAGCTAGTGCGATGCGTCCTTTGTCGTCTTGCCTGCTCTTCTTCCGGCCGCTCGGCCATGAGCCACAAGTTGGGAGCGGCGGACTGCCCGAATGCTACAGCCAGTGTTCCGGACCTGCGGTAAGCCTTTCCAACAGCCACAAGAAATATTAGAGTTAAACCGGTTGAGTCTTCGATCAGAGCATCTGCTGCCCTGGTCAATCGTCCCTGCTTCTCGAGACTCGCTCTCTGGCTCTTCCCTCCCTTCTCTCAGTCCATTGTTCCAGACCAGCCGACACGGAGAACGCGGTGCAAGATCGATTGCTAGCCCTCGACTTGCGCAGAACCAGACCCCCTTCACCAGAGGCGACGGCCAGTGCTCTAGAAGCTGTTCAGGCCACGAGACGGCAGGCGTTCCCCCCCCATTCGAATTTGCTCATTATCACTAACCCGGCTGCTCTTCTTTGTCTGTCCTACACTGTAGGTGAACACACTGCTGCACTGGCAATATTCTCCTGCCTAAACACAAATCCCAGCAGGGGAAGGCGCGGAACACGCTCTTGCCCTGGAAACTCTGCTCCTTCTCTCGAAGATTTCCAAGAGAGCTTCTCATAGACTCCTATGTATTTTTGATCGTGCACAATTGGGGGAAAAAACTCATCTGAGAGCTTCATCTAAACGAACTCTGTTGCTCTCCATTCCAACTTCTATGTGCACCCCCCGGATTGTGCATCTTGACGCCCACTCTAGTCCCATCTTTCACAAACACCCCCCTCCACCCTTCCACCCCTACGGAACACCCCTGTCAGTTTATCTTCCCTGTCCACTCACTTGCTCTCTTTTTCTTTGCTCTCTTTTCTCTCTCACCAGAGCTCGCCGGACCACAGCCTTCTCTCGTTTGTCCTTCCCCCCTTCCTCATCCATTCACTTGGACACCTCGTCTCCCCGAATGGACGGCTCATCTACGACTACAGCAGCCCAACGCGCACCGCTCTCCCACAGCTCAGGAACTGATCGTCTTCTACACGCCCCCCCTCCTAAAATCAATGACGAGTCCCTTGTCCTCTCCAAAAAAAAACCCAGAGGCCCAAACCCGCTTTTTCTTCCTTATTCCTAGACTGTCCTCCCATATACCCACCACAGCTGCAGCTTTGATTCTCTCGTCACAACCACGTACTATCCATTCACACCCCGACCAGCGGAAGCCTTTGGGGGTTCTCTTGACTTTGATTCCCAAGGCCCTGTCATTTTGCCTCTGCATACTACCACTGCTGGTCCACGATTACAAGTCATACCACACTACCTCTTCACCACGGGACTGGATACCTTCCGTTTTTTGTTCAATACATCCACACCCCTTTTCAGCCTGCTCCTGTCTCACTCCTTCCTCGAGTAGCAGTCTCCTGATCTCCGGACTCTGTCAGCCGGTTCAAAAGCATTGGTATATTATTACATATTGCATTTGGCGCTCGTTGTGCACCCAAGGATTACGAGTTGAGTTTCCGCCCTCTACAAGTCGCAATTGAATGCAATAGCGACGATCGAGAGGCCAACTGCACAAACCGAACGGGCGGGCATATCCGCATCAGACACAGACCAAATACTCCGTTGTCTTGGAAGAAAACGGAAAACTAGAAGGGATTGTCACTCACTTTTGGAGCTGACCCAGATGAGCCCGCCGGACTCGCCTGTCCTCCGAACACCAAGCCTTCCTCGAGACAGGGGCCAATATATGACTCTGCTTTTCGTTGGGCCCAGCACGCTCGCTGAATTTTAACGTCCTTCTCCATACAATTATTCAGTCCCGATCCTCACTTCTGCTAGAGAGCGGGAAATCTAGCCAGACGTTCTTTTCTAGTCTGTCTGGCACTCGTGCCCCTTTTCTCGGCCATCTTTGTTCTTCCGTCGGCGTGGAAGCACTGCCTGCCATTGACCGCTTTCTTCCGTCCCTTGTCATTAGCCTCCATCTTCAACGATCTATTCTTAATCAGCCTCTCCTGCCTAGCACCTTTGCGGGCCTGACGCTTGACGCCTCACCCCCTCGTGGTTCAAAGCAACCAAAACTCCCCCTCATCCCCACCCTCCTACTACGCTTTACCGGACAGGCTATCCAGACATCTTTTTGTGGCACGGCCTTACAAGGGCTTACAAGGGAAACCGCCTAGTTGTCTGCTTGTCCCCCCAGGTTTGTCCAGATTAGGGTAAGACCCGAACTATCCAATATCGTGCAACAAGCGCCTGCCCTTATAACAAAAGCGACATACCTCCCCTCCCTGGTTCCTCATCATCGAGCAAATGATGAGATAAACGAATATAGGAACACTCTTGACAATCATTTGTGCTCCGTTGCTACATCTAGTTCAGGCCTTCCGGATCTGTATTCTGTCCGGGTTACCCACACACACCCAAGAAGTAGTTGAGCACCAGTTCTTCTTTCTCGTGGTCATAGCTTCCTTCCGACTTTTATTTACTCCTCTGCTCGCCATACCCTTCCGTCTCTCAACAGTTTTTTCCCACGCCGAAGACGCAAAGAGTAACCTCACGAGTTGTGACCAGTGCCTGCTATTTGAGTCAAACTCAAACGCGAAACACCAGCGTCTACTTTACTTTCCGGTAAACTGCTTCTTTTAATCTCATTATCTTCTTTTTTCCTTTTACCCCTCCTTTTTCTCCTTCGTGCGTGGAGCAAGGCCGTGACGACTGCTATCACACCCGACCAACGTGATATCGCGACTCGTGGGCAACAACATCCCCTTCATCCTCGCCATAGAAGCCTTTCACTATCTCAACCTACGACCTGGCGTCCTAAGCTCTGAAGACAACGGCGACGCAGCCGGTTCAATTACTTTGTGGGCTTTTCACTTGCGAGCGACCCGACAACGTACTTTTGGATCAAAAGTCATCGAATGAAACCGCCGACCACCATGGAAATAGGTAATTTTGCAAGCAGGCGGCCACCCATGGCTGTCACGGCCGGATCTCTATCCGCATTCTCACTATATTCTCCTGACTTCAGCCAGGATACCCCCAGTACGCAAGATGAATGCACCAGCGCTCATGCTTAACGGCTCTGCATTGCCGGCCCCGCCCAGCACCTCTCCTACTGTTTCTTTTCGCTGGCTTCTTCGATTCTCCCTGTCACCCGATCTTTTATTTCACTTATTTATCACTTGCTCATAGTGTTCTGGTTCTAATACTTGATAGGGTTCTCTGGCGCCAGACTTAGTTCCTCTTCCATCCAGGCAAATCAGACTGGAAGCGGCAGTAGCAGCTCACATAAGTTGTATCCCGACGGCTCCATCTTCTTTTCCCAAGGCCAGCAGCAACAGGAGTCGTGGCCTGAGCCGGAGCAACAGCCCCCACACACGATCAGCTATAGATCCCAGGCCCAAAGGAGCGAGTCGTCAGCGACAGCTTCTTACTCCTCGTACAGGACCGGAGCAACGGGTGGAACACAGACGTCAGCATCTACCAGTCCTTCTGCATATTCCCCATTCACCAACCCAGCCGATGCTGAATCGACAGACACCTGCGACACTTCTCTAAACCGCCAACAAGCATTGGAGCAGATGAGTGTTTCTCTGAACCCACCCGTCTCCTTTGGCGGTCACACATCGCTGGTCTACGATCATCTGGCACACTCGCACACGCAGCCACAGAGCCATTCGCCCAGCAGCCAAGGCGGACAGCTTCTTCGCCCTCTTTCGCAACAGTGGAGCTCTGCTGGATCGGTAAATCCAAATTCGGGCCAGTACAGTCACCATACGACGCCATCACCAACTGCCCACGACAGTCACTTTACACATCGGGATCCGCCTGGCTTTCAGTCGACAATGTCAGAAGGACATGGGAATGGGGATCATGGGGGGAACCTAGGCGGATATGGAGATATGTCGAGCCAACAGCATCATCCGCAGCATCAACAGCAATATCAGCAGCGGCATCAACATCAGCAACAACAACAACAGCACCAGCATGGCCAGCATAGCCAGCATCACCAACAGATTCACGGTCTCCCAGTTACATCATTGCATAGCTCATTACTTCCGCCAACACACGGTCAATCGAGCTTAGGGGCTTTACTAAGGCAGGGCAGCGGGAGCAGCAGTGCAGACTCAGAAGTGATGGCATATCGTGAGCAGCCTTCTGTCCACACGACAGCAGAGTCTGCCTATTTACCGAAGTTGAACCAAGTAGCGCCACTATCGAGCCAGCAACAATACCATGACTACTCGAATACTGATTACCATCGCCGACAACAAGGGACGGCTAACGACCCTTCCATGCGATTGGTTCCTCCTCATATGGCAGCCCAGGCTGGACTGCCGGACATGGCACACCCGATGAGTTACTCTGCCGGCCCGGGTCCAGACCGCACATATCCGTACCATCAATCGCCGTCAAGCTCAATATCTGGTCCGGTGATGTCCAACATTAGCAATCCAGGAGGTCATATGAGTATTATACCAGGAGTTGGCATGCCCTTTGGAGGCGGACACAAGCCACTTCTCTACAGCAACGGCCACCACACGATCCCTCATCACTTGGGTGGCAATTTACTTGGCCACCACCTAGGCCTGGGCAAAGGGTCTCAATCGCACGAACGGCCATTTAGATGCGACCAGTGTCCGCAGTCCTTCAACCGAAATCACGATCTAAAGCGCCACAAGCGGATTCATCTGGCTGTCAAACCATTTCCCTGCAATTACTGCGACAAGAGTTTCAGTCGGAAGGATGCCTTGAAGGTATGCTTCCATTCATAAACCAGATGCCATTTATGTTTGCATCATCTGTCTGACCATACTTTGCAGCGCCATCGTTTGGTCAAAGGTTGTGGGGATAAGCTGCAGAACGCGGAAGGGGAGTCGTCTGCCGGAAGCATCGCGCACAGCGACGGGGGCGGCAGCAGTATAATGAACAACGATTCGAGCGATATGGCAAGCGATGACCACCAGAGGTGAGAGCAGAAGCGAGATTTTTCTCCCCTGCCTTAGTAAGGGTTCCCGCCCGCGTTTGGGTCATGATATATGTTGTATTTTGGGGGCTAGACTCGTACATTTGCGAGGACAATGTGCACTGGACAAGCAAGAGGGAGATTTATTTGGGACGACAAACGCGATGCTCTGGCGCCAGGGATGCGAGAAGGAGAAATGCTTGGGGGTTGCATGTTTTCTTGTATATTTAAGACGGTCATTGTTTCGCGATCTTATATTGATGACATGGGATTTGGACAAACAGGATAAAGCGCACTTGGGTTGAAAGAGGATACCATATCATACAGAGGATTGCGTGCCTTTGATTCCCCAGGGATAGCTACTGCTGCTCTAGTCTCACAGGCATCAAACTGCACGGTTTACTGTTTGATGTTTGTCTTGAGCGTTTAATAAAAGACGACTCTACCCTATTTCCTGCCGGATGCCTCTCCGGCTGGGAGCTATACAAAAAGAGAGATGATATGGAGTGAATTTTTTCACCAAAAGTCAAAGCCGCTAGAACCCACAAATACCAGGTTATTTTCCCACAAGGCCAATTTCATGCCAATCCCCTACAGCTTCGAGGCTGGTCGGGCACTGCCGACAGTGGTTATCTCGTCGTACAGGAGCCTGGAAGATGGTTAGCAAACGAGTCTACGTCTTGGGAAAAGCCGGGTAACTCACGTGGTCAGGAAATCAGCGTAGTCCTCGCCGGTGACCTGAGTGGAAAAGTACTGGGCAGCCAGCTGGTACTTGTTGCCGGCAGGGGCCTTGGAGGCGAGCGCGTCGGTCTGCTCCTTGAGCAGCTTGAGGGCATAGGCCTTGTCGATGCGCTTGCCCTCAGCGGTGGTGACGCCGTGACGCACCCACTGCCAGATCTGGCTACGCGACACCTCGGCGGTGGCAGCATCCTCCATCAGGTAGTTGATGGGCACACAGCCGACGCCACGAACCCAGGCCTCCATGTATCCGAGGCCGATGCTCAAGTTCTTGCGGATGCCAGCCTCGGTGATCTGACCGGGCACGTTCATGTTAAGCAGGTCGTTGGCGCCAATGTGCACATCCTCACGGCGGACGAACAGTTGATTCGGCGTCGGCATGTACTTGTTGAAGACCTCGGTGGCGATGGGTGCCAGGGCCGGATGGGCGACCCAGGTGCCGTCATGGCCGGCACGCACTTCACGCAGCTTGTCGGCACGCACGCCATCCATGGCCTTCTCGTTGGCGACTGGGTCGTCCTTGATGGGAATCTGGGCCGCCATACCGCCCATGGCGTGAACACCACGACGGTGACAGGTCTGGATCAGCAGCTTGACGTAGGCGTCCATAAAGGGCGACGTCATCGTCACGGCGCTGCGGTCGGGCAACACAAAGTTGGGGTTCTGGCGGAATTTCTTGATGACGGAGAAGATGTAGTCCCAGCGGCCGCAGTTGAGCCCCGAGCTGTGGTCGCGCAGCTCGTAGATGATCTCCTCCATCTCAAACGCCGCCAGGATCGTCTCGATCAGCACCGTGCCGCGAATCGAGCCACGCGGAAGGCCGACGTAGTCCTGTGCCAAGTTGAACACGTCGTTCCACAGCCGCGCCTCCAAGTGCGACTCCATCTTGGGCAGGTAGAAGTAGGGGCCGAAGCCGCGTGCCAGCGACTCGCGCGCGTTGTGGTAGAAGTACAGGCCAAAGTCGAAGAGCGAACCCGAGATGGGCACACCGTCCACCGTCACGTGCTTTTCCTCCAGATGCCAGCCACGAGGCCGCACGATGAGTGTCGGCAGCGTGCGGTCTGTCCGCAGCTTGTATTCCTTGGGGCCCTGCTTGAAGTCGATCTGCCGCCGTACAGCGTCGTGCAGGTTGACCTGGCCATTGATCATGCTCTCCCACGTCGGTGCACTGGAGTCTGTTGAAGGACCGTTAGCGATTGGATGCAGAAGACAGTGAGGATGACGGGCCACGATCAGACTCACCCTCAAGATCGGCCATGTACGTGTACACATCCGAGTTCAACGCGTTGACCACCATCTTGCGATCGGTCGGCCCGGTGATCTCCACACGGCGGTCAATCAGCCCCGGAGCTGGTGCAGCTCCCTTCCAAGACGGATCCTCGCGGACGGCCTTTGTCTCGGGCAGGAAGTCAGGCAGCTGGCCGCGGTCGAGTTCAGCCTGGCGCAGTTTCCGGCGTTCCAACAGGCTCTTGCGTGTGCCATCAAAGGACCGGTGCAGCAGTGCCAGGAACGACAGCGCCTGTGGTGTGAGTATTTTCTTCTGTTCATCGTTGACCGCGCCGAGGACATTCACGCCCTGGAGAATTGTCTCGACAGAGGCCATTTTGTTGATGGCTGATTGCCCAGACGAAACAAGGGATAAGATAAGAGAGAGAGAGAGAGAGAGAGTAACGGGAATCACGAGGTTGGAACAGACAAGCTAGATTTCCAGTATGTACGCGGACAGAATGGAAGAGGAGATTGAGAATAAGAATGAAAATGAAAATGAGAATAAGAACGGGAAGGCGGGAGAGGATGACGCACGACTAAAATACTGTCTGCTCCTGCCTCCTCTTTCTGCTGTTAGCAGCTGCCCCATTTCTCCGTCGGCCAAGCGAGCCGCACGTTTGACTGACGTCCCGAGAGAGGCCCTTTCCTTTCTGGAAAAGTACACTAGCTAGCTCCTTGCCCGTTTGCCTCTACGTGTTACTCGGGTGAGAGGACCTGCGCAACCGGTGGCGAGGCACCGCCGACCACACGGGCGATACATGACAGAAAGAACAAGGGCGAGACATGGAGCTTGTGAAAGTGTAGAGTGTGGGGAAGCTCGGCTCTTGATTGGTCTGATATGCTACCCCGGCAGCATGTGCTGAAGCCGTGGTGAGGTCATGAGGGGCCGACCCTCTTCGTGCAGGTTCCTGCTACAAGGATCACGCTCGTAGCCTCTGCTCTGCGAGCACGGAAGCCGGCGACTCACGGTTGACGATCCCACCAAACCTGCTCGCTAGCACGGGCCCGAAATGAGAAAAAACCGAAGAGTTACTCCAGAAAGATGGAGAAGCTCTACCGATGCGGCGTTATACCTGCTTCTTTCCTAATTGGGCACAATTGCCATATGTGGTCTAGCGCTACCCTGAAGCTTTTTGCCGATGTCGCGACCGAGACCTTCGCCGTGCCAATCCTTTGCCCAGCATCCTGCAGAGCGAAAGACCGATCCCGTTTCAACGCCGCTTGCTGATCCTGTCCGGCATGTGTGCGGCTGGCCTGGACTTCTTGGAGTAGCTCCGCTCTGCCGAAGCCCACAGTGCCGAGGCTTATTAGCGTGCCTGGGCCAAAGGGAACCTCGTAGGTTTGTAAAGAACTCCATCTCCCCACGGTCAGCCGACTTCTTAGTCACCATCTTCCGATGTCTGCCGAAGTTTCCACATCACGTGTCGAAGCAAGCTGTTACTATGTCGACACAATAAGCGTCTTGATCTACCTAACATATCTCGAAATACATGAGTTTCTTCTGACAAGATTGGAGCTGCCTATTCGCACTCATAGCCCGGGGTTCCTCCCCATTGTCCGAATATGTTCCAATATAGTCTTCCTCTTCACGGCCTCGGTGTGCACGTTGCTTACCAGGCGGTTGGGCCACTTACACCCCCTCCACCACCTCCCCACGAATTGCCCTGACCAACGTTGACGCCTCCCCAGGCATTGTTGTCCTGGCCAGATTTGCCGCCATAGGCACTATTGCCAGAATTATTGGTATTCCCATTGCCTCCAGTTGCGATGCTGGTATTGTCATTGCTGCCCCAGGCATTGCTAGCATTGCCAGCATTGCCAGCATCGACAGCATTGCCGGTGTCACCATTGCCACCCCAGGCATCGCCAGAATTACCTGTATCGCCATTATCTCCCCAGGCATCGCCGCCCCCATTCTCATCTCCACCTCCAGTTTGTGAGCCCTCATAGTCCGAATCTGCCTCGAACTTTAGGTTTTCGCGTGCCTCGCCCTCGGGCACATACTGCTCCAAGAAGTCGGGAATTGTCTGCTTGGTCTCAAGAAGAGTGCGAGTTAGAACGCTGGCAATAGGCTCATCGCGGTCCGTGTAAAATGACGTAGCAAGGCCGCGGTGGCCAATGCGACCCGTACGTCCTGTTTTTAAATAGTGTCAGCATACATTAACATTGGTCTATGCACGATGGCGGCTCCGCCTTACCAATTCGGTGAACGTATTCTTCAATGCCACCATGGTCACAGCTCGGGAGGTCATAGTTGATGACGTGGTTGACATTGTGGACGTCAATGCCACGAGCGGCAACGCCGGTGGCGATCAGAATCGGACACTCTCCACTGCGGAAAGCCCTCATGGCATCTTCTCGTTCCATCTGCGTACGTCCAGCGTGAATCGAAGTGCACGGGAGGCCGAGGTTGTACAGAAGATCGTCCAGTTCATCAGCCATCTGCTTTCGGTTGACAAAAATTATGGTACGCCCGGGCGGGATGGAGTTGAGAAGCTCAACCACGGCCTTTCGCTTGTTTGCGGGATCTGTGTACGAAATAACCTGCTGGATGTTGCCATGGCTGCTGCCAGCCCGGCCAACACGGAAGTGGATGTGATCATTGGCCAGATACTCTTTGGCAAGGTCCCGAAGAGGCTTTGGGAATGTAGCTGAAAACATCATGTAGTTGATGTTTGCATCTTCCGAGTCTGAGAGGCCGAATGTTAGTCACCAAGTCAGAAAGCCTGCGAGGTTACGAATGGCTTACCGCCACCAGATAGGATCTTCGCCAGATCTTCACCCCAATCGTCGTGAAGCATCTCATCAGCCTCATCGAGAACCATGTATCTGACACGACGGAACGAGAGGTTCATCGGGCGATTCATGACATCAATTAGTCTACCGGGGGTAGCGATCAAAAGATCACACCCACGGCTAAGCTGCTCCAGTTGTCCACGAATTGGCCCACCGCCGTAGATAACACACGGTCGGAGCATGGTGCGGTAGCAGAACTTGCGGGCCTCGTTGAAAATTTGAATCCCGAGCTCACGGCTGGGAGAAACAATGACAACAAGAGGCTCTGCACGCGCGATCGGGTCGAAGCCATGCCGGTACGTAGCAGGGTTGGGTCGCGGAGCAGCAAGCTTTTTGGCCTTTCCCATGAGGTTGTTCAGAATCGGGATGAGGTAGGCTGCAGTCTTTCCCGAGCCTGAACGAGGATGGCACACATTAGATACCTGTGTAGTCGTTTATATGGCGACTTATTGCCAACGTACCGGTCTGAGCAATTCCCATGACGTCAAACCCTTGCACGATGGCAGGGATACAGTACATCTGAATGGGCGTGGGAACGTTGTACCCGGCCAGCTGAACGTTGCGGCGCATGGCCGGGTGAAGCCCTGCATGGTCAAAGTTTTCAATAGGAGAGATGCGAGTCTCTCCCTCCTGTCGCACATTGATCTCTGTGAGCCTAGACCGGGTTATACTTTAGTAAACGTCTCTGGTAATCAACATCACACGATGAGGTAGGGATGAGACAAACGTGGAAAAGTCGATTCCGGATCCAGATCGCTTCTCGGGGTCTCCAAAAAGCTCAAGCTCAAGATCTTTAGATTCTGGGCCAACGTCTCCTTCTTCACCACTCCACTCGTAAACTCTCGCATTTCCGGCCCAGTCTCGCACGGTGTTCGGGCCCTCGGAGTAGGCCTCGTAGTTGTAAGCCTTTCCTTCGACCCAACCGGCATCCTTGATCTTCTGACGCTCAGGTTCGAAGCCGGGGAATAGCTCTGGCTTGACCCCAACGTCGAATCCATGCTCTCCGGCGGCGTTCTCACCAGATAGATCACCAGATAGATCACCAGAAGGATCATTCATTCCCGTGGGCCCGGTTTGAGGCCCAGAACCCCAAACAGTGCCTCCAGAATTACCGGCTTCCTGGGTGGCGCCATCGTCCCAAGAAGGTGCAGGCATGATATTGAGCCTTTTGACACTATGCGCAATCAATACAAGGATAGTACACGATTAATCTATTGGTCATCTGAAGAAAAGAAAAATGTTTTAATGGTAGAAGGGGGAAGCATAGTTATTTCTTCGAGGTAATTCAAAGACAAAAGACAAATCCATAGGCAGTGTTTGAATAGCGAAGAGACCGTAGAAAATCGACATACCTGGCCTGACTATAGAGGTGAGTAGGCGATGTTATCTTCAAAAAAGCGACTGTCGGGGAGTTAGTTATCTCCTTGGTACTGTAACTTCATTGATGACGAAAAGATAATCAACGCCTGTAGCGTCTGCACAAAGAGGGGATATGTGAGAGGATGGTACATCTGTGCCATCTTCTTGGTTGATGATTTGTGCCTCAAGATATCGAGAATGGACCAACAAATGTGAAGAAATAAACAAGATGGGGGAGTATACTGAATGCCCTGACGAGGCGATCGGATAGACAGCAATGGAGGAGGACTTCAGCAAAAAGACTGGATGAGGGAAGGATATGATGCGATAACAGCTTCCGATTTGGTCTCTCCGAAAGAAATATTCTTTGGCAGATTTTGGAGGGCTTCAAGAAGAGTATACAAGACAAGTGCAACGATGGAACCATGCGACGCATGAAAGGATGTCGTGAAGAGATGTGTAGAAGCACTTACTTTCGTAACGTTTGTTCAGGCTTGTGTTTGTAACCCGCAAACGAATTTCAAACGACACCTGTCTGTGCTGGCGTTGTTGAAATAATAAAAAAGAAGAGGAAGGAGGCGAGACAGGCATCAAAGGTGGAATAAACTCGTAGAAATAAAAAAAGGGGGAGGGGGCGGCAGAAGGGCCGTGACACGAGGGGGCCAACAGCTTCACACCACCTTCCGTTGTGCATAGTCGAATCAGGAAAGTGCGTCTGTAAGTCCAGGATAGTAGCGCGCCTGCCTTAACGATGTGAAAGACGAAAGACAGACGTGGTCACGGTCTAAGAGTTGCTATGGGGGCTCTGGAGGACCTGAAGCAACGCGGTCATACCTCTGATTCGCGCACAATACGACAGCAACAAGGCTTATAGCAGAAATTTAAGCGAGACAAGAATAGTCGCTTAGTTCCATATGGCTACGCGTCGCAGCCAGAAGGTTCTTCCGCATCAAGCGAGAGACTCCAGCAGCAGATGCGATTTACATGTTCGAGAGTATCACCCTTTGATCAGCTACTTTGCCGTAAGGTCTGCCTGCATATCTCACTTTCTTGATAACCTAGCTGATAGTAGTAGAATCATAGTCGCTCATGCCCGTCTCTAAAACATCGCGAAGCGTTGCTGCCGCTCGTCCCACAGCACCACCCTCCTTCCGCGCTTCCTCGACGCCTGTGGTGATGGTCGGCTGCCAGCGCTTGGCAAACACCCGCTGCCGGTCCTCGCGATCCGCATACATTTCACTGTCTTCGTCCCGCGGAGCTCCGAAAATGTTTAGATGTCCAAAAGGGTTCGTCTTGGCAATGGTTGCCGTGGCCGCCGGCGGCCGATAGAGGCTGTCCCAGAGGACCTTTGGATCATACGGAGAGGGCTGTTCTCGGCGCAGGCCAATCTCAAGAAACTTGGCCAGCGCAGCGATCTGCCGGGCATATGCCTGGCCGCCTGTGGCCAGCCGCCGGCCGCCGCTGCTGCTGCCGCTCTTGGTGGCGATCGCGGCAAACGACGACTTGGGCGCCGAGCTCCAGCCAGAGCCCACGCCTCCTGCTCCTGCTGAGCCTGGAGGCGGAGGTGCCACCCACCCCATCATGGCGCCAAAGCCGTTCAGCGTCTTGAGCCAACCGCCCGGGCTTGAGACCAGGTCCTCGCCAGCGACCTCCAGCAGCCACTCCAGCGTGCTCAGGGCGTCATCGCGCACGGCCGACGACAGATTTGTGATGCCGGCACGCACGTAGAGCAAGATCTTTGCGGCCATTGGGCGCACCTCATCAGGCGGAAGGGCACGGAAGAGCTTCAGCAGCTGGGTGCGTACAGGAGCGGCCGGGTCAGAAATCAGGGGCAGCAGTTTGCTCAGCACCCCGACGGTGCCCACTGGATTGTGGCTAGTGCTTCCACTGCCATTGCCACTGTTTCTATCATTCATTCCTCCAGAGATTTGGCTCGTCAAGTAAGCCAGTGCATCGCGGCGCTGGTTGTCCGACCGGGACGACGCTGCCAGCGACAGATTGTGCCGAAATTGGACCGCTGCTTCTGGGGCTGTCTCAGAAAGAGACTGCTGATTGACAACGATGGCTGGACAAGTCAGTCGGAGTATCTACCCGGCACCATGAAGAAGAAGTTCACATACATTTGGACCTGAAACTTGTGTCCGTAAAGTTGGTCGGCTTCGCTCTTGCTTTGCCCACTTTCAACTTTGTTTTCTGTTCGGAGTTTCCGTCAGCCTTTCTTGCTCACATTATCGTATCATTGTTCTGCTTGCTAGTAAAGCAAGCTTCACTTACCTGAAAGTCCTTCTTCTTCTCATTCTTCTTCCGCGTGCTGGACCCCATGTTGCTGCAGTCATCGTCTGCCAGATACGCCACTCATAGCTCTCGAGAGAACCGACTCATGGCGGAAAAACAAGCTTTGCGATCAACTTTTTGGCGGTGAGACCAGGCAGAAAGACACGGGAGCACACTGATATCACCACAGTGTGGGGTCTCCCCATTTGTGCAGCTCCACGATTTGATAGCGCATTGCACACCACAAACAGCTATCAGGGCCCAATTGGTTAGAAATTACGTCCAATATCGCCCACCTCTCCTGCCCCTTTCCTCGAGCTCGCGACGGAAGCTTGGATACTTTGCGCCCACACCGACAAGATGGCAACAGACTTACCGGTGAGTATGGGGAGCACAGTCGCACTGTCCCTGTTGGCAACTGTTTGCTTCACACGGCTAACGCTGGTACGTGGTGCCGATATCCCGCCAGGCAGGTAACGGCAGTGAAGTTCTCGAGGAGACGCTGGGTCGTCTCTCCAAGAAGGCCGGCGTGAAGGCTACAATACTACTGGACCGGTCATCAGGGGCGATCCTCAAGATGGAGGGCCAGATTACAATGATCCGAACAGCTGTTGGGCGCACCCGGAACGGCGTGACCGAAAGCCCAGCAAGCCCAGCCCTGGGTGGCTCATTTGCAGGCGATGCCAGTAACAACAACCTCAGCATCGACGTCGACGAACTAGATGAGACCCAGGGTGCGCGGGAGCTGGCTGGTCTGGTGTGGAATTTCGTCAAAACGTCGGGAGACCTGGTTGAGGCCATCGACACAGAGGTGGGTTTGACATGACACGCGCTCGCGGTTTTGCTACATCTAACGTGGAGAAGGACGAACTGAAGCTGCTCCGATTACGAACCAAGAAGCAAGAACTCGTCATCGTTCCCGACTCGAAATACCTCCTGATCGTGGTTCACGACACCCCTCCCGCATAGCCTCTTGAGGTGAAATGGAAATGGCAAGCTTGGGAATTCTAGTTCGTCTGAAGTGTGGCCTCAGACCGATTCCAACCGGCGCTGGCATCTGGCGGGCTGCCGTTGGGACGGAAACGGAGACGGAAGCTAGAGGTCATTGAGACGACAGCAACCACGACGTATGATGAGATTACATGTGGAGACAAATCCTATGTGAGATTGATATACCCCCAAATTGGCCTGAACATCCCACTGTGCGTGTCTGGGAGCGGTGGACAGCTGGAAGGGGTGATCGTCGTAAGAGCAGCGTCCGTGTCGCCACGGTCACCGTGACTGCTACGCATCCAAGAAGGGCGGTGACGGTTGTCGATCCATTAGAGGGGATCACAGCCCCTGATTCTGCGTGCTCACCGTCCGCGTACGTGTTGAATGGGTGCCACGGCAGCAAGGTTCGCGAAAACCGCTGGCACTACGGAGTACCGGTGAGCGCTGTATTGGACTTATCTCTCCATCAAACCGGTGGGTCATGGAACATTCTTTGGCTTCGATGCCCCGTCCTATGTACTCCGTACGGAGTCTGCAGGGTCGTAATCGCCAGTCCGGGGTCAGGGGTCCCGCGATTTGAAACGCATCTCGCCTTGGTGCCATTCGTGGACTTGAAACACATTGCCCAAAAGCCTGTTGGCAGTGGCCCTGCTGGGAAATATGTCCAGAGATCCTCGGGCATCTACGGAATACTATGCACTCGTAGGGCTCGCCGAAGGAACGACTGTGTTCCACCCCAAACCTAATCGGAAACAGCATGCAAACGCAGCTTCGAGAGAGCCGTGATTAAAGGACCACAGGGCGGCTGACTTTTATCTCGTAGGGTCCCTACACGGACGGGATGTGCGCTTTCTATGGGGTGCTGTGGTATTTTATTTATAAAGTTACAATTTAGGCATAGATACACCCATGCTGCTGCCCCGTGATAATACTCCGTAGGAATAACAGGATGCGTACGCAGCAGGCCGAAATGTTGGACGAGGCGTAGAAGAACGGCCGGGACCCTCAGCCTACCATCCGTCGTCTTGGCCGTGCCTTTCCGTTTCTCATTTTGTTTCCCAGGCTGCTGCGTTGCAGTGTGACCGAACCACCCTCCGTCCTTCTTAAGCCCCCCTCCTTCTGTGCTGGTGCTGAGATGCCCTCGACTTCGTCTCATTCATTCTATTCTTGCCAGATTTCTTAGACTTTCTCGGACTCCTGTTCACGCCTCGGCCGATTGCCACACCACGTCCGATCCGCAAGCAATTGAGCGACCGCAGAACACAGACAGCTCATTTTCCGCGATGCTGTCCTTGCCCAAGCTCAAGCGTCCCGGCCGCGACGTGTCTCCGCATTCTTCGGAGCGCACCCGGAGCCAGAGCGATGCCATCGTCACGACCGGCAAGGCTTGGGAGCACGGGGACGGCTGCACGTCGACCAAAGCACATTGTTCCAAGCGCGAACTGCTACACGACCTGATCAGCCGATCCGTCCGGGGCGCCGGCCGCGCGCTGGCGCCTTCCCAACCGCAAGACCCGCCGGATCACCAGTCTAGCAGGCATTCCCACCGACGGCGCCATACTTCTACAGCAGTAACATCACGTAATGCCGCTACTGCAGCTACGAGCACAGCTTCCGCAGCTGCAGCCGCTAACCATAACGCGGTAAGATGAGTCGTCCTACAAGCTCCGCTTTTCCGCTTTGCATCTCATGAGATCATGACATTATTTCCCAAGCGGCCCTTTTGTTTTCAAATCTACACCGTATTAGTGCAGCTTTTCCTGGCAGTTTTTCCGTTTCCTTTTTGGGATCCTGTGTTGTTTTGGTCGTTCCATTTCCCCCTTCATTCCTTCCTCGTGACCTGGTCGTATGAGCCGAGTTGGGGTAAGTGCCAAGACAGGAAAGCGACGCACCTGCCTCATTGTCTCATGCTGCATTGGACCGGATTCTTCTGTCTGTTCGTTTTCCTCTTCAAGAACCTGCTTGATGTCACATTCATAAACCCCCATTTCCGACGTTGTCCGGCCTCTCCGTTTTGCTCTTACAAAGCACCCAGTGACTGACCCTAGGATTTAGGATTTGCATCTGCATCTGCAGTCCGATTCGCTAATACCAACAGCTTCCCCGCTTCGGCCAGCTTTGTCGTCTATTACGTCTCTGCTGCTTTCCACGCCTTCACACCCAGTGGTTCCCGTGCACGCAGACAAGCCATTGCCGGCGCCGCCGTTGCCTGGAAACATACCAGACGTCAGACCGCCTGCCAAGCCTGTGCTGAAGCTCACTCGCATCATGGCCAATCTCACCGCTGATGACATTGAGACGCTGTTTTCGGGCGCTCCGCAGTTCTTTGCTCGCTCTGAAGGCCACTTCACCGGTGCACCTCATCCGAGCACCGCGTTTCCTTGGGACGAGGCCTTGCATATCCGTGACCTCGCCGATCACATCCGCATAGAAGATGCTGCTTGGAGCTCCGTCACGGCGTGGCCGCACGTCATAAGATGCAAGGATCATAGCCCCGAAAAGACCAGCATTGACGGCCTGACCAGAGAGGCCGACGACCCGCCGCCGATTAAAAAACGTGGCCACTACTACCCGCGGTGCCGTGAGAGGCCTAGCATGCTCAGCATGCAGGGTCTGGAAAAGGGCACTATCGGCTATGAAGCGGCTCTCGAGCTGTCTGTGTCGGATGCTCTGCAAGAAGAGCAGTTCGGTTTTGATACAGTCGGCTCGCGACCGGCTGCTATCAGGGAGGCCCGCCGCAATCTGATGACGCCGACAGCCGCAAAGTCAGAAACAGCAGACCAGAACGCCAGCGGGGTCAAATTCGTTGGTGAAACTCAGATCCTCGAAGAGCTTATCAAAAATGGCCGACGTTACGCCACCGGCAACTTTTACAGCTCACGCCAAGGGCAGGAGTTCTATGATGAGCTCTTTGGCCATATCCTGCATCCACCAAAGAAGGCTCGATCGTTCCATGTCCGCTCCAGTAGCCAGTCGGGCAGTTGGGGCAACGGTGTTACCGGCCACCTTGTCGCCCAGATTGAGGCTCTACTCGATGTGCTCGCAACGCCTAACGTCTGGATCGACTTTTCCCACGTCGAGTGGCGCCTTAGGCTTGGCCAGATACTATGGACATCGTCCGCTCCGGACGAGCTGGATGATGGCATAGTGCGACCGCAAGAGGTTACAGCAGCACCACAATCTAACACATACGGCGAACGATACACGGAGCGCTATTGGCTTCTTCTCCAAATCCTGCTATCCACGGAACTTTTACTCCGTCTTGACGCAATTACCGATGGCGACGAGATTGGGCTGGAGTATGTCCGCCCCGCCGAGGTCCAACGATTTGAGAAGGAGGCCAACCAGTCTGTGAGGTGGTCTCTTATTATTGCTCGTGCCTGGCTTGAAAATATGGAGGTTGTTCGGGTCGGTGGCCCAGAGGAGAAAGTCGAAAAGAAAGCGTTCGAGTCACCAGAGAAGGAGAGACAAGGCGAGCCCCAAACACTTTTCCGATCAGGGACCATCAACGTTGCTAGTCTGGCCAAGAACAAGCCCAAAGAGTCGGGCTTGAAGCATACTATTGGATGGATTACAACGCTCACAAGGAAGCTGTCCCTAGCCGAAGGCCACCTTCATGCGCCGATCGAGCCCCATGAAAGACGTATATACGCCATGAAGGCAAAGTATGTTCGGCGCCAGCAACATGGCATCGTCCACTTTGCACGAGAGTTGCGGTGGCCAGATGAGCGGATTGAGCAGACACTTCGGCACCGCGTGGAAATGAAGGAGCAGCTGAACACCAAAATAGCCGAGTTCACGGCTACGGAGAGCGAAGCGGTCAAATCACTAGCATCGCTAATGTCTACCTGTTCAATCCCGGCGACATCAAAGACCAAGCTGGAATTCAACCGGAAGCTTCCGCGTCGGCGAAAGGTAGTTGCCGGTCTCCACCCAAACGGCTGGCTGTCCAAGAGCTACTTGTCAGGACTGATGCTGCCTGGAGATGGTCTCTGTACCCTGTTGATGGCCGCGTTGCTAGAAAGCGATGAGGCGGCTATGAAAGAGCTTGGAAACATAGCTCACCTGGGTGCTGGGTTCGTCTATCACGGAAAGAGTTTTTGGAGCACGGCGAGTGTGGTTGGCCGCGTGCTAGCTGCCGGTGCCGGTGCAGCTGAGTGCATGGGCTGGGTATCGTCGGATGTGTTGCCGCATGGCTTTGGAAGCGGATGGATCAACGTCAACGTCGATGATGTGGCCGAAGACTCCCGTCTGCTGCATCGACGTGCACGTATATGGGGCAAGGCTGCCATTGAGCGCGGATCGTACGTGCTCGGAGACGCAGATCCGGCGTCTGTCTTGCCTGCAGATTTTGTTATTCCGTTCGAAACAACCTACAAGGAGCAACCGCCTGCACACACGCAGATCGAGCTGCGCCGCTTTGAGCTCTCTGACAACTCCGAATCAGCAGCAGAGGGACAGGATCACGAGATCCGGCCCAAGGAAACAGGAAACTCGACCAAAGCCGGAAGCGGGACAGCAAAAGCGTCGATATTCAAGTCAGCTGCTGCGGTTTCCTTCGGGCTGTCCAGCGACGGTGGCCCCGAGAAAGCATATACGTACACGCTCCTCTACGACATTTACTTTGTGACGGCCCATCCGTGTGTGGTGTCCCAGCGCGTCAAAGTGCTCAAGTCACCCTCGAGCCCAACGATCCAGCAGGTAGACGTGACGGGTTCTGGCTTTGCGGGTCACGCCAGCTCCTCGATTCCTATAGGTATGCCCATACTCGATAGAATGGTGCTAGGCTTGATGTCGCCTCTACTGACACGAAACAGGCCATCTGTTGCACAAGTATTACACCTATGCGTCCATACATCTGACAACTTTGATTGAGAACAAGGACAAGACTCTGGCAGAACTGTTGGTGGCTTATGTCGCGTCGACAAATCGGTCTGCGCGTGCTGAGGTTGCCAAGGTGCTGGTGATCGACTGCATGACCGGGTTCTCGCCACAGCCAACAGCCAGTGAAATGCCTCTGTCGCCTGTTTTCGCGGAGAGGCCATCGATTGACAGCGTGTTCCCGCTGCTGACTAGAGAGATCTCCCCGATTACAGGGCTTACTGCACTTGACTCGGCAGCTGATTCGGCGGCACAACAGACAAAGGCTGGAGCCGAGCTGCCAAGGAAAGGGTCATCGGAGTCGTCAAGGTCTTCGGGGTCCTCAGCATATGCAGCAAAGAACGAGCCTACGCCACCACCATCTCAGATGCACCACGAGACAAGAAGGCGGCGTTTTGGATCCGATATGGAAATCATGGTCCGTGCCTTTTGCGCAGAGAAGGGGTGGAATGCTTTGGTCAGCCGTCGGCGACGAGGCTGTCTAGCATGTGCCATCCGCGAGGCCGGAGCACTCGGCTGGAAGGTAGTCATTCGCGTGGACTGAGGTCGATTTGTAATTATACTTTTTCGGGGTCATCATGTGGGCGTCCAATGGATGTTACGAAAACCGGAGAAGGAGCATTGATTCATGTAGATACGGATACGGAAAGGTAGTGAATGGAAACGAAGAACCACAAGCTGGACATGCAACGGGAATGCACAAAGATCACTGAAATACTTTGTAATGCATATATGTAAGGGCAGACAGGAAGACCTCACAGACGGTAACCGACTTCCGACTCCTTCCAGCCCTTCTTCTCACCCGGCAGACGGACTTTTTCCCAGTCGGCGCGCGAGACGTTGTGCCACTCATCGACGGGGATCCAGCCAATGTATGCACGGTCGCCGAAGCCGCCGATCCAGTAGACATTGGTGACCACGAGGCGAAGCCACTCGGACTTGTGGATGGAATTTCCGGGCAGCCACCAGCGAGCATCGGGATGCGTCTTGACGAAACAGGCCGCCAGATCGGACGTGGGCTCGTCCTGGCCCGTGATGGGTTCGAGGTAGCCAAGCAGCGAGAAGCGGGGAAGGGCAGCGACCGAGGGCACGGGCGCGGACGAGGGACCCCAGCCGAGAGCCGTCTGCAGGCCATCGAGGACGGAGCGGCGTTGGGCCGGTGCGTAGGGCGGCTCCCATTGCAGCGCGAGGCTGACGTTGGAGCCGGCGCGGGCGTTGCGGAAGGACGTGGCGATGGTGATGGCCAGCAGCGTCGGGTTACCGGAGTCGTCCTCGCAGTCGGCCAGGTACTCGGGCAAGCCGATGGGGAGTCCGTCGAGGTTGGACGGAGCAGAGCCCGAGTCGTGCGGAAAGACGGTCGCAATGGTGCCAAACGGCGTCAGTGCAAGGATGCGGCGCGCCAGCACGGCCGACTCGGCCGAGGTGGGAATGCGGCGCGGAGACGGCGGAGAGCTAGAGCCAGAGCCAGAGCCAGAGCCGGCAGTGCCGTCCTCGCGATGGTCGTAGCGGTGATGCTGGGCAAACAGGTCGGCTTTGCGGCCAGGAGCCACCAGAGGCGGATCGAGGACGGCTGAGGCAGCAGTCCCGGAAGCCAGGAGGAGAGCGGGCCAGAACTTCATCGTGCCGGCAGGAGAGGCAGGAGGCAGCAGAGAAGAAAGAGATGCAGGAGCCGGATGGGTGATTGACGAGGCACACAGGACGCCGGAAGACGAGGGGAATCAATGTTGTCGAGATGTACAGATCGGGGACGGAATGCACTAAATCTGCACAATGTTCCCCAGAGGAAAGCACGTCCACTCCGTACAGCAGGAGGGGGTCGGGAAAGCGGATGTTACAATACGAGAAGCAGCAACCGCGACCGGTCTGGTAAGTGTGGGGCGATTGGCTTTGGGCGCAAGGTCCCTCACCTGACTTTGCTATCCGGGCACAGCTAAGACGGCACGCCGACGTCTGAGCCCACAAAATTTCGTCTTGCTGTCAGCTTCGGCTCGGTGACAGTCTGGTAATTGCTTCGCTTCTCTGTTTTATTTGCTGTCTTGAGGGTTTGTCAAGCAATAGCAGAACAGGCTCCGCGGAACTCGGCCGTCATATCACGTGATACCAAGTCAACACTTCTTGTTGAGCTCTCCTCTAGCCTCTAGCCCGTCTTTCTTCTCCATGAGTTCTTCTATTCTCAACCTAACACGTCCATCTTACGGAATACTCCGTAGCTGCTAGTGCCTCTCTGCGTATCTCGTGTGCGTCCCAAGGCCACTTGATTCTACTCGTGTTTCGCACTACTCATGCAAAAGCATCTTATCGATTCCATCAGATAAATTGAGAGGGACCACCAAGAGCCATTCGGATAATCATAGCTCCGAATACAGTGTACTACAGTGTAACTATACTACCAGCACGGCTCTCTACAACTGGACAACGAAACAGCTCTAGAAACAATCTGGCCAACCTGCTGCGCCGTCCCGACTGACACGGCAGACCGAAACGTGCAAACAAGCCGAGCAGACGACGACGCCGGGCAGCAGCAGTACTTGACTGTAGATGACTGTGACGCCAACCGCACAGAGAAGCAACGTCAGCCCCCTCGCATTCTTTTCGATCGGCCCCGCCATCTGCCTTTCGACTCTCACGAGCCTCCTCCAATCGGCTTGGGCTCACCGAGCTCACCGAGCGTTTCGCATCGCGTCGGAGCAGCCTGACGTCTGTGCCCTTCCACTGCTGCGTTCCCTCGCCCATCCTCTCCGGTCAACATGTCGACGCTCCGGGACAAGCAGATTGCGGCGCTCAAGCGCATGCTGAACCTGAACCAGACCGACGGCAGCGATCCGGACCAGAAATTGGGACAGCAGCAGCAGCAGCTCGGCGTGGTCGGCCCCGATGGCGAGCTGGTCTGGAAGGTGCTCGTATTTGACGATCTCGGCATGCAGATCGTCAGCAGCGTCTTGCGCGTCAGCGACCTGCGATCCATGGTACCTCTTTCTGTCTTTTTTCCCCTCTCTCCCGCCTTGTCCTCGTAGCTATCGCTAACAGAGATTTAGGGCGTGACCATGCACATGCACCTGGCGTCCACGCGCCACCAGATCGAAGATGTGCCTGTCGTCTACCTTGTCGAGCCGACGGCCCAGAACCTCAAGAGCATCACGAGCGATCTGGAAAAGGGCCTCTACTCACCCGCCTACATCAACTTTCTCTCGTCCATACCACGGCCGCTGCTCGAGGAATTCGCTGCAGAGACGGTGGCCAACGGAACACAAGAAAACGTCAGTGTCCGTCCTTAAAGGGGATTGTCCAATGACCGGACTGGAAAAACTGACAGTGCTCGGCAGATCGCCCAGCTCTACGACCAGTACCTCAACTTCATCTGCGCTGATCGCGACCTCTTCAGCCTCGGCATGCAGAAAGACCACACATACTGGGCCCTCAATTCGGCACAGACGAACGATGACGAGCTGGACCACGTCGTCAACAAGATCGTCAGCGGGTAAGCCGCCTCGCCTGGGAGACTGTACGCAGCGAACAGGACTCCAGCTAACAATTCTTGACAGGCTCTTCAGCGTCGTCGTCACAATGGGTTTGTATTTTTTGCTAAATTGTACCTGCCCCCGGTCATGCTGACAGGCCCCGACAGGTGTCATTCCCATAATCCGCTGCCCCAAGGGCATGGCGGCCGAGATGATCGCGACAAAACTCGACCGCAAATTGCGCGACCACCTTCTGAGCTCCAAGGACAACATGTTCGCGAGCGGTGGAAGGCCGGCATCGTCGACCGGCACGCCCGTCTCACGGCCGGTGCTCATCATCCTGGACAGAAACATTGATCTCACGACCATGCTGTCTCACTCGTGGACGTACCAGAGCCTGGTGCACGATGTGCTGAACATGAAGCTGAACCGCGTCTCCGTCGAGACGCCCGTCGACGAGCAGAACCCGGCCAAGGGCTCGACCAAGAAAACCTACGACATAGCCGCCAACGACTTCTTCTGGAACAAGAACGCGCCGCTGCCTTTCCCCCAGGTAGCCGAGGACATTGATGCCGAGCTGAGCCGCTACAAGCAGGACACCACCGAGATTACCCGGAGGACGGGTGCCTCGTCCATCGAGGACCTGCAGAACGACACCAGTGCCAGCGCACAGCACCTCAAGGCAGCCATAACACTGCTTCCCGAGCTGCGGGAGCGCAAGGCCGTGCTTGACATTCACATGTAGGTTTTGTTTCTGCCGCTCTCTTTTTGCTGCAGAACTGACGCAGGGCCAGGAACATACTCGCTGCACTGTTGACGGGCATCAAGGACCGACAGCTCGACAACTTCTTCCAGATCGAAGAGAGCATTGCCAAGCAGACAAAGGCCCAGGTGCTGGAGCTAATCAATGACCATACTAAGGGAACCAACGCGACAGACAAGCTGCGCCTGTTTATCATCTGGTTCCTCACGACCGAGCAGGAGGTCGGCCGGACCGAGTGGGCGCAGTTTGACGAGGCGCTGAAGAGTGCCGGCGCCAACACGACGTCGCTTGGTTACATTCGGCAGTGAGTATCGCTAGCAGACGATCTAGAGTCCCGAGAGGCTTTGCTAACATACTTTCCGCTCTAGGGTCCGAGCAACGACCAAGATGACGCAGCTGACAACGATCCACAACACGCCACAGCAGGCGTCGGCGTCCAACGACCTGTTTGGGCGCTTCTCGTCCATCTCGTCGCGGCTCACGGACCGGCTGAAGGAGACGGGCATGCCGACGAACCTGTCGGCCAACCTGGAGTCAATCGTGGGCTCGATCAAGAACTTTCTGCCGGCCAACCGGGACCTGACGGTGACCAGCATCGTCGGCTCGATCATGGACCCGAGCACGTCCAACAGCTCGGCCATGACGAAGACGGAGAACTACCTGTACTTTGACCCGCGCAACTCGCACGCGCGCGGCAGCATACCGCCACCAGCGTCCATGGTGCGGGGTGGCAGCAGCAACGGTGGCGGGTCGGGAAGCAGCCTGAGTGTAGGGGCTGGGGGCGGAGCTTCCGGTGGAGGCGGCAGCGGCAGCGGCATGCCTGGTGCCGGAGGCGGGCTAGGCGTGCAGGGTCCGGGCACGGGTGCATCGTTTGGCCAGCGGCGACAGGGCTTCAGCGATGCCATTGTGTTTATGGTGGGCGGCGGCAGCATCGACGAGTTTGGCAACTTGCAGGAGTGGGTAGGCCGGACGGCCGGCGGCGGCGATCGGGCAAAGCGGCGGGTTGTGTACGGAGCGACAGAACTGTTGAATGCCGAGGAATTCTGCCGGGAAGAGCTGGAGCGATTGGGCCAGGAGACGACGACATGACGGGCGACAGAGGACAGACAGAGAGCTGAGGGCTGACGTAATCACACGGCGGATGGAATAAAGCGAAATGATCAGACAAGACAACAAGAACATGTATTGATGGATGTAAGCTGTAGGTCTGCATCATAGTCGACAACTATGAGGTGCGCATGCGTTAGCTTTGCTGATATGACGTGCAGTGAAAGACAAGTGGAAGGAGTGGAAAGGGCCCTCAGATTAGCTCTCTTATGGTTCTCCTTTGCAGCAAGACCTGCCTCTTCCAGGGATACGCCAACGGCCGACGAGGTTCGAGGAAGAAGACCTCCTCGCCCCGAGATCGTCGACCGCCGGGACACCGTGGGAGAAGGACAGGCCAAGGCATCAAATTTGGCTTTTGTGTCCATTTAAGACTTTCGCATCATAGGGCAACAAAGGAAATAACGGACGAGGCTGGGACGGAAAGCGAGCAACAGTGGCACGGAAGGACGATGTTTCCCCTCCAGACGTACCACCTCGCACAGACGATTCTCGCGTCAGCCCTTGCAGCTTCTTCCACGGAGGAGAAGAGCCAGGAAGATCCTGTCTGCGATTCTCCCGGAACTCAGATTGAAAACTATTCATGGGTTTGGATAGTCATCGGCACAGGAAGGCCAGAGGGCTTTGTGGGCGCCTGCAGTCCCTCCAACGAGGCCTCTCGGTCCAATATAAAAGATGGGTGGTCCTCCCTGTTCCGTCCGAGCAGGCTCGGACCGGTGGAAACGCGTGAAGCAGGCCATCGCCAGAAGCGCCGCCGCACAGAATGGTGTCCAACACGGGAGACACTCGTCGGTCCCGCGCCCTATTTCTTGCTTTCAGCCCAGCACCCCTCCACCTGCTCAGATTTCTGTTCTTTCAGGAGGCCGGGAGCAGTGAGGGCGAGTCGCATTTCTGCCGCTCGCCTCGACTGTACCCGGACTCCATCCTCTCACGACAGCTGGAAGCCGGGTCTGGGACCCAGCTTGCGCAGCTGCATTCGAGACGGGGGTGTAGCGGGAGAGGCGCGGACGACCGCACCTCGTCCTCGTCCCGTGTCTGGCTGTCTTCACTGCAGGGCTGGCTCGGATTTTGGTTGGGAGTATGGCGTGCGAAAGGAAACATCGGTCGGCTCTTACCTTGGTCGGCTGTCGGCTGCCGGGAGAAGGTAGGTGGTGAATGTAGGAGAGAAACGCGAAGAGTGCAAAAGGCGCGACGAAAGGATCCAATCCAAGGTGATTGTGGAGATCTAGTCACGTGTGTGCAGATCGCATCTGAGATTACTCCGTACACATCCCTTCCTTCCCCCGTGGAGCTCACAGGCGGATGTACTCCGTAGTTCGACGGCCATTGGGAAGCCGCGCTCTCTCTCTCTCGCCTTCCTTTCCCGTCCGCTCTCGGCGAGCTAGCCCTGTCTTACGCTCTCTGCCTATTTGCCGCCTTGCTAGCTTCTGCCTCCAGACACCACCCTGAAAGAAGCCACGGTTGCTTTAGCTGCTTCAGAGGCCGAAGGGGTAAAAAACAGAATACGAGGCCCAGGCACCCACCTATACCGTTCGGACGAATAGAAGGCCGGCCGTACTTTTTGGGATTGACTACGCAGTCGCATTGCCACAGTATCTTTGCCAGCTCGGTCGCTTACACTTGCACGATACACGAGATTCGCACACGGCCATCCGTTCTGCCTCCCGCCTCTTTCGGAATACCGACACGACCTCGACGACGGGCCCATGGGTGCCAAAGCTCGGCGATCCAGGAGCGGCAAGCCAAACGGGCGAGCGAGCGAGACGACGCCGGACGTGGACGTGGACGCAAACGCATACGCAAACCAGACGCGCAGCAGCGGGCTGCGGATCGTGACCAGCAGCGGACAGGCGACGGCGATGAACACAAGCGTGGAGTACCGGCGCAAAGGCGGACCGCAGGAGTCGGACGTGGTGACGGCCAGCCTGATGGCGCGCGAGTCGTTCTCGCTGGACGAGCAGGTGGTGGCGACGCCGCGGCTCAACAACCACGGCTTCGGCCAGCTGCCTCGACAGGATCAGCAGAACTTTGGGCTGCTGGTGCTGCTCTACTTTCTGCAGGGCATCCCGCTCGGACTGGCGACCGGGTCGGTGCCGTTCCTGCTGAAGCAGCACATGTCGTACGGCGAGATCGGCGTGTTCACGCTGGCGTCGTACCCCTACTCGCTCAAGCTGCTCTGGAGCCCGGTGGTGGACGCGCTCTGGAGCCCGCGACTCGGCCGCCGCAAGAGCTGGATCCTGCCCATTCAGCTGCTCTCGGGCGTCGGCATGCTCTGGCTCGGCAGCCGGGTCGAGGACTTGATGGCCACCACCGGCAAGCCGGGCGGCCCTACCGTCTGGACCTTTACCGGCTGGTGGTTCTTCCTCGTCCTCATGTGTGCCACCCAGGACATCGCCGTCGACGGCTGGGCCCTCACTCTGCTCTCGCCCGGCAACATCTCCTACGCGTCCACCGCCCAGACCGTCGGCCTGACCGCTGGCAACTTCCTCTCCTACACTGTCTTCCTCGCCTTCCACTCCAAGGACTAAGCCAACCGTTACTTCCGTGCCGTCCCGCTCGACCACGGCCTTCTCAGCCTAGGCGGCTATCTCACCTTTTGGGGCTGGGCTTTCATCGTCGTCACCGTCGCGCTCGCCCTGCTCAAGCGTGAGGACCGCTCGCACAACGAGGAGGGCGTCTGGGACGTCTACCGCATCATGTGGGGCGTCCTGAAGCTGCGCAACGTCCAGGCCATCATCCTCGTCCACCTGATCGCCAAGATCGGCTTCCAGGCCAACGACGGCGTCACCAACCTCAAGCTGCTCGAGAAGGGCTTCGGCACTGATAACCTCGCCCTTACCGTCCTCATCGACTTCCCCTTCGAGATCGGCCTCGGCTACTATGTCGGCAAGTGGTCCCAGGCCTACACTCCCATGCGCCTCTGGTGCTGGGGCTTCATCGGCCGTCTGGCCGCCGCCGTCTTTGCCCAGCTGACCGTCGTCCTCTATCCGGCCGGCGGCGTCAACACGTCCTACCTGCTCATCGTCATCGTCGAGCACGTCATGTCCACTTTTATGAACACCATGATGTTTGTCGCCGTCTCCGCCTTCCATGCCCGCATTGCCGATCCCGTCATCGGTGGCACCTACATGACCCTTCTGGCCACGTGAGTTTTTGTTCTTCCTTCTCTTCCTTCTCTCCTTTCTCCTATTCTCCTCTAACCTCCCAGGGTCTGCAATCTCGGCGGCACATTCCCGCGCATCTTTGTCCTGCGGCTCGTCGACGCCTTTACCGAGGCCACTTGCATCCCGACCTCGTCCAACCCCGGCGTCACGCTCAACGGCCCCATCGTGACCGAACCGTTTTCGTGCTCCGTCCAGGCCGAGAAGGAGCGCTGTCTGGCCGGCTTTGGCACCTGCGAGATGCAGCGTGACGGATACTACATTGTCAACATCATATGTGTCCTCGTTGGCACCATCACTTTCGTAACCTTTATCCGGCCCCAAGTTCTGCGTCTGCAGGCCCTGCCATTAAAGGCATGGCGTCTGGTCAGCACCAGATCATAGATGCAGGAGGGACACTGAGCGGAGAGAATAAGAGAGAGAGAGAGAGAGAGAGAGAGAGACAAGAGACAACTGACGAATCTCTGTGTCCATACTGTACATCCTCTGTATGATAGAATGCGATCGCTATACTGCTTTTCTTGTGGCAGTCTACGGTCAAGTCTTAGCTTGGCTTTATTGACTGTCAGCTCCGCAATCCTAGACCTTGTTGCACTTTGCTTGCTCTTCTTGGCCTCCTGCATACGTCTGACTAGATAGCCGGCATGTGACCGCTGTTCTCTTTGGCTCGGCCGATGTTTCGGTTAGCCGACAAGGCCATAAACGAGGAAGGAGCGATCGGGAGGATGGCCTTGGAACGCAAGGATCAAGCAGACGACTGGGTCTTCACGATCCTTCACTTTGTGTCCGGACGACGCCAGGCGCAATTTCCGCGTGCCCACCCAGAGCAGCCAGTCCCTTGCACGCGGCGGTCTCGCGCGCGCATGCAGACATGCCGCCAAGGCAGGGAAGAGCAGCTAGCCACTTCGACAGCCATGGCTCGGGATGCACCGGACAGCCAATAGCTCGAAAGACATGCCGGGACAGAAAGAAAAAAGCAGGATGGTCCGGACAGCCGCTCTTGCACGCACGTTCTTCAAGGAAGCGTGCACATGGTCCTCTGTTCCGGCACCGGCCCACGGTCCCGGCACGAGTAGGGGAAGGGCTGCTGCTCCCATGCAGGAATTGCGGATCTGCCAGGCTCTCTAGCCGCTTATTCCGGCTGCTCCAGCTGCCGTCCCGTCCACTCGGCAAGGTGTGCGCCTTACGATGCCAAGGTGTCGTACGACCTTTGCATCGGTAGATGGTCGGTGATGCACGACGCCGGGGCTTTTTTGTTTATTTTTTTGGCGCGCTATTTCAAAGAGCCCATGTGCGAGTACCGAGTACATGATGCCCAATCTATACATAATATCTGACAGCGGAGAATTGGGGCTGCTCCTAGGAGAGTGTCTCGACGAAACTGTCCGAATGGTCAAGGCGGAAAACTGCCAGAGGAACACAGCTATAACAGGTGCGGCGGGTAACGGGTAACGGAGCGAGCCAGGCTTCCACCCAGCCCAGACAAAGCAGAGCCGCATGATTGTCAGTCGTCATTTTGTTATTTGACGAGTAGGTTGCGAGGAGGACGCAACACTCCGTACTCGTACACCCCTTCGCCTCAACGAAACAGGAGTGGCAAAGACGGAAAGGCCGGAAGACAAAACGAAGCTGACAGGAGACAGGAAGAGGGAAGAGAAAAGAGGAAAGGACTACGAGCATAACTGACGTGCCACGACAGGCTTCTTCTTTTCTTTTTTCCCTCTTCACCTTTTGCCCAGTGCGCCGTATGGACAAATGACTCGCGACAAATGTGATGTGTCGCATGAACCCGAGCGACTCAGCTGAAAAGGTCTCTAGGCTCTTGCACGGAGCAATAATGCTGAGTACCCCGGCTAACACGTTTGCCGGCACGTTGCCTCCGTGCATACGAATACGCATATGCGCCTGCGGCATAAATGACAGAAACAGGGGAAAAACTGACGAGAGGCAACAATGCAGGAGGCAAAATGGAAAGCAAGAAACCCGAGCAGGCAGTCCAGTTCATACTCCGTACTCCAAATAGAGATAGAACAGAGATCTGCCGAACTATGGAGTCCGCACACGTGAAACATGAGTAAGGGTTATGTTAACATGCTCCTCTTCCGGTCTACTATGGGACATCGTCACATACGGAGTCCTTAACCTGCTGATCGTTTTGACCGCCGCCTGCCGGCCTTCTGGTAATGGCAATTTTTGCGCCGCTCGTGGAAAGATCAGATCTTCTCTCGAATAATACGTGGCCAATCAGATGCACCCGATCAACTTCAGCCAGAAGTCGGGTTTATGTACCACACAAGAACTGCCACGCTTTTTGAGCTCCGCCCAAATCTCCGGCACGGTAGAAAAAGATGGATGGGGGTTGCATGTCGGATGTTGCCAGGATCGCTCCAGCCAGAAAACAGCTGCATGGGTTGTGCCTTAGCTCTTGCGCCGTTCTATACCCACGGCACATAGCATGCCGCAGTCCCGTCGCCGACGTATCAGTGAACTCGTACAGGACCAATATTACCGAAAAAAAACAAGGACACCGCCGCGCTACAGAGTATACAACCATTGAAAAATAAAGACTGCCGCCACTTCTCAGCTCTTGGGTATGTCATTAACGGTAGTATTTGTAAAAGGCAGTACTTTGTCAATATACCCAGCTGCCAGTTCCAAGCAACTAAGGACAGAACCTGGTCTAGATAGAAAGACCAGACTGGGGTAGTAGAAAAATAGAACAACCTGAAAATAGCAAGGAAAAAAGAATGGTGAAATCCGGCCAATTGTTCAGAACGCAATGTGAAAAGGAACAAGTCATTCGCCGTCGCTGTCTCCATTTACATGTGTCTCTACATGCGTCTCGACCTTTTGTGGTTCGTCATAATCATTATCATCGTCCTCGTCGTCAGATTCGCCACCTGTAGCCCTTCTCGGCCTTCTTTTTCGTGGCTGCAGCGTACGTATATTCCAGACAGTCCTGTTTTTACGGGACTTGGATGTGGAGGTTGTCCGTAGCGATGCTGGGTTGGCAGTGGTAGTAGCGGGAAAATGATTCCGGTCTGTGGCAACGTGGCTGGGCCTACAAACAAGACAAGCGGAGGAAAATGGTAAGCAACCGCGGCCAACCCGAGAAGATGTCGTGCCTTGGAGGGGGCTAGTGGGTTTGGCTTGGGCACCAGGACAAATTTGGACCGAAACGCCGCCGCCACTCTCTTTGATGTACCTACAGCCTATCTGTGCGATGCCGCTGCTGTTGATAGCGGAAGCCCGCAGGTGCTGCTGGCGCCACGTCGATGTTGGCGCCTCCAACACTGCTACTGCCGCTGGGGTGGCAGTCTTGCAAGGGAAAATAGACTGCTGTGCTCGTGCTGCTCGCGCTGTCCTGGCTAGTCATGCTACTAGCACTATTAGTGTGGCTGCTCGTACTGCTGCTGCGACTGCGACCTGCATGATTGTACGGTACACCGTGGTGATGGTGAGGGTTGTGTCGCCCGGAACAAGGTTGTTGGTGCTGGCGTTGGTGCTGGTGATGGTGCTGTCGTTGCTGCTGTTGTTGTTGATTGTGACTGTGCTGCTCGTAGTGCTCATACTGTCCGTCTTGGCTCAGAGCCCTGGCCGAATCTATCTGGCAAAAGGATGGAAGATTGACCGGCTCTCGTTGAGGTCTGCGGACGCCGAGGGGGAAAGAAAGAAACACATTAGCTGAGCGTCCTTGTCCGACTTCCCCCTCTTCTTCTGCCATCCGCCCCACCAAGACATGCAACCTACAGCGCTTCAGGCCAGGGACGGACCGGAAGCACGTGCGGTACCGTTGCCATTGGCGGCGGGGGACAAAAACCATCTCTGGGTGATGGGGGTCGGTGTTCACTTGGTGGTGGTGGCGATGATGGTGAGAGCTGCTGTTGCTGCTGCTGCTGTCACAACCCGGTGCTGCAGGAGCAGAAAATGTCCCGCCAGCCTCGTTTCCTCGGCCGCTGCCGCTGCCGCTGCCATTGCCATTACCCATGTTCATTTCAACATCGCCATCGTCCCGCTGCGCCAACACCGCCTTACCTGTCTCCAAGAGGCGCTCTCCACCGGCGGAGGCAAGCTCGCGCTGCAGAGAGTCCTGGGGGTGCGAGGCTCGGGCATTGGTTGCAGCGATGGAAGCGCGGCGACGCTCGATGAAATTGTCAGTAATACCCAGAGAGTCGACAGACGGCAGGTGGCTGGGTGTTTCCGGTCGCCGAACAGGCAACACTTGCATCACTTCGCCGGTGCGCAGACTGCGCTGAACGTAGAAAGTGCCATATGGGGTTACGTGGAGGCCCATGTCGCCGTGAGTAGTATTGTGCTCCTTGATGCTGCCACTATCAACGGCAATGTGCCGTCCTTGTCGATGACCTGTATAGGTACGGGCAGGGTTGAAGAGCAAGGAAAAAGTAAGAGACAGAGCAATGAAACACTTGGGTGGGAAGTTAATCTGGGGAGGGACGGGGGTCAAGAGGACTAAATAGAATAGTGTGTGATATGTATGAGGAGTGGGTTAAAGTGTACTAGGACAACACCTAGCCTGGGGTGTGAAGGTGCATGTGGATGTTGATGCAAGAGTGTGTGGGTATTCTAGATAGTAGGTGCAAGTGCAGGCGTAGGTGCAGGAGGACGAGGAGGACGAGGAGGATGGGGATGGCGGCTCGAGAGGAAGAAGAAAGCAGGCGAGATCGAATGAAGACAAGAGGACAAAGCACGGAGGTGCAGACAGGTCAATATATGGATACTCGGTTGGATAGCTTGGCTGGCGGGCGAACGAGACGAGAAATAGCCGCTGGATGGGTCTGGGGATTCTTTCTGGGACTAGAACAGAACGACTGCGGTCTGAATATCTCCTGCTCTTCTGCTGTTGGTAGGTATTACACTCCGTCTTTGATGCCAACCCAGCGCAGCCAGCTGACTGATCGCCATCACCGGGTATTTCACCTACCTCCTTCAGAGTTCAGCGCCTGTCTTTAGACACTTCTAGGCGCAGCTTGCCGTATCCTTCAAATAGGACATTGTAAGGCGTTAGCCTGGGCCGGCAGTTTTCTCTCTGTTTCGAGCACTCACTCCGGACTGTTGGTCCTGCCGTTGTCGCTAGTGCTCCGTTCCTGTCTTGCCTTGATCTTCATCCCTGCTGCAAGCTTCCTTCATATGGTCACCGGCAGCGTTACAATGCCATTGCTCGTGCATTGGCACTAGTGCAGCGTCATGGAAATTCTTGGAAGTTGGCAAGAGACAGCCTGAATCGAATATATCCGTGCTAGCAGATGCAATCCATTCGTCACCTTCGTATAGTGTCATATCAAACGAGAGCCGTTTGCTTTTCCTCGGTTTACAGAGGCCCCGCTTTTGACAGTCTCGCTTCTCCATCATCGACAAAGCAAGGGCAGGACGGAGCTGTGCCAAGGGTGGATAAAAATCACCGCCGTCAGTGCTGATAAAACACTGTAGAGGGCTGGCTTATACAGCCACAGCTGCTATATGGCGGAGGGGGGGTGCGTCCGGAGCGATACGCGCAAACGTTGGGATTCTGGGACGACATGGGGTGCTCGCCTCTCCGGACTCACTGACCTTCTCTCCACCTGACGTGTCCGAGCTCAACTAGTTCCCTGCCACGATCATCACGAGGCCGGTTGTCGACGCCGATTGCGAGAAGGACACCCTGGCAATCTTGCATCCTGGCAGCTTTTTTCGGTTGGCCCTGCCGAGGCGGAAGTCTAGTGTTAGACCGACAGTACTCCGTAGGAAGTACGAGTAGATAGGGCGCACGCAGCGGTCTAGTATCGAGTAATCGCGCAAAGCATAGTCTGCGGGGGTGGTAAATTACATACTCCGTAATGGTCAGATATGATGCCGTAGTGGCGATGGCTTGGATGTGCGTTTTATGCCATGGTGAGTGTTCGCCTGCGAATCTGGGAAGGAAGGGAGGACAAGCCTGACCGCGTGCATACCCAAATAAGGCAACTAACAAGGCCTGGAGCTAGTGGCAGTTCGTTCTTTCCAAATGTTTTGGCCAATCTCCCTTGCTTTTCTTAGTCTTATTATGTATTTTGCTCTCCTAAATCCCCATTCCGATCCAGCCGTCCGTTTAGACTAAAATAGCCATCGAGTTGACAGGATATGGCGACGCTGTTGGCTCGGCGATCTTTGCTGTCTACATAGTACTGCCTCCACCCTTCCCATTTTCTTGCGCACTTTGCGCATTTTGCCTTGGCGATCCAGAGGCAGTCCAGAGGGCTAGTGACTGCACAGAGTTACGGAGTACATAGTAACAAATAGGACGCAAGGAGACATGATACGAAAAGGGGTGGGGGGTTAGTGGGAAATGGGTAAAATGCTTGATACGCAAGGATCACTGTGGCTGGGGGGGCACTCTGCAGCTTGCATCTAGGTTTCTTTTCTTGCCCATGCCCTGCACTGCAAATCAACTCGGTCATTGCAAGCATACCGACGATTTATAGGATACGAATACACTAGTAGTATCCGTAAGTCCCGCCTAATGTCTTCTGAGACATGCACAAACGCAAAGCATCTCAGATGATTGGCGAGGGTGGTTGTGGGCGCAAAGGCAAGTCTGGACGACTGAGTGCTCTGCTGGTAAAATACATATTAGCAGCCTTGGACTTTCAGCCCCCAGTCGGCTAGTGCTCATGAAAGGGGGGGCAAAAGGCAGGAGTTATTCCGAGTGGAGAATATTACATAGTAAGGCAAAAGGCAGGGGCAGACTACGGGTTCTGTAGGATATATCAGATACGATACTCCGTCCTGTGAGTATGTATCTTACGGAGTAAGATACAAGGGGGGATAGCTGACCGGCCAGGATCAGCCGCTATTGGCTAATTACAACAAGCAGACCAGGGCGAAGAAGAACTGCAACAGTTGTGAGCACCCGCCGAAATGTGTGGCATACGAGCGGGCTGCAGGTTGCAGGTTGCAGGTTGCAGGTTGCATCTTTTCTGGAATCCTTCCTATCGTATGTTGGCTGGGCAAAGATGGGAATGGAATGCGGAAGAAAGGATCTCACGGGACCCTGGTCGATGCATGCGATATTGTATCGGAGATGCAAGCACGAGATACGAGCACTCAATCCAGGCGACTCATATATTATACGGCAGCGTCCGAATGACCGGGCTTACCTGTTTGTGCGAGATGGCCGACCTGCATGTATCTTACATGGTACTTGTATCTCAAAACGAAGGCTTCAAACTTTGTTCCCTGGACCAGCGGCAAATGTAAGGAGCACAGGTCTGGCACAGTTGCTACATAGTACCATTTTGTCAATCCTCAGATTTGCACATATCCAATGGCCGCACTGGCTCAAGCTGCATTGGTTTCAAGCGTGCAGTGTCGAAACCAGGAAAATCCCTGTTCAATATGTGTGGCGGGTTGCCGGATCTGCACCAGGACAGCCGCGGCAGCCAAAACCTGCAAAGTTAAACGCACAGACTGGGGCCAGTAGCTCAGCAGGCCGGTTTACGTATGCCACTACGAGTGTATCTTACATACATAGTACATAGTAGCACATAGTATAGCAAGACACAATGGTGCTTGGAAACCAGGAAAACTTGGACAACGTGAGAGTGGACCTACCATATTCAGATCGCACGATATATTGCAACAATGCTAGCTCTGCTGAACCCGTTCTTCAACGGGCTTCACGCTACCTGGGAAAAAGGAAGTAAAGAAGGAAAAGAACAGTAAAAGGGACCAGGAAAGGAAGGAAAGAGGGCGGTAAGTCTCTCGAGTGCTAGCCCGCTCGCCTACTGAGAGCACTAGGCATGGCATGTTGAGAGAACAAGAAACACTCCAGTAGCGGTTCTGGGCGCGTACCTTCCGGTTCAGCCGTGACCCATTCATTGTACACGCTAGTCTACAATAGGATGTGGGTTGGTGAAAACAGAAGGCCGCTGGCGGGGCACAGCTCACAAAACGGCAAGGAGAATGAGGGGGTCTCCGCCGCGGTGCAAAACGTGGGCGAGCTGGCTTCTCGAAACGGAACCCGTGAGTGGTCTTCGAGCCGCCATCTGCTGCCTACCGTTTGCATCTTCCTAGTCCTGCATGGCTTAGAGCGCAGGCTAAAATAGCCAGCAAGATTATTGTTTAGCCAGCCCCTTCCAGTCGGCCCCTTTCCCGGAGGCTGTACCCATTTCGTGACCGAAATCTCGACTATGTCCCGACTCTTCCCAGCAAGATACAGGTAGTTTTTCGGTGCTGTTATTAGCTTATTATTTTTTTTACAACTGCTCTGGAATTAAATTCATTCTGTGCGTGCCCCTTGTCGCAAGATACCTTACCCCTGTCTCTATACGTCTGTAAGCTAAGATATCTTACCATGTACGGAGTATCTTACATAGTATCCTATCTCTACTCTCCGTACGGAGCACACCAGTTGAAACCCTGGGATCTAGGCAATGCATCATGTATCTTATCTTAAGATATTTCTGTACTCCGTCGTCTTCGCCTTTCATGCTCCTTCTGCACATACCACATTCCCCTCCCCACCGAACACATCACCTGCCCCCCTCCTCCTGCGACATGCTTCTGTCAGCGCCATTTCTCTCCATCTTCCCCCTGCCACTCGTGCTCGTATAGCGAGCGAATACAATCAAGTCTGCCTTTGATAATGATGGTGCCCACACTACCGCCATCTTTACTTGAAGAAAGCGCCAAGCAGCCACTTGATTTGCCAGTCTCCTTTGCGCATTGACTAAGACGGACTTGGCAAGGCTGAGGCAATATTCTTCTCGCTTCACTAGAGGTTCTCTTCCGCTTCCTCTCTCATCACCTATGTCTCCCATCTAGGCAACCATTGCAAGATACTATGTAGAACCAAAGAGCGGTACATTATCCGTAGTAGTATTAGATGTGGCCTAGCTTATAAATGTGTGCGCGTATTGCAGAATTATTCTGCACGCAGTGCCTAAGAGCTATTTTATGGCCGGAGATGTCGCGCTAGCAGGCCTTATGCTACACGTCACACAAGCCATCACCGTTGAAACTTTGACACATGACAGCCTTCGTCTATGCCGGCGCCAAAACCGTGGCGAACTCTACATTGTGCTGTTGGACGGCGAGCTGGGCATTGTAAGAGGTCCAACGCATCTGGTACTAGTTAGTACTATCGATTTCTGGGGTTTTTTTTTAGTCTCATCGAATCTTCTCCAATCTCTTTTTTTACTTTTGGATGACTATGACCATGATAATCCCATAACCAAAAAGTTCGGTGGAAGTCCGGCATTGCTACATTGATAGGAAACAAATGTCAAACTAGATAATACTCCGAGCATTCAATGCAACAGACCTAACCCAAAATGTGACTGGCCTGTTACTGAGTCGAAAGTACCCAGTTCGAAGGGAAGCACACAACCTATTAGTAGGAGTCCCCCGTACGTGATTCGTAACGGGCCCTGATCTGTAGTATCTTAAGATACAGGCCGTGGGGGTGTGGCACGAGCTAGACGTAAGATATCTTATATCTTAGACCGACATTTGAAGATAGGTCAAACGGAACGTCCGCGGACTCCAAGACGCTACCTGCTATGTAAATTACATACTTTGTTTTTTTGACACTTTGATCGGCAAGGTAATTAAAGACATCTTACATATGTATGATATACATGAATCTGCCGCGGCTATACTATGTGTATAGAAAGCTAAGCGATCTTGGGGCAAGATACTTTGACAACTATTAGCGGAGATGTAATCTGTGAGACACAAAGACGTCTTACTATTTGCTCCGTGTTAGCAATTGCATGCGAGTTGAGAGCGTCCAGAGCAATCAAGCGAATATCCCGTCTGCTGGCGGGCAATCATCCTGTGGACGATACATGGCTGCAGGAGATGGCATATTTTCATCACACAATCATTGGGTGCTTTCCTGCCATACTTCAAGCTCGGAATCGTACGCTCAAGTCGGGCTTTGCAACTCATAATCAAGCGGCATGGAAATCGATCGAATCTGGCCTGTATCGCACACTATGTGTATTTTGGGAAACGCTAAAATGTGCGTTGCCCGGCTGGATCCACTACACTTCCTTCCAGCGTCTTGCTGCAAGGGAGGATTTCCTGCAATTAAATGCGACGCAATATCGTAGTCGCAAGCCCATTGTGTCTTCTGGCTGTAAAGAGTGTGCGTAGGCTATTCCAGGCGGATAAGTTTCGATAAGATAATATCAGATGTCTGTTCGTCTTTGCCCATTTGACGTAAACTTCTCGACCGCTTCTGTGCTGCATTGCGTTCCCACAGCTTTGTCCAAAACGAAAACGGGAGACCCGGGACGTCAAAAAACGCCGGCTATGAGCACTCGGCAGCTGGGAGTCTTCGAACACCGGCTGGCGGCTATTGTGGAGAACCTCGGCTTGAAAAGGCTGTATTGCTCGGAGTAAATACTCCGCTTGGGACGTTGCGGATCCGGTATAACCTTGCTCCGAGCACGCGAATCACACAAAATCTTACATACGGATTGCGGACTACGGAGTACTCCGTATTCCGTGACCGTGCTACGTCCCACTTCAATTGGAATATGCAGAACGTGCACCAACTACGTCGTATCTTAAGTCGTACTCTGTAAACTGCTTCCTAGCCCGCCTAATTTGTTTTTACTCACGCACAGGTTACTTTTTCAGGCTTAAGAAAAACAAATCTTTATATTCTGTAGAATATAGTAAAAAGTAAGGATAATGACTAACTAAAAACATTCGCTTTTATTTATTTTTTTCAAGTATAATTGCTAAGCTTTTTCTTTAAGAAAGTAAATAAAAACTTTGTATCTATTATATTCTTATATTTTTACATAAGAAGTGAAAGAGTTATACATATTTTTTAATAGTATACTAAAACTTTACACTATCATTTAGCTTAAAATACTTAACTTTGACTTATAAATACATTGTTTGATTTATATTAGCTGTTTTAAGCTGTAGTTTTTTGAAGTATTTTTTATATATAATTCCTATACAAAAGGTACTTGACAGGTAGGCTGGGGAGCACCAATGCGGGTTCCAATTAAAGTGGGACATGACACGGTTGATGACAAAGTATTCCGTACTCCGCACTCCGTACGGATTACGGATTACGGCGTAATGATTCCAAAAATACTCGTATTAGCATACGTAAGCGGCATGCGAAATCCCGCAATTGATTAGTTAAGATGCAATGAAAGGAGCCACTACAAGCTCCGTGGAGGAACCTGAAACGCCACTTATCTTCCGCAAACAAATAGGAAAGCTCTCTTGCTTTTCACGTCGTATGTAGCTGGCCCGGCGTATGCTTTGCCCTTATAATACTCGAAAGCAACCGTGGCGACACAATCTCCTCACTGGGCCTCGAAAACACGAGGACGTACGATGCCAAGATGGCTCTGACCCGGTCTTGAATGTGAAGCTTCGGCCCTGAATGACATTCAGGGTCTAGCTTCTTGGTTTACAATGCGTTTGACCTGGTCATAGCCAAAATTGATTCCAAATATCGCTGTACCGTAGAGTCTGGTTATTAGTAATCACCCCTTGTCTGAACCACCCGACGCAATGTCGTCACAGGCAGTCTTGCAATCGGGCTCGTGACAGTACCGGCTAATTTTTCGTCTGCCGGGACAACAGTTGTCCGATATGTTTCGCTGTCACGATTATCGCTATTGTATAAAACACAGCCTCGCTTGCGCAGAACACTTCTCCAGTACCTCTCCAACAAGGACCCGTTACGCCAGCCGCAGTTTTACCGCACTTTCTGGCCAGAAAACAAAGCTTCTTGCACCTGCCAGGACCCTAGAAGCAATTACGCCACGCTTTCAGACAAAAATATTCTTATTCAAGCCATCGCACAGTCAACAAGTTGCGACAAGATCGTTTACAATGTCGTCCAAACTCATCCCGGCTAATCCGTCAGACGTTCTCGTCGTTCGGGACATCACACCCAATATAACCACATTGTCCGTGCCGTTCTTACGTCATGGTGTAATCTATTTCGGAGGCAGAGGCACAGTTGGTGAGCAGTCTTTTATTTTGCAGTGTTTCTGTCTCGTAGCTGACCAGCCGACTAGTGCGACTCTCCGGCGGTGGCGTGTTGCTGTTTTCGCCTGTGGCGTTGACGCCAGAAGCAGTCGCCGTGGTCGAACGCCTTGGCGGCGGCCATGGTGTCAAGTACATCGTTGCCGGTGACATTGAACACCACATTTTCATATCTGAGTGGGTGAAGGCCTATCCAGAGGCACGCATCATCGCGCCTGCTGGACTGCCAGAGAAGCGAGCTGCCACCAAGGGCAGCGATCCCAAGATAAGCGTCGATGACAAATTCTTTGCCGTTCTGGCCGACGGGCAGTCAATGCATAAGTCTATTTCGATTGCACCTGACTTTGACGCCGACTTCTCCGTCGTGTATAACGACGTCCACCCAAACAAGGAGATCATCCTTCTGTACAAGCCTGACCGGGTTCTCATCGAGGCCGACCTGATGATGAATCTTCCGGCCACCGAGCAGTACTCACGCACTGATGCTGAAACACGGCATAATGTGGAGCATCCAAATGTTATCAATCGCATATTCTACCGGTTGATGACCACCACGGGCTCACCCTTGGCAGGACAGCGCTTCAACTGGTATGCTGTCAGCTCTCGCAACCGGCCCCGTTTCAACGAGGCGATACAGCTGATCGACAAATGGGAATTTGACATCTTGATCCCATGTCACGGTGACACCATAATGGAAAACGGGAAGGAGGCTTTCCGAAAGCTTTTTGCTTGGCATTTGGAACAGTAAGATCGGGATTGGCATGTCTGTTGATCTGTTCTGGCGCTATTTTTGGTACTCTGTTATGGCTCATGCATAATATTGTAAGCGATATTGTCCATTGATAATGGAAAAAATAAACTTGTGAACTACAGACATATGCGGCTTAAAGAACCATCTTGCATGTTTCGTAAATAACATGGACTCTCTAGACAGCAAGCACAAACAGATTCAAGTAACACGGCAGCATGATTATTCAGCACAGCTGACTATATATACGCTGCTAAGACATCTGCAATACCAATGAGCCCGGGTAGCACAGTGGTAGCTGCGCCTGCCTAGTAAGCAGGAGGTCCGCGGTTCGATCCCGCGTCTGGGCAGTATTGTTTTTGTTAAAGTACTTTTTGCCCCCACTAAACAATTCTGCTACGGTTGGGGAAAGGCAAGAAATGCAACAACAAAGCCAGTTTGTGAAAGAATACGATATCTGAGGAACCTGTGTGTTTTTGTTTATGGGCGTTTGTTTTTGGTTCAAACCCTATTGTGCTATGTACGTACGCACTATCCCGGCACGCTGGATAACGTGTGTACCTATGGAAAGATAAGAGTCTCGAGAATATACAGAGTATTTCTGCGAGCATATATGATGATCCCAATTGGCGGCGGGTGGTTAGTTGTTATCAAGCATTTGGCGATACATGCTACGCCCCGTCTTAGAGCTCGTGATTACGTGCGTACAAGGGAATAACGTCGACTTGGTTGAAAGTTGGATATCTACAATCTTGCGGCCATCTACCTATCCCACACTTGACAACGGTCCCAGCTTATTGCCATTATTCCTGCATTACATACTGCACTGTAAATTTGTTTCCCTGACCGCGGATGAGATCCAGAAGCCAGGCGGCTAGGACGTAACGATAGGAACATCACTGGTAATCCGGAAAATAAAAACAGGATCCAAGAAAATAGGAACTGCTGCTGGGGGTAATCGGACAAAAGCACCATCGGGACTGCGCACCTAGAGCTCCTTTATGCTGGCAACACCAAGTTCAAGATAACAACTTGCACAGTTCAAGACAACCCTCGGAATACCTATGCCCTAATTCTCCTTGGACGGACATCGCAATCCCAAGGCCCGGGTAGCACAGTGGTAGCTGCGCCTGCCTAGTAAGCAGGAGGTCCGCGGTTCGATCCCGCGTCTGGGCAGTGCTAAGATTGCTCTTTTTTTGCCTCCCCGAACTACTTGACGGGAGATGTTCTTTGCTAAACAAGGCCCGTCCTAACTAGGAGCTATCAATCTATCTAGCAAGGATGTTCGGAGTACAAGCAATGCTTTTGCTTGTATGTATCAAGTATCCTGTTAGCCATGCCTTTTCCACGCCTGGGAATACCGACCTCGCACACCTTGAGATAGTCTTCGTATACTCTGTTTCCTCTTGGTCGGACATCACAGTCCAAAGCCCGGGTAGCACAGTGGTAGCTGCGCCTGCCTAGTAAGCAGGAGGTCCGCGGTTCGATCCCGCGTCTGGGCAATGAGAATACGGCTTGTTCATGGTGTGGTTTTTTTGGCTGATGCTGTACAAGTGTTAGTTCTTGTTCTGCATCCGGTATTTTTATGGTCTGGATGAAGCTCGACCGCAATAGCATGTTGAATGCTACCTTTTTATCTATGATCGGTTCGACCGTACTATGTAGTATAAGATGCCCGCTCGCCCAGTTTTTCGAGTTCCGTACTCCATACTGTGGATTATGTGTCCAAACGAGCTTGTAGACACCATTTGTGTCCTTTGGTTGCGGCGTTCAATGCCTGGTACGAATCTTACATAATCAACGCTAACTCAAATGTGGAAAGGCTGCCGTAGGCCTTTGCAGGAAGATAAGATACGGAGCCTCCAGTAGAAAGACACGCAGTGGCGTTATCAGGTACGACAAGGCCAGTCACAAGCTCTTTCTAGCCGTCTTTGGTGCACTTCCCTGGCAACGTGAACGCTGGTCGACTTCGCACCACCACGTTGGTTTCCTGTTTTCGCTACCTGTTCACCGACAGACTGTTCAGCAATACTGCCATGGCCTTTTCCAAAGCAGCGGCATCTGCCGTGGCAGTCGGACTAGCAGCCTTTGCTCCTCTGACTCAAGCTATGCAGCCGAGTGCTGCTTTCCCAGTGCCAGCGCCAATGAGGCCGCTGCAATGGGGCGACATCAACTTCCTCCACACGACTGTACGTTTTCCGCCGTCTTGGCTTGGCACCCTGTCCGACCTCTTTGTCTGACCTTGCTTGATCGCGTTTCCGACACCAGGACACCCATGGCTGGCATGGCGGACATCTGCAGGAGTAAGGCTGCCATCCCGTGTTGCCGCTTGCAGGAGGCTTCTGTGTACGATGCTAATCTGAGGACCATCACAGGTCTCAGTACTCTGCGGACTGGGGCGACTATGTCTCCTTTGCCGAGCACCTCCGACGTCACGCCGACAATGAGGGAGTCGACCTGCTGCTCGTCGACACGGGCGACCGAGTCGAGGGCAACGGGCTTTACGACGGCTCCCAGCCAAAGGGCCAGTACACGTACGACATCTTCAAAGAGCAGCACATGGACATCATCTGTACGGGCAACCACGAGCTGTACCAAGCCGACACGGCCGAGCGCGAGCATGAGCAGACGGTGCCCAACTTCCGCGGCAAATACCTGGCATCGAACCTGGACTACATCGAACCTGCGACGGGCGAGCTGCAGGCTATGTCGCCGCAGCGATACCGTGCCTTCCAGACCAAGAACCGTAAGATCAACGTGGTCGCCTTCGGCTTCCTCTTCGACTTCACGGGCAACGCCAACAACACAGTGGTGCAGCCGGTGCGCCAGACCGTGCGCGAGCCGTGGTTCCAGCAGGCCATCCGCGACGAGCCGGCAGAGCTGTTTGTGGTGATTGGCCATGTCGGCGTGCGGATGGCCGAGTTGCAGGTCATATACGAGGCCATCCGGGAACAGAACCCCGACACGCCCATTGCTATATTTGGTGGCCACGCTCACGTCCGCGACGCCGTCCGGTTCGACGACAAGGCGTTTGCCATTGCAAGCGGTCGCTACTTTGAGACCATTGGCTGGATGTCTGTGAGCAGTGTGCAAGAGCCGAAGACAACGTTCCGGCGCCGCTACATCGACAACAACCTGCTGGGGCTCTACTACCACAGCGGCCTCAACGCCTCGACCTTTCCGACAGAGCATGGCCTCAACGTCAGCGCCTTGATTACCGACGCCCGTGCAGACCTGCAGCTCGACAGCCGCTTCGGCTGCGCTCCCAAGAACTATTGGATGCAGCGCCGGCCGCACACCAGCCCGGACAGCGTGTATACGCTGCTGCGCGACAGGGTGCTACCAGAGGCTATTGTACGACCAGACCGGGCACATGTGCCGCGGCTGGTGCTGACTAACACGGGTGCCATACGCTTCGATATCTTCAAGGGTGCCTTTACGCGCGACACGACATTCATTGTATCGCCGTTTGTAAATTTGATCTACTTCATCCCAGATGTGCCATACGCGCTGGCCAAACAGGTGCTGGGAATCCTCAACAGACAAGACCGCATCCTGGCCGAGAAGACGGGGGATGTCAGCTTGGACTGGCGCGAGCTCAACGTGCCGGAGCAATATGCGATGAAGGGCAGGCGGCATGCGGCGGCTGTCGACGAGGATGGGGCCGACCGGCAGAAGTTGCTCGGGGGCGAAGAGTCGTATCCGCGACTCGTGGCCGGCTACACGACGTGGGATGATGCAGGCACCGACGGCGACGATGCCATTCACTCGCCGCTGCCGTTCCACCCCGTCCCCAACTGCATCCAGGCCGAGGCCGCATTTCCGGCCGAAGGCGAGCCAGAGACGGTCGATCTCGTCTTCTTCGACTTTGTCGGCAAGTTCGTTCTTCAGGCGCTCGCGATCGCGGGCCATGACAGCACTGCCGACAGTTCCAAGCACTATACCGAGACCGATACTGAGACGTACCTCGAGGGCAAGTTCACGGACTATTTCAACGGCTGGATCAAGGAGAACTGGGGACAGCACTGCTGAAGAGAAGGCGGCGTTGCATTCAGGCTGTGTTGACGGAAGTGGCAGTGTTAGTTTGGGCTTTATATATAGATATCATGAAGATCATTAGCAGAAGTTGAGGCGCAATTACGCATTTTGGGTTGCATACAAATCAAGAACTCGCTAATTCCAGTGCCCTCGGACAAAACCAAAGAAAGAAGGGAAATAGGGACAACGGCGTTTCTGGTCATAGCTGCTGCAGAATGCGCTGTTTCCGGCGCTCGAGCAGTTCTTGTTGGACCTCCTCGGCCGTCGGCAGGAGCCAGACCTTGCCGTCGCCCGTGTCACCCGGCAGCGCCTCCCAGTCGGGTGGTGGCCGTCCATCTCCAGACTTTTCTCCGCCGTCGTCTGGAGCGGCCAAGCCGGCAGCTGCAGCCAGACGCTCCTGTGCTTCAGCCTCGCGGCCGGCCTCATACGCGAGCAGGACGGCGTCCTCCTCGTCCGGGCCGTAGCCGTAGTACGCAGCGTCGACATCTTTGCGCAGGTCGTCGCGATCTTCGAGCGGCTTGCCGTCGTCGCCGGTGCTGCCGTCTTTTTTGGAGCGGGCACGGGCGGCCTCGAACAGCTCGCGCACACCCGGCAGCTCGCGGGCGCGGCCAAAGTAGCGGTAGCCCTTTCCGCCGCCCGGGATCTCGCGGCCATCTTCGTCGTACTCCTTGGTGCCCTGGCGGGCGTAGTTGGGCCCGCCGAGATTGCGGATCTGCACCTCCCACATGTGTTTCTCGCGCAGCAGCTTGTTAATCTCGTCGTTGAGGTCGCGGATCTGGAAGTCGCTCAGGGTCGACTCCTGGATCCGCGACACCTTGCGCGAGATCTCCTTGAGCACCTGGCCACGCCAGCGCTCGCAGCCCGACACCGACGTCTGCTCCGAGATCACCTTGGGCCGCCGCGTGCGCCCCGCATCCAGGATGCCCAGGTCGGCGGCCTGAGACTCCCGGAAGCGGTACAGCATGGACTGCGCCTTTTCTGCATTGCGCGCCTGTGAACCGGACGGACGGTCGGCCGTCTGTCAGCCTGCGCTACCTCGTGCCTCTCTGCTCCTGGCCTTCGACGCCGTCAGACGACTTACCATGTTTGCGGGATGGCGTCAGGACGAGTCGGCGAGACTGGCTCGGCTTTCTGCAGACACGTGTGCCGCAGGCAGTTTTCGTCTCGGTCTGGTTCGGCGTTCAGTCTCAGAGGTGCAGTCGCGCCCGTTGCCGTCCTGTCGCCGGTTGTCGACTTATGCGTTGCTACAGGAGAGCTTCCAGAAGAGCCAACCCGAAAATATCAATGCCACCAGCCTTGCGGGGCTAGAGCACAGTTGGCCAATCATATCTCGCAACGCCCTGGCACCATCCCGTGCTTTGCTTAGTCATCGTTGGCCTCGTCATGCAAACGCGACGCGTCTCGACCGAGCTTGTGCCTTTTTTCACGAAGCCAGCCAAAGATGTCTGCGACGCTCGACGACGAGATAGAGCAGCTGAGGGAGCGAGGTGGGTGCTTTGCTTGCTTTGCTTGCTTTGCTACCGGTCTTCTGTCGTTGTTCCGCCTGCTGATCTGCGTGCACAGCTGCTCTCCTCAAAAAACAGCTCCGGGTACATGCTTCCACTCTTCTTTCCGCTAGGCCGACGAGGGAGCTGCTGAGCGATGGCAACACCGGCGACGACAAGGTCCGAAAGCAGCTTCTCGAGCTGTGTGACGCGCACGTGGCGCACAAGCAGCAGTGTCTCTACCGCGCCGGGGCATCGGTCACGGCCTTCCGCGTACGCGACCCCGATCCGAATGCCGTCGATGGCGGGCGTGTGCTCGGATTGCGGCTAGACGTCATGATGGGCGCCCAGTTTCTTCGGCCGTACTACGTCTTGCTGCACAGAGACAGCAGCCGACAGCCGACGCAGAAGCGGCAGCAGCAGCAGCAGCCACAACAGCCGCAAGCACAGCGTCTGCGCATCCATCGACACACAGTGCCGCCCTGCATTCCGCTGTCGGGACTGGCTGCACGCTATCTGGAAGGGACTGCTGCAGTGCCGGCAGGGGCCGGCGTGTCCGGGCCCGACCTCTACGGCTTCGTGCGGGCGCTGCGCCGCGCGCTGGTGCGGTACCACAACCGGCTGGCCGTCATCGGCGATCTTCGGCGTGCAGTGCAGCAGAGGAGTGCAGACGACAGCGAGAGCCACGACACGGCGCTGGCCGATGTCAGTGGCGCCGACACTGAGGCCAAGCAGATCAGGCTCGACTGGGCCGACAATCGGACCGGGCGCTTGGTGATGGACGACAGCGGAAACATCCAGCAGCTCGTCGTCATCGGCGCCACAGGCATTCGGGATCGCGCGGCAGCGCGGGCATTGCTGGCCGGCGAGACTACGGCCCTGGGACTGGTCCGACGGCTGGCCACAAATTGAGTTCTGACAAGCCACGGCTATGCACTCACTACCTCTGGATATTCCGATTGCCAGGCTGGGCTAGCATCGGACTGAAAGGCAAGACTAGAGCACCACACAGTATTGATGCCTGACGGTGGGCCGTTTCGGGGCAGGCAGACGAATGAGCTACGCCCTCGGTAGAGCCCGAAAGACGGAAAGCCAGAGAACGTTCTGGCGAGTTGAGCCTGACCCGCAAACGAAAGAGTGCGGCTCTGCAAGTGGGTCATACGAATGCCTTCATTTGCCATGTATCGATTTTGCTACTGTCATTCCCTATTGGATTGTCAAGGCTATGACAATACCCAACGTCTCCATACACAAAGGCACATGTCGTGTTCTTGACTGAGATATTCTGATGAATCTCTTTTCTCAGCCGGAAACCGCACAGAAAGGGGCGTGTAAAGAAACACATAGGTCGTGACTCAAACAAGGACCGCCATTGCTGCTGCGGCCGCCAGTGCACCAGCAACGCCGAGTGCGCAGTTGGCAGAAGCACCAGCCGTGACCACAGCCATCGGTACCGCCGATGTCGTCGAGTTAGAAGTGGTGGTGCTAGCAGTCTTTGCCAGCTGTTCCGTCAAAGACGAAGCGATCTTCCCAGTGGCAACGTAGGTCACCGGGACCGAAGGGATCGACGAGGGCGAAAGTGTTGCCAGCACTTTGGACGAGGCTACATACGAAGGCAGGACCACTGCCGAAGGGACGGATGTGAGAACGGCAGTTACCGGGTACACGGTCGTGGAGAAGAGTGCGCTTGTAGTATATTCAGCAGCAGATGCGACGGTGGAGGATGTCATTTGGGCGCTGACAGTCGCGGGAAAGATGGTGCTGCTGAAGGACTCGTCGCTGCAGTCCTCATCGTCGTCATCAGCGTGAGAGTCGTAGCTGGACTGTGCTACTGCATAGGCGGCGAGGGTAAGGAGAGAGACCAGAGACGCCTTCATGATGACAGTTGCACTTTCGGGTGTAAGTTGTGGATAAACGAGCGACGAAAAGAAGGGATAGTTGACGGAGAGCCAGACGGAACAGCTTGAGAACAGGATACATGTTTCAAGCAGTGAGACGGCACGTCTGGTATATCTATCTCTGTCGGTCGTTGGCAGAATAGCACATCTTCAACAGGTGCAGACGGCGGCAACAAAGACAACAAAGAAAGACGAAGCCTTTTCGTTTTTGCTAGTTCCCGTTCCCGATCCGTCTCGCTGAACAGAACCGAAGCGCCAACAACGGCCGCGACCCAGACTTCCAGTCGCTGGTTGGTCGGCCTGGTGGAGTGCTGCATGAACACGGCGGTTATGGCCTGCATCGACACAGTCAAGCTCCCACTCCCTGCCGTGGTTCATTTCGCGTTCGATACGCCGTTCCTGGGCGGCTGCCGTAACACTCCCTCTGTCAGCGTAGCATCGGTCGACGAGCACCAGGATGAAGATGAAACCGATTTGCAACGGATGTCATATGCTGATGCAAATACCTGCGAATCACGTGGGAGCGTGGCTATGCTATGCTACATAGGTGCAGACAATGTCTGAGTTTCGAAGCCCAAGCAGCCAGGCGCAGCTGTACGCAGCCATTTCAGGCTTCCCGCTCGTGAACAGAAGCCTGCCCAGCGGCTCTTGCTGCCCCGCTGGTGCCCACCCAACCGCACCCAACCACACCCAACAGCAAGATTACGTCAGAGGCTCTGTACGCACACGAGGAAAAAAAGGGAGAAAAAGGGAAAAACAGCTGCCCCGCTAGGCTATCCCGCTGGAAACGTCCACTAATGACAGGTCAAAGACAGACCCCTCGCGGCCCGCAGCTAGCGCACGTACTGGACTAGTGCAGGCAGCAGAGGAAAAGCAGGCAAGATAACGAACAGGTGCTGGAGGCTTCTGTCGGTCGTAGGACGTTCGTCTTGCAGCAAGCGGGGAGGGAAAGAGCGAAGAGCAGCTCTGCTCCTGCCGCCTGTCGACGCAAAACGGGTCTGGGCCAGCAAGACGTCATCAGCCCTGAAGACGGTCTCCGTCACGCTGCAGAAGGTGGGATATTTCTGCTCGCTAGCAGGAGCAGCCGCAGTGGCTTGGCTTGGGTGGCCTGCCGCCCTCCTGCTCTCTGCCCTGTCGGCTGCCCCTCCCCCTCATCCATTCAGCAGGCCGCTCCTGCCACTTTGCGGAGGCCCCTCTGTCAAACTGGTCAGCCGCTGTCATCATTCGCCTCGCCTCTCTCCCACTGCCTCCTGCCTCCTGTCTGCTCTTTTTCTATTTTTGTCCCGACTGTCCGCCCGTCTTTTCTTCCGTCTTCCAAACCTACCTCTCTCGTCTTACTTTTTCTCCTGCATTTGTGTGCTCATACTGCGCCATCGTCCCCGACAGCGTCTTGCTTGCCTCTACTGCAGCGCGCGGCTCTTTTGGTTCGTCTCTCGGCCTTGTCTGTGAAGGATCTGCACGCACTCGTCCTCCCGTCTATTTTGCTGTTTTCTTGTTTTCCTATCTTTGTACCTCCTACTTCTCGTGTCCCCTTGTCCTGCTCGTCGCATCAAGATGTCGAGCCGTGTCAGCCGGAACACGTTTGAGGACCGCGAGTATCTCGCGCCCGGTGCCCGTCCACGGCCGCGTTCCGAGGCGGGCTACTATGATCGGCGTGAAGAACGTCAACCGGAGTTCCGAAGCCCATCTCGTGGCGGACGGATGCGCGAGGTCGACCAGGTCGATGTGCGTGTCCGCGAGCGCTCACGCGAGCGGGAGCGGGACCGAGACCCGTTTGCTCGATACCATGAAGATCGTCGTGCCGAGAACGGCGCCATGGTGCTTCGCCAGCGGGAAATCGAGACGGTTGAGCGCGAGCGGCCTCGAGCACGAGCAGCTTCGCCGGCTTCTGTGCGCATCATCCGCCGGCGCTCAATGTCTCGCTCGCCGTCACCTCCGGAGCGAGAAATGAACCGGGTCGAGATTCGCGACCGTGTCAATGACCGTGAGCGAGACCGGTATCGCGCTCCGGAAGAGGAGCGAGTCGTCACCCGCATTGTGCAGAGGGAGCGTGAGCGCACGCCCTCGTCGTCGCCCGAGCCGCGAGAGCGCATCCGCATCTTCGAGCAGACCCGGTCTCGCGCTCCTTCGCCCAGCCCATCGCCGCCTCCTGCTCCAGTAGCAGCTCCTCCGGTCATCCGGGGTCCCGTGGTCGAGCGCGAGGTCATCACCCACTACACGGACGTCGATCACGGTATGTGTCATCTTGTGCTGCCAACACCCTACATCCGGATGCTGTGCTGACGTGTCAAGGTGTCGTCTATGCGCCGCTTGTTCCACCGCCTCCGGCGGCTGAGCCGGCACGCCGGCGTGACGTGGACATTGACGTCTTCACGTCGCACAATGAAACCCGCGTGGACATTTCCGAGAAGAAGCCGCGTGAGCGTCGCTCGTCGCGGCCGCCCCCGCCTTCGAGCCAGAGAGGCTCCCGAGGCGAGCTCGTCGTGCAGTCCGAACGCAACCGGCTGGAGATTGACTATGACGATCGCCGGCCCAACCGTTCTCACTCGGCCGCGCCGCCACGCCCATCACGCTACTCTGACGAGGTCGATGACGAGGCTGACTACGTCGAGTCGCGCATCGACGAGCGTGGCCGCATGGGCGAGGCTCGCAACGGTGCCACCCAGGAGTGGTCCATCATCGACGTGCCGCCCGGAACGGAGCGTGTCCGCTTGGACGGCGCTGGTGGTGGCGCTGCTGAAGTTACTTGGCAGCGCTATAACGGCGTGAGACGCACGCGCTTCATCCCGGACCGCCAGGATGACGCAACGCCCGGACGGCGTGACCGTGATCGTGACCGTGACCGCGAACGCGACCGCAGCAACATCAACGTGCAGATCCTAGACAACGGCCGCCATCGCGACCGCGAAATTGACATCCAGCAGGTCAACGACGATCGCGTCATGGTGCGTGCACCTCAGCGCGACGATATGTGGACCGAGATCACCAAGGATCTCGTCAACAGAGAGGCCATTGAGCGCCTCAACTACAAGTACACCGAGACGGACTACTTTTTCTACATTCTCGAGTACCTACACCATGTACGTTTTTGTCTTTACCTTTTTGTCCCTTTCCCCTTCTCCTGTTAATACATTGCACTCACACACAACAGGACGACGTCCAGAAGCTCGTGAAGCTGACTGAGCGCATCCGGCGCAACCGGCGGCACACTCGGCCGTACTCTCGTGACGAGATCGACATTGATGTGCGCCAACGGAAACGCAGCCGCAGCCGTCCGCGACGCCGCCACGACGACGTGCGTGAGCAGGAGATCATTGTAGACCACCAGCCTGCGCGCACCTATTACCGCTAAAGGAGAAGAGAGGAGAGGAGAGGAGAGAAGATTAATACCCACAGTGATGGTTGGATATTATGGAGTCACGAAGTAACGGAAACGAGCTCCTTGCTGTTTGTAGCATGAATTTGTATTTCGCCAGTCTTGTTTTTGCCAGCTAGAGCCCACCGTTCTTGTCGAGAGTTTGAAAGTTATATTTAGGCAACAGATCAGATATATAGCAGCCGTCATCGAGAAACGGATGTCATACAATCTCAGTACCCAGTCGCTCCATCCAAGGTGAACAAGACAGACAGTAGTACACATAAGCCTGGGGATGCCAGCATCCGTGGCGTCGGACCTCTTCCGGCTTCAGGCCGCCTCAACACATCATACTTTTTTTTCCTTGTATTGTTCGTGGAATAAAAAAATAAGAAGAAGATGCACAGGTTTCCGTTTTTCCGAGAAGAATACCAGCCAGCCACGCGCGCCCAAGACATCCCACTCCCTACTTCCTTGTCCGTCTCTTCCTCCACTGTCACAACTGTCTGCGATTATGGCTCCATCCACACCTCTACCTCTCTAGCACTTAGAGCGGTCCGCTGTGTGACATGACGTGTTGCGATTTGTTTCTTTTTTTTTCTTCGTCTCGACAGATGATCGAGATGTTTTGGTGCTTTTGCTTTATTGGTAGTAGTTTTTTTTCGGAGAGGGAGGGAGGGGGGGGAAAGGGAGAAAAGAGGTTCCGATTCGGAGAAAGGCAACCTCCTCTGTCACGGTTCCGGTCAGCCCTCTATGCGCTGGCCTTGATCTTGGCCAGGGCCTTGCCCTCCTCGAAGCGCCGCTGCTTCTTCAACCGCATGACCTTGAAGCGGTCAAAGTCGGTCAGGGCCTTCCGCCGCTCGTTCTGCACCCGCTTCTTGTACCAGTTGCTCGCCTTCCACTGCTCGTCGACCTTGGCCGCCTCCCAGGCGCGCTTGACCGCACCCGACCGCGCGCTGAGGGTCAGCTGGTGCACCACTATGCCGGTGAGAAGCACGTCCGAGAAGGAGATCGATTGCCGAGGCACGCCACCAGGGTTGGCCTCTGTCGCAGGTCCGTCGACAAGAGCCTAGAAATGTGGCGAGCACAAGCCGCGTCAGCAATGTCCTCGTCCTCACGCATCACGCATCACGCATCACTTCTGCCCGCGTCGCCGCTCTGTCGCCTCCCTCCCTGCTTCGCATCGTCTCCTCTTTCAGCTCCGCCTTTTCCCCCCTCCCTCTCTCAGCTCCCCCAAGGATAGGTACCCACCCGCTTGTGGTCGATGATCTCGACGATCGTGGCCAGACGGCCAGCGTACGGGCCGTTGCCCTGCAGAAGGACGACGCGGCCCAGCTCAACGAGCCGCCACTTTGCACCGACAACTGTTGCGTCGCCCATTGTGATAATTGTCCGGGTTCTGGAAGAAGAGGAGGCTGGCTGTGACCGAGGCGATATATGCTGTCAGTCGCCACAGTACTTGATTGCAGGACGGGGGGTTTGTCCACCGTTGTGATCGGGTATGTTATAGCCCGCTGCCAGAATGGATGGACTCACCTTACTTCTCACGTTGTGCGGATGGTTAGGTTGAAGATGGAAATTCGAGATGCAAACCAAGCGTCGGGATATCTTCTTTCTTTCGCGGAATGGATAATTTGGTGCGCCTAAGAAAAATTCGTCGCCTGCCCTAAGACGACCACACGGGAAATTCTGTCCACACGGATAATCGTTGTTGCGGTCCGCAGCAACGTCAATCGCATTGCCATCGCCCTTGCTGCTCCCTTTGTAGAGGAACAGGCTGGTATACGTGGTGGCAAGTCTGTGAGGTGATGAATGCGTTATTCCGCTTCTTACACCTGGTCGCATTTTTTGTCAACGCTTCTCAATGGATCAGTCTGTCCTCTCGTAAAAGCCTTCCAAGTGTCACTGACACGGATTCGCGATCCATATCACGTGGGAAAAAGCTACATCGTGCACTGCACCATTGCTGTAGTATTGAAAGTACCGATTACCCCTCCTCCAAGGTACCGCGCCAGAAGGTAGACAGCATGGCCAAAACCAGTTTAGCGCGGTCAATTGCAAACCCTACGGCATGCCCATTTCATTTTCGCCTCGCAAAGTTCTTTCGTTCGAAGCAGAAGGAAGCCCGAATCCATAAACTCAACGACGAACCTCCGTTACCCACTTCGTGACCACTCATACCACCCCTTTCACGCAAGGTATGTCATCGTATTTTTCAGACATTTTCGGAGTGCTTTACCGATATGTCACCTGTGGCCATACATTCCCGTTATTCCCTCTTCGCTGGAACATACTGCTAACTCACGCTCTGCGCCTCGCTCAGTCAGCAGACAACACCACCGCTCAAAATGGCCAACCCCCGTGTCGAGGAGCTCCCGGACGACGAGACCAAGAATGTCCAGGTCGAGGAGCAGGAGGAGGAGGATGACAGCTCTGCCGAGTCGGAGATCGAGGTTGCCCCCCCCGCCGGCTCCACCACGGTCGTCCACTCCCGCAACGAGAAGAAGGCCCGGAAAGCCCTGGAGAAGCTGCACCTGATCCGCGTTGAGGGCATCACCCGTGTGACCCTCCGCCGGCCCAAGAACGTGAGTCGCTATTAATTGCCGGCCGCCAGAGGAAGCCTGTCACTAACAGACGACCCAGGTCCTCTTCGTGATCAACAACCCGGAGGTGTACAAGTCCCCTAACAGCGGCACCTACATGTAAGTACAGGAGGCCGAGGGCGAGATGCTGCGTGAACGTGGACGTGCGTGGCTGACATTGGACGCTGCAGTGTCTTCGGTGAGGCCAAGGTGGAGGACCTCAACGCCACGGCCCAGGCCGCGGCTGCCCAGCAGCTGGCCAGCCACGATCACGACCACGACCACGCTGGCCACGACCACGACCACGACCACGATCATGACCACGATCACGGCGCCGAGGGTGGCGACGAGAAGAAGGAGGAGGAGGAGGAGGATGAGGAGGAAGAGGTCGATGCCACCGGCATCGAGGACAAGGACATTGAGCTGGTCCAGACCCAGGCCGGTGTGTCCCGCAACAAGGCCATCAAGGCTTTGAAAGAAAACGACAATGACATTGTCAACTCGATCATGTCGCTGAGCGTCTAGGGCTGCTCGGCCGTCGACGAACTGTCCTGGGGAGGGCGATGAATTGTTGCGCTTGCGTTGACCAACAGTGCGAGCAGTCTTGGACATTTCCCACTGCTTGCTGACAGCAGCGACTGCAATGGAAACAAAAAATGCACATATACAATTCAAAAGCACTACTTTGTATTTGTTGATAAGGAAAACGTAGTCGTAAAAAGAACGTGGCCACAGTGCATTGGAGCTGGAGAGAAGCCGTCATGGATTTTTCTGTTGTCTGTTCTAGTGCAGACTTCCCCTCCAACGAATTTGGTGCTTCCGGCGAACCGAAGCCGGACAGCGAGGGAGCCACGACCAGCTCTGGCTGCAGCACAGTCGTTCTGCCGTGCCAATTGATCTGCCTGAAGGGTGTCTCTCGATCGAGACGTTGCGAGCCGGCTGCTTCCGCCCCTTGTCTGGTTACAAGGCCGAAAGGGATCTGGGGATAGAAGCAGCTCCGGGTTTGATCACGTGATCTTGGCATTGGGGGTGTTGTGTGTCGCACCGGGTTTTCCAGCGTCCTAGCTTTTCCGAACTACCCAGAAAACTGGCTTCCGGCCCGCGAATCGCTGTTTGGCCAAACTTTCTCCTCTAGCAAAATCTCCTCTTCCCGCCACCAAGACCGCCTCCGCTGCAACCCGCAATCCAGACGACAATCATCATGGCCGCTGTGAGTTTCTGACGGCCATTCCTGCTCGACGGTCGTGGGAGGAGCCGACGCAATGGAAGGATACGAGGGCGATAGGGCGGCCGTTGTGCCGAGCGAAGCACAGATGAGCTAATTTTCCTTTTGTCCACAGAAATCCGCCGCCCTCAAGCTCGACTGGGCCAAGGTGACGACGTCGCTCGGCCTGCGCGGCCAGACGGTGTCCTCGCTGCAGGCATTCAAGAAGCGCAGTGACGATGTGCGGCGCAAGGTGCAGACGCTGTCAGAGCAGCCGACGACGGTCGACTTTGCGCACTACCGCAGCGTGCTGAAGAACACGGCCGTCGTGGACGAGATCGAGAAGCGGTTCGCCGCCTTCAAGCCGGTCACCTACGACGTCAACCGGCAGCTCAAGGCCATTGCCGCCTTTGAGGTCGAGGCCATCCGCAACGCCGAGGCCACCAAGGAAAAGGTCGACCTCGAGCTCAAGGACCTCGCCAAGACGCTCCAGAACATCGACGAGGCCCGGCCGTTTGCCGACCTCACCGTCGACGACGTCGCCGCCGCGGAGCCGTCCATCGACGAGAAGACCGCCAAGCTCGTCTCCAAGGGCCGCTGGGCCGTCCCCGGCTACAAGGTCAGTCCTCCGGTGATCCGGCCGAGCCCGAGTCCGCTCGCGCCCAGACGCGTCTGTGCAGTGCTGACACCTCGAACAGGAGAGATTCGGTGACCTGTCCATGCTATAGAGCATCGGTCGGATCGGCATGGCAGCATGGCAGTCTTGTCCCCTTTGTCCCCCTTTTTGTACTCTAGCAGTCGTGTAAATACGGAAAATATTCAAAGAAGCAGGCAAAGGAGCAATAGAAGATTTTGCACTCTTCCACCGTCCATTTGTATCTCTTTTGTGGGAGGTAAGTTGTCTTGCTACGTCCGCATGGCTGATCAGCACCCACACCTGCTGTTTTGACTTGCTGTTTTGACTGACCGTGAAATCTGAACCCGGTTTTATGTTTCATGGCCACTATGTCGCTACCAATATGGCAAGACGCCTCGCCATCTATCAAAGAGCACTCAATGCCCACAAGCAGATGCGAATCAGGTTGAACCATCCGGCCCATTCGGGCCCTCCTCTGTCCGGGATTGGATCCGCGATGCAACCCACCCAAGAGCAGACGATTAAAAACAGCAACAAAAATAAAGGAATACCAAGTCAAAAGGCCTCCCACAGACGCATCAGCGCCTGTCTCCCAATCCCTACCCGTCCCTGTTCCGTCCCAATTTTCATGCACCCGCCACCCATGACAGCCCCTCCAGCATAGCTTTCTCTGCCTCCAAGGCATGCGACATCCAGGGCGTCTTCAGCCAGAAGGTGTGCGGAAACCCAGAGAGAACCTGAACCTGTACAGGCACGCCGGCGGTCTCCAGGGCCTTGGCGTAGCAGACGCCGTCCGAGTACAGCATGTCGTTGGTGCACACCTGGATCCAGTGGCGCGGAAGCCTTTGCAGCACGGCTGCCGGCGCCTCCAGAGGCATGCGTTCCAACCCGTCTCGCGGCACAAGGCGGTGCATAGGTCCCAGGAGGCTCGACTCGAAGGCCGCGTTGACGGCACTCGTGTGCAACGGACGCAGATATGCGGGTACATAGGGATCGAGGCCGCCGAATGCATCGCTGGTGACAGGGCAGCGCAGGATGACTCCATACAGGCCACTGTCCGTGTCGTTGTCGTCATTGTCTGTGGCGTTGCCTTCTCGGCTGTCTCTTCCTGCTCTGACAGATTGTGCGACAAGGGCGGCCAGCTCGCCGCCGCTGGAGCTGCCTATGAGCAGCAAACGTGCCCGTGGGTGAAGTGAACGCACATGGCGGAAGGCATCGGCGCAGTCGGCCACGCAGATGCTGGCCGGATTCAACGGCATCAGCCGGTATCCGACCGAGTAGAGGACGAGCCTTGTGTCTCCCCTCTGCGACAATTTCGCGTCCTTGACTATGCGCCGGCACGAGAGGTCCTCACTGTCAGCCTCGCCAATGTGCAGACCGCCACCATGGATGTAGACCGCCACCCAGGGCACATCTTCTACTGTGTCCGGCTGGCCGCTATACAGCAGCACCGGGATGGCGTATCCGTCTAGCGAAGAAGGCGCGGTGATGGGGCATGTGACGATGCCCTCGGACAGGTACTCGTCGCGGGCCCCAGCAGCACGCATCCGCTCACTCAGCTCGCGGCACTCAACAGCATAGCGAGGCTGGCGCTCCAGGGGAGGCTCGATGATACGCGGCATCGGCAGGTTGGCATCCTTCTCATATTGACGCCAGTCTTTGTGTAGTGGAGGAGGATTCGGGAGGACCAGACTGTCAATGGACGACGTCGCTGCGGATGCTGGGGTCGGCTGTACTGGTTCGACCTGCACTGACGACAGAGCCATTGTGGCCAAGGATGCAACTGTCTGTGGTTGCAAGTTCTGAGGATTTCCGTGTCTGTCACGTGGTGCAGGTGTAATACCGATGATAGTGGAGACAACGGTGCCGAACAGAAGGCTGTGGGATGTGTAACCAGCAACACGGCAGAGGGACGAAGGAAAGGGGACCGGGGAGAGCGATCGGTCTACTTATACGCAAACTGGTGGGGGAGTGATAGAGTGATGATGTATGGTGGAAGTCGTTGCGTCTTCGAGGCCCTTGGGTGATGTGCCCTCACGGTGGACAGGGAAGTCAATGTGACGGGAGGTCAAGCAGAAGCAGACGTAGACAGTGAGTGGGATGCTCGCAAGAGGCCAAGGGCCCGAGGAGATGTCGAGTTGATATAGGGCAGCCGTTGTTGCAATAAATGCAGTGTGACAAGACGTCCTGGCAGCTGTGTTGAGGCACAAGACAGGCTGTGAAGGGGGCAGGATGGTACAGAATTGCGTGTAAGTGCAAGCATGTGTTTGAGGAGGCCACACACGGAATCGAAGGGAAAAGGAGGGGGGCGCAGAAAGGGGGGGAGGGGTGCAGACAGGTAGGATGATAGAGACACCTCCTTGTGTTGACACGATGTGCTTGCGTGCTGTATGACGTACAGGAGAGAGGAGAAGCGAGAGAGAGAGATGAGAGTGAGGAGGTGAGGCAAGGTAAACGAGGAGGTTCCACCGTGTGGTGAGTACCAGACTGTCCGGCCGAAATGCCAAACCGATCAGGGCTAGGATAAAGACGATGCGCCGTGCTGCGTATCTGCGTCTGCTGCTCGGCCGTATTGGGAGCGCATCTCATTTTTATGGCTCTCTCCCCTGGGACAGCCCACAGCACAAGGGGGCACATGGCCTAGTACACCTGGGGAATGGTCCTCGGCCAAGGATGGGAACAGCGGATAAGAAAACGAGAACCGCAGAGTCCCGGTCAGCTGGATTTTTAGCCTCCCACCAACGGGTACTCGACTTTCTCCGAAGTAGCGGGCTGTGTGTATTTTGGACCAAGCCAGAACGGCCGCTTCGTTAGTGTGAGTCCAGAGTGCGTACGAGTACGGCTTTGCTGCTAGTCGAGTTGCCATGGGAGATGCGGCTCCGGGCTGCCGAGGGCGAGTGGGAGGCGAAACCATTCACTTGCGTTGAACTTGTACGCTGTTCACCGAGAACCACCATTGAGGCGTCGACAGGAGGCCGACCGGTATCTTATTCGCAGAGACACCACCCCTGCGTGTAGTGGTTGGTGGGCAGGGTCTACGTTCCATTCTTTTGGGGTCCAGACCTTGTAGTGAATTTTCGGGGGAGAGAGGGAGGGGGGGGGGGGGGGGTGTGCAGAGCGACGGCTGCGGGAAGAGAAGACGGAAAGACAGGAGAGAAGTGAGTAGGAATCGACAATTGAGACAGACCGTGGATCAGACCCAAGAAACCGGATGTCTGCGAATCGCAGCAAGCGACAAGGGTGGTGGCCATCGTGACCAGATCACGGCCATCACAGCAGTGGCAGCTAAAAGGGTAAAGGCTGAGATAGCACCGGACGACGTACTAGAGGCAGAATATCCGTCACAGACGGGAAGGGAAGAGCCTGAAAGGAGGGGTGAGGTTGCGGTAGCACATCTCTGACCCCTGCAAGGCCGAAACAAAGCGTGGAAGGTATCTTGTGTCCTAGGGGAAACGAGAGCCAAGAGAGAGCCAATTTGGCATCGGCAGGGTGACAGCAAAGGATGGACATGGCGACAAGGGGGTGGAGACAAGGCCATGGGACAGCAGAGGAAAGTATTACGAGTATTATGTATCGTGCATTCGCAGCTTCCTTCTGATCTTCAGTAGAACGCCTGAAACAGACTTTGCCCCCCGTCTGGAGCCGTCCGATTGAGGGTCGCAGCTGCCACGAGAGGCTTCGAGTGGGCGACTGCCCGCTGTGCGGACCCTCGCGCCGCTCGCGTCTCGCCAAGCCGTGTCTGGGGGATCTAGAGCACTGTGTCCGTATAATTCCGAGTCGCAGCGACCCTTTGTTTGTTTTTTTTTTTTTTCCTTTGGGCTGCTTGCTTCTATGCTTCCTTTTGTGCTTGCTTTTGTGCTTTTCGACTCCCTCACACTCTAGACGTTGGACTAGCTTAGTGCACCACACGCCGGCAAGTCCAGGTCGGTCTCGGATTATGCCCTTACCAAGGCTTTTCTTGTTACCGGCCAAAAAGGTCAGAGGGTAATCGTCCTCTAGCAGCATCAGCCCCCTCCCCCCTGGCCACCGGTGTAGACTTGTGGAAGTCGGAAGATGGAAAAGGAGGGGTCGACAGCCGCCCTATCCAAAAACCCCCGCCGGACGGTCCTCTGCTCCTATATTTCTACCCGTATTACAGAGTACGAAGTACTCGTATCTTACATGAAGAAACAACCATACATAGTAGTCATAGCTGCTATCCACAACGACATCGCCAGGAGCAGCTCGCGTACGGAGTATATAGAGCTACGTACTCCGTATGGAGTATGCACTCCGTACTCCGTACTTGTAGACCTGTCCGTCTTATTTTGGACCCATCCGCACCTGCAGTAAACTGCCCGACATGCCCAGCTTAGCAGGACGGAATGGCAATACTCTCTTACAGTACTCCGTACGTCGTAGGATATTTGCAAACGCACGCGGTGCGTGCGATACCCGAAGCGGACAGCTAGGTAGAAAAGGGAAAGGGATGGGGCGGGTCCGTATGCCACCTGTACTCCGTAAGATACTCGTACGGCATACGGACAAGCGTAGGCACTGAGTCCTTAGCGAGATCCTGGGCGGCCCGTTGCACGCGTACCTCGTAGGACGAGGTGCTTGGCTCGGTCTCCTTTGCTGTTCTGTCATCTGTCATCTGTGTCTCTTCGCTCTCGGCAATCCTCGTGCTCGCTCGCGTACCTGTGCTGTCGTGAAGCGGCTGTGGCGAATGGGAGACGAAAGAGGTTCGTACACGTCAGATACGGAGCACACAAGAGGCGGGAGGATGCAGTAGCGAACCGACCGACAAGCAGACCGACGACGAGTCAAGAGGGAGGGGAGGTGGGGTTTCTGTTGGAGGGGCGGAATTTGGCCAGTGTTCTGGGCTTAAACAACCCTGCGTCGAGATCGCGTTGCTGGAAAGAGGTGACGGATTGAGCGATAGGCCGAATACGACAGCACGGCCGGTACGACAGCACAAGGACGGAAGCAGTAGGTGATACCACATGGCCGAAACAAGCAGGCGCCACCCTCTCTTCCGGCAAATCTCCCACCGAGGCAGCTGTCAAAGTGATCGCTCTCGCTAGCAGTTCACGTTTTTTCTTCTTTCCTTTCTTCTGCGTCTTCCAGCTTCACCGCCAAGACGAAAAGCGAATTAAAAAAACCCCTGCCTGGTGGAGCTGCCGCTGTCGGTCATACATAGAATATATATCTTACTATGAGGTAAGATACGGAGTACTCCGTACTATTACTTGATATGTACAGAGTCCAAGCAATGGCGAAGCAACCTATTTTCGCCGCGGTGGGGACGGCATTTGCGCAAGAGGAGAAGAGCCCCTTGCCCCCGAAAATAAATAGAAGAACCAAAAGGGCAAAATGGAGGGAAAAAATAGTGGAAAATGGCCTTACACGGGACGCGCAGAGAGACAACTCCACCAGTCAATGATCATCAAGCGAGACGGGTCCCGGCACCCGGTGCCTTGGGTTCGACGCCAGCGTTGTCGGTCAGCAGCCCATCCTTCCTCTTTCTTCCCTGGTCTGCCCAGTGGCCTGCATTTACGGACAGAGACGTTTCTGGTACGCAATGCCGTGTTACCCTGACCTGTTCGTCCCCCAACCAAACGATTGTGTACGATACTGTTACGGGACCCGGAAGATACGACGGATATTTAGCATCTCCGGATATTCAACGCCATGTGTATACTAATATCGTTTAAAGCCGCCTGAACCGCAAGCAAGACCGATTGTCACCTTTTCTTGCCTGCATATCGTCATGTATTTATTGTTTCAGCTGGTTCGGCCCAGTACGGATAAGCTCAGTATGCAAAGTCCGTCCTATTACTATTTTCTTCTCTTTTTCCCTTCTTATTCACTATCATTTTATTTTTAATTGTTTATTTTCGACAGAAAGCCGCTCCGCCCTGCAGGCGCTTTAAAGAGCGGCACGCCGCATGATGTGCCTCTTCCCACTGCGATCCTTCGCTCGTACGTATAAATTGCATTGGCCTCCGCATGAAGCTTGCGGCATGTGACAAATATGCACACAAGAAAAGAGAAAGTGAATGCTTATCACTTGCTTATTGCTCATCGCATGTCTTGCCCTGGGCCGCAATTCGATATATCGATCTCGATACAACCGATAGTGTACTTAGTTCTTACGTGTCAATTGCTAAGATCGATCAAGATTGACTGCTGGATCTCCGACACGCCACCCCCTCGTTTCCTGCGCGGAGATGTTTTACACGACGGCAAACCTCCTTGCACCGACATTACCGTTGTCCAAGACATGTCAACCTCAGCTACATGTGGCACCCTACCTTTTTTGCTTGCGAGCAGGTCACAACCAGTAAGACATCGCTTGCAGTAATTTCGGCAAGCGACGTAGCGGTCTGAAAGCAGGAGCCAGTGGTGGAAAAAAAGAAGAAAAAAGAAGCACCAAGGTGCTCATGAGGTTGTGCCAACCGGCGGTCAGCGTTTCCAGCCAACCGCTGCCTCCAGCCAGGCATTTGCTGTCTCGCCCGAGATGTAGCGTATCCGCAGTGGCGTATCTCTCCCACCAATTGCAGCCATGCAAGCCAAGGACACTGAAATATATGTTCTGCGCCGTACGGAGTACATCTCATGATACCCATGACTCAAAGTAGCATTGCAGGTTCCGTGCTGCCACTAACTTGGTCCCGTCGCTTCCGACTCGATCAGTCATACGCATCATCGTCCATATCGCCTCCTTCTCGGTCCGTAAACACCATATATCCGTCACTTTTGACACCCGCTTCTTCGCCAACGCCTTTGTGGCCCATAACACGCATCCATGCTCCGCGTACAGCATCCAATGATCCGTCTGGGACTGTCAAGTCGGCCGGCAGTGGCGTGAAGCACAATACGGATTCTTGCTGCTGGCGAGAGCTGCTGGCTGAATCTGCCGCCGGCTGACTACTCGGCGCGCCACCACAACTAAGCTGCTCGTAATACAGCTTGTATAGACACGGCAGCTGCTGCGGTGGCACAGCTGGGCTAGCTTCGTCATTTCTTTTTGCAAAGGCCGCTAGCAAAGTGTCCAGTGCGCTGTTGAGTACGGCCTTGGCATTGTCCGTGTGGACTGTTGCCAGGTACAACACGCCTGATAAGAACCTCGTATTAGCCATAAATCCACAAGCAATGACAGCGGGGGGGTAGGTGGAGACGTGGAAGAGGAGAAGAGCAGATCAGAAACATGTGTTGTCGTCAAAGCATATAGCTCAGACAATGTAGATAAGTATTTTTATGAAGATCATCATTTGCTCTATGCGGAAATGGTGAAGAAAATGACAAAAAGGGGCAAATGAACATGACTTACATTGTCCCAGGGGGCATTCCCCCGTGTCACTCGAGTGCGCCATGGCAAATACAGGATGTTCCGGTGCCAAACCTTCAGCAAGAACTGGCCGTCCAGCCGGAATAGCCACCACGGCGCCGCCAGCCACGGGTGCGCCTTCGACTGGCGGAGTGAACAGGAACGGAAGCGAAGCGCCGATGACAGCCACCAACCGGCTGAGTCGCTGCGTGCCCGCTTTGGATGCAGAAGGCCGCAGGCCCTCTGACGAGCCCGGCGACAAAACCAGGGCAGGAGTTGTCCCCAACTCCTCATCGCCACCGATGATAAGTCTGGCCTTGACGTGAATGTCGTTTGTCAGCTCCAAATCGACAAGCTTGTCCTGCTTCTCCGGGTCTTCGGCCTCTGCTGCCACCTGTGTCAAGTTTCGAATGCCAGCACCAAGCATGTAGACGGCACCTCCTACTGCTCCGGCACGACAAGAAACCTGGGATATCTCACTACAGCCACCCCACTTGGGGTAGACAGCCGCGAAACCTGGACCGAACGCACCCATAGACGTGATGTGCCGGTGAAGGCGGAAGATACCGTCCGCTACCGTAGTGTCGGCGCCGTCGAGCGAGAGTGTCAACGCCAGGACATAGTCACGGATGCGGCCATCAAGATCAAATTCGCTCTGCAGAAAGCCGCCAAACGGTGCTGTCGCCTGCGACTGCCACTCTGCAGTGTTCTTGCTGCTGCTGCTTTCGCCTGGCAGAGAAGAAACTGCATCCTCGTCGCTGCCATGGGCGATGACAAACTTGAGAAACTTCATCAGCTTGCGCTTTTCCCGTGGGCCCAAGGCCGTGGTGGCAAAAACATCCTCGCGCGTTGCAGGTATGCGGACTAGCGAGGGGACAGGAGAGGAAGAGCCGGCCGTCTCTTCGACGACAAAAAAGGAAGAGACGGCGAGGAACTCCAGTTGCCGATAGGCCTGCGAGGATACGAGCCGATTCACCAAGGCCGACCGGCTATGCAGGAGCTGTGGCGCTAGAGCTAGAGCATAGGAGCGGGATGCTGCGAGCTTGGGATTGCTGCTCGCCAACACCGCTCCGTCTTCATGGCTCTCCAGCCGAGACACAGAGACATTCGAGAAGACAGGCACTGCAGATGTCGATGGCTCGAGGCCACCATACCGGCTGGCCCACGCGTCTGCCTCCTGCAGGCTCAAGGATGCTTCGGCGCCACCATAGTATTCATTCGGATCAATGTGCAGGATTTTCTTGTCAGAACGAGAAAGAGCCCTTGGATTGACACAGATCAGTCACGTCACGGTACGATGGCTAGGTCAGTCAGACAAAAACAGGACAAATCGGCCAGGAAAAAGGGTATGTGATAGGAAGACATACAGCGCCAGTAGAGACTGCTGGAGACCCGTGCCACATATAACGACGTCCCAGATAGTGTCAGAAATCGACTCCATAGCCGGAGCGATGGTCTGCCACGTTGGTTGGTATGCAGAGGAGGAAGATTGGAAGAAGGAAAAAGTTGGGTGCTGGATGCAGGCAGTAATGAAAGTGAAAAATGGCTTGCTGCTTAGTATGTGGGGCACGATGCGATGTCCGGCAAGACGTTTATCCGACCGCGCCAAGCTTGCAGTCAAATTGACCGCGCAATTTTTTCTTTGATCTTTCCTCTCTTTCTCACCAACCACTCTGTCCCAAACAGTGGCCGTCAACAGCTTTCGAGTTCGATGGTTGCCATTCGTTTGGAAAGCAGCCATTCACTTGGCTGCACCATCAAAGTGGGAGATTGACACGGACTCTGTCCGGGCTCCTCCTGTATCTACTGCTCTTGATTTTCTCTGTAAGCCTGAGAGGGTGGTTCGAAAGGTTGTGGGACATTTCCTTTATCCGTTGGCCGTATTAGTCAGCAAGACGGCTCTATCAGATGCAAACCGGTTTGGCCGGTCAAAATTATGTCTTGCTTTGCTACAGGGTATCATGCTACCGTCGTAGACTAGTGTATGAAAGCGGCAAGTTGTCAGCTCTAATTGTTGCCTCCAACGGCTGTTCCATATATGAACGCGTAAGTGAGCCGACATCCGCCCTATGAGCTCTGTATAATTTGTGAAACGGCCCGAGACCCTGTTGCAGGTTGCGAGACCACCTGCCCGGCAAGTCGACCAGCAGACAGTCCTGGCAAGACAGAAGCCTCCACGGACGCCATGGCCTCCTTGGCCATCTGCTCGGTCCTGTAGGTCGGTGTGCACGCGTTGTTCGATCCTGTATGTTGTCGGCTTCGAGGCCAGGTCGATCGGCTGTGCTGTAGACACCGAAAAGTAAAAAATAAACGCTCTGCCCCGGTGGTTTTCGGATCATGGTTTTGCGCTGTCCAGCGCCTCTGCGAGGGCGGTCCAGCGCTTCTCTGCGGCGGCGACGAGCGCGTGCAGCTCCCGGGGCCCAACCAAGACGCCGCCCGTCTTGGACAGAGCCCGCACCATCGTCTGGCTGCCGTCGCTGCGGTCGACTACCACCGTCACCGTCTCGCGGCACTGGTTCTCCTCGAGGCGGTCCGGGTCCAGCAAGATCCAGCGGGCTCCGCCCTGCTGCCGCTTCTTCTTGTTCTCGACGCAGACCACGGCGGTCGTGGCCACCGGCAGGCCGCGCAGGGTCAGGGGCGCAGAGGAGGCGACGTTGGTCTCGGGCTCGGACTCGGTCTCGGTCTGCGGGCTGCAGACAACCTCACCGCGATCGGCGTCCCATCGGGCCAGCGGCAGCTGGGTGTCGCGCAGGGCGGCCACGACGGCGGCCCAGGCAGCATCGAACGGGTTGCCGTCGAACGAGAGGAAGAGCAGATCGATGTAGAGGGTCCAGTACGCCTTGAGCTCGGGTCCCTGGGTAGCCTGGCCGGGGTCAAACGCATCGAGTGCCTCGTCCGCATCGCTCTCGTCCACGTCCATCTCGTCGTCGCCGCTTTTGCTGTCGGTCGATCGCGACGACGGCGGCTGGTGCCAGATCTTGAGCCGCTCGGCGTCCACGAGGCCGCTGGCGTGCAGCAGCGAGTACAGGCGGGTGCTCAGGGGCTGCGCCAGCACCGAGGGCGGGCCGCCCGGCAGAAACTCGGGGGCGCTGCCGGTGGCCAGTTCGAGGTTCGGCACGAGCAGGTCGTAGTCGCGCAGCTGACGGCGGTTGTCCGTGTCGATCTCGGCCTGGCTGAAGACGGATCCGGCTTCTGTCGGTGCTGTCGTCACGGCCGACGGCCGGTAGTGCGGGATGTTGTCGACCGGCAGGATCTCGGCGCGCACACCGCAGATCACGCGCGTCCGGTCGAGACGGACGGCAGCGCTGCCGTGAGCCTGCGACAGCGACCCCGTGTGCACGTCAAAGGCGCGGGCCTCTTCGGGTGACCGGCCGTTGGGCCGCGTCCCCGACCCAAAAGGAGACGAGTCTGCCGTCGTCTCCCGCGCGAGGTTGGCCACCAGGTATTCGTGCGGCGCAATCTTGGCAAAGATCGGCTTGGCCAGCTGGCCCTTTGGTCGCGACATCTTGAAATGAGAAACTAGAAATAGGTCGGTGGCTGGGCTTGACAGCGGATGGCCGGTAAGCTGTGAGGAACCGTACGGGCGACGGCAAAGGCAAAGCTGTCGACTGTTGTGGATGGCCTGAATGGAAAAAATTTCGAATGGGACAGCAGAGAAAAACAGATAAGATAGCAGTCCAAATGATGCGGAGCCTCGTCGCTACTCCGTATAGCACGCGTTAGTGGCCTAGGCGGCCTATTTGGGCCTTACAGCGTCTGGACTCTCGCTAAGATGAAAATCAGAGGTGGTATTAAGATGCAGCTCCGCAGTATGGAGTTGTATGCGAGGCAAGAAAGGAAAGAACCCCGCTGCGTTGTAGTGCATCCGACGTACATGAGCAAGAAAATAGACCCTATATCACTCCACGCCAGGCCCGCCCGGCTCTTTCTATCGCTCACGACGATGCAGTGTCCCGTCTGTTCTTCACGGCGCCGTCGAGCCCCAGCGCATTTCTCGCCAGCGTGCCACAGTTCGGCGGAGGCCCTCGGCCGCCGTGTCTCTGCCACGAGGCCGGTCGTTTCTGTCTGAGATCTCGACCGAGAAGGATGGCCGCGCTGAGCCGTTGGGGTCCTTGACTAGCTTTCGTGCGGCCGGCCGCTCTCCCGTCCAGGACGGACGCCGAGCATCGGCCGCGGCCAGCCAGACTCGCTGCAGCGCATGTGGCGACGATGTTCGGTGCAGCAGCTCTCGTCTTGTTGCGCTCTTGTTGCGGTCTACCTCTCTCTCGGTGCTGCTGCTCTGGAGCAACATCTCGTAAGCCGACGCCGACGCCGACGCAAAGCTCACCTCGCTCTCGTGCGTAGTCAGCTTCGCCGGCAGGGCCGCAGATCGACCGAAAAATCGCCGCATCGCTCCGGGACCGCTCCTCTCTGCTGCGTCTTTTCTTCTCCTTGTCGTCCCTCTTCAGGCTGGTTGTGTAGTAGCAGCAGTTACGGACGGAGAAGGTGCGGCAGAATGCAGGTTGTATTTTAGTAGCTCCGGGTGATGTATCCTCTCTTGCAGGTGCATGAGAGCGAGAAAATCCGATTGCGTCTTTGCAGGAGGTCAGTGTAGCATTGCCCTGGCATTCCCCCCGCCCTTTCGCCAAAGAGGGGTGGCAGGAAACTACGAGTATATGCTAAGCATGCTAAGCCGCATTAAGCTCTCGTTCGCTAGCCATGCCAGTGCCATGCCCAAGATACATAGGAGCTCGGAAAAAAACATATAAAAACAAGTGTTCTTAGGCTCGTATCGGCTTCCTTCAACTGCAAGTTACCGCAAAGCTTAGCTTACTAGACCTCTACTTACTTCTCCACCAACAACACTGCGGCCGTTGCTGTTAGACGTAAGCCATCCAACAAACGTTTCGAGCTTCGAACCGACGTCAGCCGACTTTAGCCTGCTCGAGATATCTCACTGCTCCCAGATCGTTCGATCTCCTCTCCATCGCCCTAGTCCTATGCGCGTTTTCTCCATTCGGCAGGCGCTCTGTAGATCGGCATTTTTCGTATGGCTGCTCCTAACGCTGAGGACAGTGGCCAGTCACCGTCTATGGTTGCAGCCGAGGCTTGTGCAAAGTGGAAGACATCCATTCTAGAAGCCCAGCCGCGAAACGCAGATGCAAGTGGTCAGAGGGCGGGCGGAGAGACACGACTGTCAATCTCCCCTCTGGCTGGTCCCATGATCAGAAAGCCTATCTCAATCGGCTGTTTCCAAGTCAGCTTACTCCGTAATTGTAGCTGCAAGCATACGTATGTACCAAGAATCGCGAATCAATGGCAATGTGTGCGAGACGAGGCACTGGTTGTCTCATAGCGGCGATCCTCTAGCGCCAAGTTGCGGATGGCTGTCCTAAGACCTGCTAGCGTGATCTCTGTGGCCTTCCGGAAGCTTTGCAGCTGGGGGAAGAGTACTCGTACTCCGTAAGCTGTATTACATAGGAGAACGCTCTGATAGGACAGAGATACGTCTCTGCACCACACCCCTGCACCCCATCCCAATGAGGAAGCCGCCTGTAACGGCAGCCGAGTAACAAATACGAGCAAGATGGGAATGCTCATGCTGCGATACTACGAGATGTATGTCGCCTTTTCGGTTACGACGTAGGCTTATATCTTACATAGTCCAAGAAACAGACGTCGCCGGGAGGCCAAATCTTGTGCGTGCCTGAGCCTCCGTCCCTAACATTGTCGGCCGGTAGGAGGTGGTGAAACCATGGAAGCGATAGCCTAATCACAGTGGGGCTGCAACATGTCTCTCTTTTCTGCAGCTAAGATGCATGGTACTGGATCCTTGCAAAGCACGCTTCTGTGTGCCCTTGTCCTTCGAGTAAGATGAGATATAGCGCGATGTCGAAGGGAGTGCCAGCACCTTAAATACGTACGAGTACTCGTACTCGTAGGCTCTGCAGGCGAGAAACGAGGTTGCATTCATTCCCGAAATTGCATTTGCTCCGGGTCACGACAACAGCGGCTAGCATCGCCCAATGGGGCAGTGGGTGTCCGTGTGCGCTGTAACGCCACCAGTTGCTGTTAGTGCAGAGTTGTATACTAGACTTCTAATTTAGGAAGGTGAATAAAACGCAAGACAGCTTCTGGAAAAAGTGTCCCGTTGGACGGCCAGTTCTTGCCCAATTCCCCCGCCCGGTCTTTGTTTTGACCTTCCCATTCGACCATAGTAACGAATAGTCTGATGGATGTGGGCATGCGGGTGATTTTTGTCACGACCTGGGAGGAGTAACAGAAACCGGGCTAGTTTTAAGCAACTGACAGACGCACAAAAAAGTGGCAGTTGTCTCTCTACCCACTTCGTATCGAAGAAGACGGACACGGAAAACACCGGGGATTTGAGCGATACAGACGACTGACATGTGACTAGGGAAAGACCTTAGGCCCCACCCAGCTCCGGGTATCTCTTGTCTGTCTGATCGGCAAGAAAAAAGACGGGGCGGGATATCTTTCGCAAAGGCAAGTGCATACGAAGGATTGGGGGGCAACGAATACAGCCAAGGCCGGAAAAAGTCATGTTAAAACCCAAGAAAGCAGTAGGTGACCCCCTGCTGCATGTGTGCATATGTGTGGGACAGCATATGAGTTCGTATGGGATAACTCGTACAACTCGTACAGTCATACATGGTGTCTGCTGTGGCACATAGTACGAGTCATTGCGAGCCTATTGCGCCGTTTATATAATTATAGAATAGCCCCCCCCCCTAGATTCGGGCGCGCCTTCCCCTCGTTTCTGTTCTTCACAGCTCCTTCCCTTCTCGCTGTCTGCCTTTGCGGGTTTCCACCCCCCCTCCAGAAGAACGAGACCAGACAGCAGACGATCTCGCAATCATGGCCGGCCTCTTCAACTTCCGTCGGAGGCATGAGCCTGGCGAGATACAGCCGGAGATTCTCCCCGCCACCAGCGGGGCTTACGGCGTGGAAGAGGACAACATCCAGGCGGCCACGGGCTCGGACGCGCTCAACACGCTCAAGCAATTCAAGAACCTGCACCAATTCGATCCCAATTTGCCAATCGAGGAGCTCAACGACATTGACGATGCGCTGCAGAGCGGCAATGCTGAGAAGGGGCTGCAGATGGAGCAGGTCATCGTCGAGGACAACTCGCCGTACGCCGAGGTGCGCGCGTCTGTCCGCAACTACGACGTCGACCTGCCGGCCAACACGATCCGCGCCTGGGTGATTGGGATGGTTCTCTGCACCGTCGGCTCCGGCGTCAACATGCTCTTCTCGCTGCGCAACCCCAGCGTCACGGTGACGACGTACGTGATCCAGCTGGTGGCGTACCCCATCGGCCTGCTCTGGGACGTCGTCTTCCCCGACCGCGTTTGGAGCCTCTGCGGACTCAAGTTCAACCTGAAGCCGGGCCCGTTCAACTTTAAGGAGCACGTGATCATCGTGGTCATGTCCAATGTGAGTGCTCTCCCCCTGTCTCTGCTTCCGTCTCCGTACTGACCGGGCAGGCTGCCTATGGTGGTGGTGCTCTCTATGCCACGGACGTCATCATTGCCCAGGAAAAGTGGTACCACCAATACTTTGGCTGGGGCTGGCAGATCCTGTTCGGCATCACCACGCTCTGCACGGGCTACGGTATTGCCGGGCTGTCGCGTCGCTTCCTCGTGTGGCCGGCGGCCATGATCTGGCCCAGCGACCTGGTCAATGCAGCGCTCTTCTACACGCTGCACGACCACTCGCCGTCTGACCCGGCCCACACCAACGGATGGCGGGTCGGGCGCTACCGCTGGTTCATGATCGTGTTCGTGCTGGCCTTTGTGTGGTACTGGTTCCCCGGCTGGATCTTCCAGGGTTTGAGCTGGTTCTGCTGGCTCACATGGATCTGGCCCAAGAGCAAGGTGGTCAACCAGGTGTTTGGCGGCCTTAGTGGCTACGGCCTGATGCCGATGACGCTTGACTGGACGATCGTGTCAGGCTATCTTGGCTCGCCGCTGATCCCGCCGTTCCATGCCATTGCCAACTCGCTCTTCGGCATCATCTTGTTCTTCGTTGTCGTCTCGTCGGGCCTGCACTTTAGCAACGTGTGGGACAGCGGCTATCTGCCGGTGCAAAGTTCTAGCGCCTTTGCCAACACCGGCCACAAGTACAACGTGACAGAGATTCTGACCGACCTGAAGTTCGACGAGGCCAAGTACAAGGCCTACTCGCCGCTCTTCCTCTCGACGCAGTTTGCCCTTACGTACGGCCTGTCGTTTGCGGCCGTTGCGTCCGTGGTGGTGCACGTGGTGCTGTACCACGGCCAGGAGATCTGGTCGCAGTTCCGGCTTGCGCGCCACCAGGAGGACGACGTGCACATGCGGCTGATGAAGAAGTACCGCGACGCGGAGGACTGGTGGTACGCGGTGCTCTTTGTCATTATGATCGGCCTCTCCTTTGCCGTCGTCTGTGGCTGGCCAACCGACTTCCCTTGGTGGGGCTACATTGTGTGCATGATTCTGCCGCTGGTGTGGACGATTCCGATTGGCATCATCCAGGCCATCACCAACATCCAGCTGGGGCTGAACGTGCTGACCGAGTTCATCGTCGGTTACATGCTTCCGGGCCGGCCGCTAGCGATGATGATGTTCAAGAACTACGGCTACCTCTGCATGTCGCAGGCGCTGTACTTTGCCCAGGACCTGAAGCTGGGCCACTACATGAAGGTGCCGCCTCGCACTATGTTCTGGGCGCAGTTGGCGGCGTCGATCTGGTCTGCGATTGTGCAGATTGCGGTCATGAACTGGGCGCTGGGATCGATCCACGACGTCTGCTCGGACGATCAGAAGAACTCGTACACGTGCGCCAACGCGAAGGTGTTTTACACCGCTTCAGTCATTTGGGGTGCTATCGGTCCCAAGCGCATGTTCAGCGGCGACGCCATCTACCACAAGCTGCAGTACTTCTGGCTGGTCGGCGCCATCACGCCCATCATTACCTGGTTCCTGGCGCGCCGGTACCCCAAGTCGGTCTGGCGCTACGTCAACATGCCGCTCATCTTTGGCGGCCCCGGTTGGCTGCCGCCCGCCACCGTGTTCATCTACCTCTGCTGGGGCAGCGTGGGCACGTTCTTCAACTGGTTCGTCAAGCGGAGGTGGTCTGGCTGGTGGATGCAGTACAACTACGTCACGTCGGCTGGTCTGGACAGCGGCCTGATCGTGTCTACCCTGATCATCTTCTTCAGCCTGTACCTCACCTCGGCCACGGCGCCGCAGTGGTTCGGCAACGTCGGTGCCCTCGAAACGCTCGACATGAAGGGAAAGGCTCTACACCTCGAGCTTCCTGCGGGCCAGAAGTTTGGCCCGTCCAATTGGTCGTAGGCGAAGATGCCTCGATTCGCCGTGTCATGTCTCTGGCACGTTGTATTAATCTCTACGAAACACTCAAAGCCCATGTGTGCTATCGGGGTGCGGCTTTAGTATGTGACGCACATCTGATCTAACCAATAAAGCTATGCTTGTACTGTACCGATTTGTAGAGGAGATCTCTTGTAGAGAAGCTGTAAGATGCTGTGATGAATGTAGATTAGGTAAGCTGCCTTGTGCTACCAAAATCACGTGCCGTCACCAAGTTTATCCGTCTAGGCCGAGTCTTTCAAGCAGACTGTCTATCTTTGTCAGCAGGATCTGGTAGTTGAGCTGATCTGAGTCGAACTCGTCCTCGACGACGTGGCCATCGAGGGTGCGCATGACGCCGGCTGCCGTGTCTGCCGCGATGGTGGCATCGGCCACGGGCTCGCCATCAGCCGCGGGCTCGCCATCGGCCTCGGCCTCGACCAGGGCGAGCTCCTCGAAGCGGAGGCGGAAGCGCTCGGACAAGAAGTAGCGGATATCGTCGACGAGCTCGATGGAGTCAGTCTCCTGGCGGCTGCGCAGGCGGTTGGCGCTCTCGAGGACGAAGTCGGCAAAGGCAGGGTCATCGATGTAGTGTTCGAGGCGCTGGGCGAGGAAGCGGGCGGCGAACTCCTCGAGGCGCTGAACACGGAGGTCCCAGGCGGCACGAAGGACGTCGTAGACGTTGATGTCGGAGTCGTCGGCCGCGCGGCCGGACCTGGTGGGATCGTCGAGGACGTTGCGACGACCGCTGCCCAGCGTGCTGATGATCATGGCCGCCTTGGTCTTGAGGCGGTCGAGGAAGAGCATGTCGGCGACGTAGAGGACGTCGAGGGCTCGATCGAGCGGGATATCGGCCTGCTCAGTGTACAAGAACGCGAGCACGATCTCGAGCACGTCGGGCGCGCAGTCGACCGGGATGATGCGCAGGTGCGGCGACGGCTGAGCCTCACGGAACGCGCTGCTGAACATGGTCTGGAAGTAGTCGCAGCGGACGAGCAGTGCCTTGTGTGCGGGATAGAGGATGGCGCGACGTCGGGGCGGGTTCTCGTGCGACGTGGCCTCGGCCGGGCCGACGGGGATGTGTAGGGACGTCTGTCCGAGGCTGTCGTGCTCTTCTTCCTCGCCTTCTGGATCGACTGACTCTGCTGGCTCCTCGTCTGCCTGCAGCAGGCAGTCGGCAAAGATGTGGTTGTCGGGCGGCCAGCAGACGGCGTCGACCTTGGCAGCGTCGACGACGATCCGGTTGCCGAGCACGTGCTGGCGGAAGAAGGTGCCGATCTGGTGCTGGGCCCGCTCGACCTCGTCCTGGTACCGCTGGCGGGCGAGGCGGCGGTCATGGCTGGCCAGGATGGCCTCCCAGAGCTGGTCGACCTCGAGGTAGCGGCTGGCGCGGTCGATGCCGCGGACAAGATCGGCGTCGACGTCGGCGTCGGCAAGCGCGGTCGCGTGGGCCGTCACGTCGTCGAGGTAGAGGTAGCGCAGCACGAGGCCGAACGCGGCAGCCGGCACCTGCTTGGACAGCCGCCAGGTGTCGAATTCGGGCGTCTCCGACAGCTTGCGTCGGAAATAGGGCGAGCGGGCGGCCAGCAGAAAGCGGTGCAGCCGGAATGTGGCGGCCTCGGTTCCGGTTCCGGTTCCGGTTCCGGTTCCGGCCGTCGTCAGCGTAATGTCCGACGTCGGCGGCCGGTCCAGCGTCAGCAGCGACGTGATGTGCGAGGCCCACGGCTGCAGCGGATCCGTCGACTTGGCATAGTCGTAGCGCAGCAGCAGGTTGCGGATCCGGTCGTTGAGCGCGTTGTAGAGACAGCGCTCGCCCTGGAACGTGTTGCGCTCGGCGAGCGCACCTGATTTGTCAGCGGGTGTGGACAGAAGACGAGGAGGAAAAGACGGAAACAGACGGAAGAGGATACAGGCAGAGGACAGACACACCAGACTCCAGCAGCAGCTGCACCACTTCGTAGTGACCACACAGACTCGCCTACAGCACGGAGCCGAGACCACGGCCGTTAGCCAGCGCAACACAGACAGGCTCCCCAGCACCACAGCACACCTACTATGATGAGAGGCGTGTAGTCAAACTCGTCTTTGCCGTTGATGTTGACGCCGGTCGAGATGGATTTCTGGCACTGCCCCAGGTCGCCGCGCCGGCAGGCCTCCAGAAAGATGGCAAAGTCGTCCGACAGGTCCAGCGGGTTCTCTTCGCGCAGCACGCCGCTGCTGATCAGCTCGTGCTCCTCCTTCAGCTTCGCCTCGAGCTGGCCCTTGACCATCGCCATGGCGTCCACTGTCTGGCTGACAAATGCAAAAGGCGAAGACGGGCTGCCGGTCTGTGTCCAATCCTCTTCTCCAATCAATGCACGTCCAAGTCCAGACGCTCCTCCCAGGTGACACACATCTAGAGCCGCTGTCTCATTCCTTAGCCAGCCGTGAATAAGACATTATCACCCATGCCTACCGCCCGATAAAGAGTTTGAACGATAGTGTCACGTGACTTTCCATGAGCCCACCAGTTGCTGTGGTAACTTCCTGCACCTCAGTAAACATGTGACCCTTGTTTGACTACCGCCTTTTGGCAGCGGCAAAGCGGCCTAGTATTCCAAACGACACCGCATTAATATCGTCAAGGCTCTTTTTCTATTTTTCACCTTTTCCGCGTGTGCACTCTCCTCAACTCTACACCTCGCTCTCGCACCCGACCCAACGGCGCCGCATACTAACCCCCCAACAGCTCGAGACGTCGCTATCCTATCCGGCAGCAGTGCACCTCTTCGCCGGGCACTGCTGTGTTCCTCCCCGTCTCTTCTTCCGGGTGCTGGGACGATCTGACCGTCTCGCTCCTGCCGTCGCGCTTCCCTGCTCAAGCAGACCTGTCCGCTGGTGGACAGCCTGCGGTGCCTGATGCTAAGATGTCGGAGACGGAACAGAAGTACGATGTGCTGGAGAAGATTGGTACGACACTCCCCATGCGCACGCTCCGAGCCGGACAGACGGCCTGCTAACCCAGCCAGGTCATGGGTCCTTTGGCGTGATCCGCAAGGTGCGGCGTCGGGAAGACGGCATGGTGCTCTGCCGCAAGGAGATCAGCTATCTGAAGATGTCGCAGAAGGAGCGCGAGCAGCTGCACGCCGAGTTCCAGATCCTGTCGACGCTGCGGCACGCCAACATTGTGGGCTACTACCACCGGGAACACCTCAAGGTCACGCAGGACCTGCATCTGTACATGGAATACTGCGGCAACGGCGATCTGGGCCGCGTGATCCGCGAGCTCAGCCAGAAGAACCAGTACGCAGAAGAGTCGTTTGTGTGGAGCATCTTTGCCCAGCTGGTGACGGCCCTGTACCGGTGTCACTACGGCGTAGACCCGCCTGAGGTCGGCAAGAACGTGCTGGGGCTGGGCAACGCGGCCAAGCCGAAGGTGCCGGCGGGCGGTGTGACGATCCTACACCGGGATCTGAAGCCGGAGAACGGTGAGCGGCGATGAGCGGCAGAGGCAGGGTTGAAGGCACACACTGACAGTCTAATCGGCAGTCTTTCTCGGCGAGGACAACTCGGTCAAGCTGGGCGACTTTGGCCTGGCCAAAATGATCCAGTCACATGACTTTGCGTCGACATATGTGGGTACGCCCTTTTACATGTCGCCGGAGATCTGCGCGGCCGAAAAGTACACGCTCAAGTCGGACATCTGGTCGCTGGGCTGCATCATCTACGAGCTCTGCGCGCGCGAGCCGCCGTTCAACGCCAAGTCGCACTACCAGCTGGTGCAGAAGATCAAGGAGGGCAAGCTAGCCCCGCTGCCGGTGGTCTACTCGCCCGAGCTGTGCACGGTGGTGCGCGACTGTCTAAAGGTGAACCCGGACCGGCGGCCGGACACGGCGACGCTGCTGAACCTGCCGGTCGTGCGGCTGATGCGCAAGGAGAAGGAGGTGGTGGAGATGAGCCGGGTGCTCAAGGCCAAGGAAGACCAGCTCGGCCGTCGCGTGCGCGAGCTGGAGCGCAAGATGGAGGCCGACAAGCAGCAGCTGCGCCACGAGCTGGACGCGAGCATGCGGCGCGAGTGGGAGGTCAAGGCCCGCCTGGAGATTGATCGCCTGGTCAACGCCGAGCTCGACCACCTGCAGAAGAAGTTTGAGCAAGAGGTGCGGGCCCGCGTCGAGGCCGAGCTGGTCGTGGCCCAGAAGAAGATGGTGGCCGAGGCAGAAGCAGCAGCAGCTGAAGCGGCAGCTGCAGTGGCAGCAGCACAAGCACAGGCACAGGCACAGGCACAAGCCCAGGCACAAGCACAAGCACAAGCACAAGCAGCACAAACAGCACAGGCATCGTCTGTCTCGTTTGCAGCCCCGCGACTGCCACCGCCATCGTCGTCGGTCGATCTGGAACTGTCGTCATCGGTCAGCAAGTCAGAGTATAACATGCACTCGTCCATCGACGACTTCAGCGGCGACGAAGACGGTTTTCCATCGACGGCCGACATTACCGACATCACGGAGCTGTCGGTGGACGAGTCGCAGTCCACAGCAGCAACAGCAGCAGCAGCAGCAAAATCGGTCTCTTCATCCGACAGCAGTTCTGCCGTCACGACGACGACGACTACGTTTGCCAAGCGCCAGAACGCACCGCCCGTGCCGCAGGCCCGCACGCCCTTTCACCGGGCGCAGACCATGTTTGCCGGCACGCCGATGGACGTCGAGATGGCGTCGCCGTCGCCCATGGCCATCGCGTCGCTGTCGCTGTCGCCACGACGCAACGCCGCCACCAAGGCGCCCACCACCAGCTCGGGCAACATTTTTGCCGTGGGCGACGATCAGCGATGGCACGGTGGCCCGCGCGAGACGCTGTCGGACTGGGACTCGGATGACGAGGCCGGCATCCCGTCGCCGACCCGGCTGATCAAGACGCGCAAGAACCTGTTCACGTCCAAGAAGCAGTCGCAGCAGACGACGGCCGGTCCGACGGCCGGTCCGACTGCGCGTCCGGGCGGTGGTCTGCTCTTTGGCCGTCCGCGGTCCAAAGGACCCGAAGCTGGCACCACGGCCACGGCCTCTTGCGATTCGCCCGGTCGACATCTGAGCAAGATCTCGTCGCCTGGCAGCACCGGGGCGGACGGGCTCGGGCTCCTGGCCGTGGCCGACGGCGGGATGCGCGTGCTGTCGCGGAAGACGTCATTCAACAAAGAAGCGACGGTGCAGCCGCAGCAGCAGCCGGCACCATCACAACAACCGGCTTCGGTTCTGGGACATGGCTTAGTCAGCAAACAGAAGCCGGGGATCCGGGGACGAACGCTGGTGGAGCTGCAGCAGGCGCGCGCCGGCGGACGGCCAATGGTGATCGATGGTCACAGCAGCGGCAGCAGCAGCAGCGGCTCCGGCAACATGAGCCCAAGGCGGCCGTTCCGCGAGCACGCAGCGGCAGCCAACCGCGGCGGCCTCTCGATGGAGTCGCCGGCCGTCTGGGACCCAGAGCAGGACGAGATGCCAAGCCCGTTTCTGGTGCGGCGCAAGATGATCGCCGTCGTACCGGTGTCGATGGGCGGGAGCAGCAGCAGCAGGGCGTGAGGCGTGAGGCGTGAGAGCTCGACAGCCGACCACACATTCCTTGATTCTTTCCTTTGTCACGCGGGAAGGCTTAGAGCGACGGCGACAGTACGGGATGGGTGGACAAAAGTCTGTACTCTTCCGTTCTCGCACATTCATTTTGCTTTCTCTTCTCTCATTCTGGGAGAGTTATTCCCAGAGGCATGTGGCGGAAGCCAACGGAGTAGTAGGTAGACGAGGAAATGCATAACAGGATCAACATATGGGTGTTTGGGTGCGGTCTGTCATATTGTCGTATTGTCGTGTTGTAGTATTGTTTACTGCAGATCAGACGACAGCACCAAATGCACAGGCGTGCCAATAGCCGTCTCGTGTAGGAGGAGACAGGACCACGAAGGATTGGCGAAACGAAGACGCATCTAAGAATAGGCAAAGATGAGAGAGACCGGCCGCAATCAAACTGTCCAACCAGTTCTCGTGGGGAGCGGATCAGCGCCCCAAACCCAAAACCCAAACCAAAACCCAAACCCAAAACTCAAATCAGCGAGCCCCTTCCCCCTTTCCCCAGACAGAGCGGAAGGGTGCTGTGCCGACGATAGGCACGCCGCCCGGGAGGCCTGAAACGCTGGGGATGCGACATCGCAACGACGGTCCAACCGAGGGCGGGCCTTTTTTCCAGTTGTTCTCGGCGCCCCTGCGGGTCATTGACAAATCCAATAAGAGGCGACGGAAGGGTCCTTGCTGTCCATCTCCCTCTCTAACCGAGCGATCCATCCGGTTTCACGAGAAAGGCAAGCTTAAAAGACGCTGCAGGCCGTTGAAACCGGAGCGGCCTGCAGGGACGATCCCTGCACAGCTTGGGCGGTTCCAGCCTGGCACTGTGCCCTGTAGTCCCTGTGCTCCGTAGTCTCTTGTCGGTCGTCGTTTCCTGGCTGCAAGCGCAGCTAGGCCACGCCCAATCCGGCAGGGCAGTGGTCCGATCGCACTCTCGTTTCGGCCAGAGGTCCAACAACAGCAGCAGCAGCAGCAGCATCGCTCTCTCAGCTCTCAGCTGAACAACGACGCCATCCCGTCCGGGCAATAGCGCGGCAGAGCCAGCCCGGGCATTATGTATTTTTGTGCGCTCTTTGTCAGCAGGGCCACCGACCGCCATTTGCATTGGGAATCGTCCGTCCATAGGACTGCCCTAATGCGAGCAGTCTCGATTAGCTTATTTCGCCAATACCCCTTTAGGCTGATTTGTCCGAAACAGACCCCACGCCTAGGCTGGATGATCGATGGTGGATCTGCACCGATGAAGAGCAAGATTGGTGGAGGTCCGTGGGCGCGACGAGAGAGCATTGCACGTAGCTATATGTCATTCGCCCCCGTCATCTGCGAGCGCGCGACGATAGTGCACTCGCCCGCACCGCCGTCTGTCTTTGGTGACACCCAGTCTCCGACAGGCCATCGTCCGCGCAGCGAAACGCATGGAAAACGACAAGAGGCGTTTCCGTAACCTCGTCGTTCTTCTCCCGCCAAAAGGCCCAACAGACGGTTTTTTCAAACGGCTGGGCGGCTATCAGCACCCTCGCCCGCATGACGCGATCCAGCCGGCTCGGATACGAGAGCAGGCAAAGGCGAACACGGGCGGGCCGACTGCTCGTATGAGCCTGCTGGCGGCACGAAGAAGTACAAAACCCATAGCCGCTTTGCCTCGCCAACCGACGATCGGCACATGTCAGTCTGCCCGCCCTGCTCCTATTCCTTTTCCGCTTTCGTGCGCTCGCCCGTTCCGTGGCCTGAGGGTGTGACGGGCTGTTGGGCTGTCGTCATGCTGTGTGTGTACACTGCCCTCGAGCGCGCCGGTTGGGCGGCTTTTTCGTCTGTCGCTTCGGGGGTGTCCGGCTAGCCAGCGACGATCCTTGACTTGCTCGACTGGCCGCGTCGCCAGCCGAGGCGGCAGAGAGGTAAACCGTCTGGCATTACCCGCGAAAGTACAACCAATACCATCACGTGATGTCTACGTCCTGCGAGTCCGTGCGTCTAATGCCCTGTTTCCGTGGCCTGATCTCGATCGGCACGATGCCCCGTATGAGCACTCGCCTACGACGTAGTAGACAGAATCTCGTGCTGCCAACAATGCTCGAGTTGGCAGTCCAGAGCGTTTCTGCCTGGATGTGGCTGGGCCTAGCCTCTCCTCGTTGGCCCTCGTTGGCCCTTGCCGAGAAGGAGCTGCAGCGTGGCTCGTCTAGGCTTGCCCTTGCGTAGAGAAGCACCGTTGGTTGGCGGGAAAAGGCGGCAATCCAATAATCGAGGTCGTGCCGGCTTTGTGCGAGGTTTCATTCGGCTGCAGCTGCCATACGAAGCTTGTGCTGCCAACTGACGGCCCGATCAAAATCTTGTACGAGTACGAGTTTTCTTGAACGTCCTCGACAGCCATCAAAGAAGAGGTCGTTTGCCTCGGCAATTCGTCAGCCCGGAGCGTCCTCCATATCCTGTCATGCGCCGCTGTCTGTCGGAGGCCCCCTTTCCTCGATCTGTCATGACCACATATGCCCTGCCACCCTGACTCATCATTGGCTCCAGGAAGAAGGGGGTGATCGCCGCTAGGGAGCCACGTTTACGAGTAGCACGATTCAGCAGAATAGGGCGCTTAGTGCGACCGATTGGGGCCTAAAACAGGACGGCCCAGCACTACTTTCCTAAAGTTCAGCAGGCCATCAGCACCCCCTCAGCAGCTGTAGCAGCACACGCAACCGGGCCGACGCACGACGTTCAACGCTCATCTCTCGGAGCATCGTATGCCGGCGAATCAGAGCGCTCCGCTCGGATGCTGTCCTCCGGGCTCATGAACAGTATTGGTTGCTAGTGGGAAAAATATTCCATTGTAAAAGTCATGCTAAAAATGCATATTTCGCCGATTTCCATGTTATAGCAGTCGCTGGCTATCCGGTTTGCCGACCTTGCCCCGTAAAACCCCGTATTCTCAAAGTCCAGGAAACAATGAGACACAAAACAGAAAGGGCTGAAAACCCACAACAAGCGCCGAAGTCTGCCCCAATGGCCTTTTTTCGTTTTCCACCCGCCCAGTGTTCCCCTCGTTTCCGGTTTCCCACTTCGCTTGCCTTGCAAGTTCCAACACCAAAAGTAGATTTAAAATAAAAGTAGTATTTTTCCCCCAAAGGAGGAAAGGGAGGGCGAGAGATGAAGTGCGAGGTCAGAAGATCAAACGATCAGAACGTCTGGCCCTCTAAATGCCGCTGTCGTAGTTGTGGCATCCCCGCTCGTGGCGCTTCATGTTGCTGCGCACGCTGAAGGCCTTGCCACAGCCGACATGGGGACACTTGAACGGCTTCTCGCCCGTGTGCGAGTGGCTGTGGATCCGCAGCGAGCTGGGTCGCGAGAACGCCTTGTTGCACGTCGGGCAGATGTACCGGTCCTGCGACTGTGGGAATGCAGCTGCGGCTGCCGGCGAGATGTAGTGGTGGTGCTGCCACGGAGACGGCTGGACCACGGACATCGGAGGGAAAGCCTGGCCATGTTAGCTGGTGAAGGCGAGAGGCAGAGCAGATGAAAGACGAACCTGAGGAAGGGCCCGCTGGTAGTAGAGACCCGAGACCTGCGGCTGCTGCACTGGGGCTGAGTAGTATGGCGCCATGGATGCCGGCTGGCTGATGTATGACTGCGGAGTGGCGCCTGCTGCTGCCATGGACGCGCTGCTGCCGTAGGACGAAGAGGAGGATGTCTGCACCATCGGCAGGCTGCGGTGTTGCGGGATGGGGCGATGGGAGCTGCTCGGCGTGTGGGACGCGTGCCGTTGGTGATGGCTGTAGTGATCTGGCGTCGGGTCGTGACTGCTGCTGCTGTGGCTGCTGCTGATGCTGGCGCTGCTGTAGTGGTGCTGCTGCTGCTGTTGCTGCTGCTGCTGTGGCGGCGGTGTTGACTCAAAGTAGTAGTTGCTGGCACCGGCAGGCAGCTGGTTGGCCGACTTCACGGACGGCGAGTCGTAGCCACCGAACGAAGCTTCGGACGTCATGGGCGGCGTCGGCGGCAGGACGCCATTCCGCAAGTTGTTGAGGCTGTTGCTGTTGCTGCTGGAGTAGTGTGCTGAGCTGGGCCGGGTGTTGGGCCGGGAGGGTTGTGCTGGGAGCGGAGGTGTCAGCAGAGGAGGACGAGAAGAGGGGTGCGAGCCGGTGGGAGAGAGAGGGGGGACAGAGCACATACAGCTAAAGGCATACTCGTTGCTCTGCTGCAGCGGCGGCGCGGTCTCGGATGTGGGTGAGCCCTGGTCGGCTAGGTCCAGCAGATTGGAGATGGACGGCAGCGAGCACTTTGTAAAGTCTTCCATGGGGGGCGATGGCGGTCCTTGTGGTTGTTGGCTGGTGTAGCCGTAGTGTGAGCTCGTCTGGCTGGTGTATGGGTGTGAGAGCAATGCGGTTGCCATGATGGTAGAGGAAGTGATTGTGAGAAGTGGGTAAGGAGGAGAGAGAAGAGGAAGGAGAGAGGGAGAAGGCGGAGAGGATTAAGGAGACGTCTGTGGCGAGTCTGACCGTTCGATTGGACTCTCTAATTAGAAGAATGGGCAGACAGGACAAGGGTGCCAAGATCCAGTAGAGATTCGAGTCGAGAGTTGAGGATTAACCAAGAACCAGCTAGGATAATTTTTGTTGTATAGTGTGGTGTTTAGACTCTGGATAATGAGGAGAAGTTGAAGGCAAAGGAGGGGGAAAGGGGGGTTGGGAACTTATAAGCATGCATCACGACGAGAGAGAGGAGCGCAGGAGAGCCGGGAGACATATTAGACAGGAAAAGACAATCTGGAAGCCCACCCTACTAGTTGGACAAGGGGGGGGGGGGGGTGGATGTTCGCCGTTCTGAGTTTAAGGTGTGCCGTAGAAGAATTAAAAAAACACACCCACCAAGCGCAGAGTCCCATCAGATCCCCCAAGGAAAGCGTCAATCCACAAAAAATCCACACCGTTGATCCCCTAGGCGATGTGCGGCCAGCGGAGCCCATCTGTCACAAATTGTGTGTGGGTCTGACCCGAGAGGGTCATGGCCAGAAGAGAGGTGCAGTGCTAGTGCAAGGATGCGTGAACCAAGTGCTGATCAGTGCGAGAAGTATCTTGGAGCAGGCCGCCCCTTTGGACCGTATGGACGGTGAGAGAGAAGGGAGCAGAGAGGGGGAAAGAGAGGAGGACGAGAGAGATCAGAGAAGGCGGTGGCGATCAAGGATGAGAACGGAGCATAGGACTGCAGACAGTGGACTGCAGACAGAGAAGAAGAAAAGGGGTCAGTCATCCTGACGGTCAGCCAGAAAGAGATACCAGGATGCCAAAGTACCAAACCCCATCTGACACTCAGACATCAGCCACGCGCCAAAGCGTTGCGAGCAGCCGGCGCAGCTTGGCTCCGAACAAAGTACGGAGTAATACGTCTTCACTATTCCAGCACATGGTACGTACTCGTCGTGGTGGTGGTGGGATCTTACAGCAATGCTATTCTAACCAGATCAGGGCTCTTTCTCCAGCTTGCTCCGCTTTTCTGCTTTTCTTTTGCTTTTTTTTGTCTTTTTGTGTCAGGCTCTCTGACGCGTGCTGGCCACGCTCTGCCAAACAGTGTACCGTGTTCCGCACTGTATTCGCACTCTGCCTGAACTAAAGCTAAGAAGCAGAAAGGAAGAACGAGGCGCCATGCCGGCGAAGCAGTCGTCTTTCGGCCAGCTGGAAATATCCGCCCTTGTCGCCCCTGGGACGTACCCTGACTTGTTCATTCCTTCATTCTGCCTTTAGCCTGCACTGCCCACGAAAGAAGCCATACAGAGTAGTCTTGAGCTGTCCCTTGTACGGTGCCGCACTGTGGTACGCTAAGGGAAGATCCTGCAGAAAGAGTCCCTGTCCGCTTTATGTAGTACGGACCACGCAGTTCCTAGCTGGGGTCCAGGCCTCTGTGTACAGTGTTCTTGTGGAATTTGCACCGTCTGACGGTACGGGGTACTCCGTACACCAGTTCTCAACGCCCATTGTTTGGGGCCAGGGGCACGCTCTAATACCGGATGTGCACACTTGAGACGGGGCTTGGAAAGAAGCGTTTCTGGAGAGAGAGGGGCGTGTGCTATCTTTTTTACATGTGCGTCTGTGCAGGAGGCTTCAGTTGCGACCGGATCGCCAGGTGGATCTTATGCCGGCTGTTGCTGACAGAAACCAAATACGCTGAGGACGTGCAAAAGAGCACGTCCTTTGTCAGGGGGGGGCAAAATACACGTATGTACGGAGTATGGAGCACAATGGATCAGAACCCCGGAGTGCCAGAAACAAACGAAGTAGACGAACTGGCAGCAATGCTCGCCGGCAGCAATGCCGGTCAAAATTCCGTAGTTGCCCGGCACAATCTCCGTGATGTCTCGTGTGGCGGATTACCTGCTAAATCTCTTTTTGTGCCGATTGTCGTGCTGATCGCTTGCTAATGCCATGTCGGGTGGCTTTCCCTAGAACATGGCTCCCTCGCATGTTCTCGCATGCCCTCGCATGCCCTCGGGATGTGGTCGCGCATCCTCGCATATTCTCGCACCGATCTGAAGCGCCAGTTGCCACCGGATAAGCCCCCGTGATGCTAAGAGTTCCATACGGAGGGCCTATGGGCGCGAAGCAGCCACGGGACTAGCCCTATCGGATCGGCTGCAGCGGGACAGACGCACACAAAGGGACGCCAATAGCATGCTGAAGAGCCACGTTTTTCTAACCTCCCCGTTCCCGACGTATTGCCACTATGGAACGATCGACTGCTTGTACGCAAAGTAAAAAACTAGTGCACAGCTTTTGCCGCCAGATTGCCTAGTGCTGAAGCTTGTCTGGCACACATCCATTGTAAGAAGATGTTACATGTACTATCATGTGTCTCTATGGGCTGCGGACTATTCTGGAGCGAAACGTACCCGCCATACCTGGCATGCCAGTCGCATGGCAAAACTGGCCTACTCGTGCGGAAGGGGTAGCGAGGGGAAGGGCTGGTCATTCTGGAAAAAGAGAAAGGCTAATCTCGCGCAGATCGGCTCCTTGGCAGCAGAGGAGATAAAGGAGCATGGCGTTCTGGGTCGTGAAAATAAGAGAGGGACTGCAACAGCGGCCGTGCGTGGATTGTCTTGGCCGGGTGGTCTGTGTGCGGTTGTCATGGCATGGGAGAGTGCAGGGATAGCCGGAAGAGATTTGGCCCGGTCTGATGGACGAGAAGAGGGCAGACGGACAGACGGACAGACAGACAGAATCGTGCATGTGGCCTGCCTGAAGAGAGAGGACAATTTGGGGCAGGGGCACCCTAGCCGGAATCGATCTGTAGGCGTTGTCACAGACCAAGACATTTCAGCCCCGAAAGGGAAAGGGGCACAGACGAGAGAGAAGGAGCGCTTTGTGCTTTGGTCCCCTCTGTTCCCAGCCGTTGGGAGGCTGGGGCGCCACCCGAGAACAAGACAGCCGGCCCCTGGCTTGGGATACTAATACCGTTGTGTGAGTGTACGACGTAGGAGTAGTGTGGGTGGCCCTATCATTCTTGCTACGTACGACGTAGTAGGAACAGTGCCCGGGTTGTGCTTCCTGTCCGCCCCGCCGTCACAGGTGACAGCAGACGTCCGACTTGGGACGGAGGCTCTGAGCATGCGGACCAATGTTGGCCTTCCTTCCGGTCTCCCTTTTCTCTTCTCTTTCTGTGCTCCTTTCTTTCTTTTTCCCCATCCTGTCTCACCTCCTTGCCTGGGCAACGTTCGCACGTGTCTGCTGCTCATCACATCCAGCGCTCTCTGCAGCACACGCTGAAATGAAAGGACTGTAGCGCTTGCCCGCAACGGGTGGCGAAAGAAGCCACGGGGAACAAAACCAGAAGGGAGGCCGACGAGGCGCTACGGCGGATGTGCTGGGGCTCCACCCTGAAGCTCTCTCGCTGTCCTTTAGCGCTAACGGCGGATTCCTCTGCGCCGATTGGGAATCTGCTCCGTAGTCAACGCCTCTTGGCCGTGCCGCCCGGCAAGACTGCGGTGCCAAGCATCTTACTTTACTATGTACTCCGTAAGTGCATACGAGAGTCGGTGTGGCAGGGGCAGGAGGCGAAGGGCCGCAATCTCGTAATCTCGCATTGTGCAGCCATCGAGAAGCACAGTCGCCGTCCGAAAGAGGCAAGATGGACGTGTTACAAGAAGGAAATAAAGGAGAGCAGAAAAAGAAACGAAATTCAGAGCCAAAAGAGGAAACCCCCGAAGGACGGAACGATGGTACGGTTGCATGCGTTGCATCACCGATGATCGACAGAGGGCCATGCGATGCAAGGGAAAATTGCGCATCAGCAAGCAGGGCGGTGCTCTCGCCATACTACGGTGTACGAGTACAGCGCCAAGGTGGACAATGTGGACAATGTGGACGATACAGAGCACGCCAAGGAAACGGGCAACTTGCAAAGAAGTGTTCCAGAAGGCGTCGCCCGTCGGCTTGCTCTGTATACGACGCACGACGTAATCCTCTCTGGCGCTGTCGAACCTGTCTTGCCTGCTGTGAGACAGGACGGCGCGCTATACGAGCACGAGCCCCGATCGATCGGCAGTGCATACTCTGCATCATGTCGTCGTCGGGTCTACTCGTTCTCGTAATTGAGCCCGTAAGGTGACTCTGGCGCATGCAGGTTGAAAGGGCGGGGCGTGTGTCTGAACGCCTGTTTGACTCAAAGCTTCTTCCTCCTAGTAGCACACCGATCCTGTCTGACAGCGGCAGTGTTTCCGCCAGAACACGCGTCATGCTGTCATGTACGGAGTACCGGCCCAATATTGCCAGCAAAGCGTGCTGCCACGAGGAGACAGGTGTGCGGCAAAATGATAGCCATGTGCTCTCATTTCGTTTCTGCCCTGTACGATACTTTCGCTTCAGGCCTCACTTGGCCGAAAAGAGCCGTCACAGCCGAGAGTCGCCTCTTATTTGCTGCTCTTGTCGGCCTGCTTTCGTCCGAGAAGTGGGACCCACGTTCCCAGCAGCGAACAGACAAGTCTTGCCTGCCGCTTGCCTCCCTCGCCCTTCCTCCTCTCGCGCTCAAGCTTCGTTCCCTTCTTCCAGAGAAGGGAGCCTGAAACTTCGAGGCCGAGCTCCAGTCTCGTCCCTTCCCCTTCTTCTTCCTTCCTTTTTTGCCCAGAGGCCGCGGCCGGCTCGTTCTGGTAGGTACTGGTCTCGGAGCCCACCCCGAGGAGAAGGAGGGGAGGAAGGTGGGTCTTGTCTCGTGGCAATAACCTTGCTAGCGCACAGCTGCGCTCTCGTCATCCAGTAGGAAGAAGAGAAATGGCGGACGGGACAAAAGAGAAAAACGAAGCACACGAAAATAGAGATGAAGGGGAAAGTGATCTGTCGATCCCATGGCAGGGGGGATCTACCCGCGCGGGCTTCTCTCCAATACATATCTCATTTCCCATTTCTCATTCCAGCTCCGGAGTCTGGAGTCCAGCTGTCCAGCTGTCCAGCTTTCCAGTTGCGCACGGAGACTCGTACTACGGAGTACAGTATGTAATGCGCCTACGACCTACGTGCTCAGACGCATTCCCTGCAGTGCTATTTTTAGGCCAGCGGCATGATTAGATGAACAGGTCGTCAGAGCAAGCATTGGATCCGTGGTTCGTCAGACATGACGGAAGCGGAGGAACGAAAACAAAGGGAGATCTGCCATTTTTCCACAGACGCCATTTTTAAGGTGAGGCAGAGCTTGTCCAAAGTGCTGTTCTGGTCGCTGCTGGCGGCATTCTTTCGCAGAAAATTGGGCTGTCCGTCCCAGCAGCATGCTAACCCTTGCACAAACGCATGTGGGAAGTGGGTTCGGCGGGCCCCCGGCGCTGGCGACGGCCGTCGTGGTGAGGGAGTGGAGAGCGAGATGTGGTTTTAGTACGTAAGATGCTGTACTCGTTTCCTGCCATTTTAGTATACGGGTACAGGTATCCGTATGGGGCCGCGAGGGCGGTCAACACGACCGCCCCGTATTGTCTGCACGACAGCTGCCCATTCCAGCAGGTGTCAGAAGCCAGCCGGGAAACAAAATGAGAGGGTGTCGGTGTGGGGGGGGGCAAAACACGGTTGAGCGCCGGTCGAAATAGCGTTTGAAAGAAGAAGAAAAAACGAATTGCCCTCCGAGGTATCATTATTTGCTTTGGGAAAATGGCCACAGGAAGTCGTGTGTGCCCTAGGTCGTCCCTCTTTTTGGACGTTGTTCTGGTGATCTCCCCAAGTATCCATGCAGATCGGCAAGGATGCCCTTGTCCGTGGCTGCTCGTACGATCAGACGTGGGGCCACGACCGCGATGCATACGGAGTACTATGTAGGGAGACAGCGTGCTGCATGTCTCTCTCAACATGTCTCGACTGGCCGGAGCAAGAGGAGGGGAAAGTGTCGGCGAGACACACCTGCCACTCCTGGGAACTCGGGGTCGTGCTCGTGGTCGTGGGCCTCGTCGATCTCTCTCTCACCGTGTCTGAGGTCGGCCAGACGTTTCCTCTTTCAGAAGGGGGAAGGTCCAGTCGAGCTTCGTGTAATCTTGCCCCGATGCTGGCACCGGACAGCGATCGGCTGTGCTGGCTCGGCATGGCATCCACGATCGATAGGGGCCAGACCGTTTGTCGTCACAGGCTCGGTGAGGCCTCTGGCAAGATAGCACGCCCTCTGGCTCGCTGGCGGTTCTGGCGGCTGCGCCGCCTGCTGTGGCGATTCTTGCAATACAGAGTAGCTATCGTACATAGTACGGGTCGAAGGAGCTGCTACCGCCGATCTTCTGCAAGGAGAAGGCATGTCTCAGGCTTCCTCTACACGAAGATTTCTGGTTCTATTCTATTCGCATACCTCATGTCTCCCTTGTCCTGGCAGCCGTTGGACCGGCACTGTCCCCGACGTGTAGCAGCACAGCCGACTTCTGCTCCTGTGCATTTTCTAGCCCGCTGCGCTAAGCCTGGCGCACAAGGACAATGGCCTCCGGCCTCGAGACCGCTAAAGCCCGGCAAAGCCAGGCCCGCTCGCCCTAGCCCAGTCCAGCCACCCAGGCCTGTGGGCGGTGCCTGGTCTCGCGCCTTTCTAGCGGTGTCGCAGCGCCCAGACAGCACAAAGGGATACACGGTCTCTTACCTGTATCTTACCGCTATGTAAGATACATCCCCTTCTGGTCATCTGGGTAAAGGGACTCGTCATCGTGCTCGTACGAGAGCGGGAAGCGCTCACTCCACGAGTGAGGCGTGACGGGCTGTTTCGCCTCTGACTGCGCAAGCGGGCGACCGAGTTAGTGCCGGCCGAAATGAAGCGCAGAAGCGCAGAAGCCCAAGCGACAGCAGGTCATCAGTCTCTCTCCCTTCCCTTCCCTCCGTCTCCGCGTCCCCTTCTTCATCACGTTGTGGCGGGTCCGCTAAAAAGGTGATCCTTCTGGTCGGGTCAGAGAAATCGGCACCAGCAGTCGGGAAGGCCATAGTGAGAAGATGGGACGGCCTATTCTCGCTAGCGATTACGAGCGGTTCGTATGGACGGCCAGTCTCTGCTGTTCGTATTAGGAGTGCTGCGCGTGAGAAATACGACCCAACGCCCTGCCATTATTGACAGAATATTGGCAGTGTATTGGCAGATTACATAGTATTGGGATGGCAGGTGCCATCCTCTATCCTCTCTTGCCTTGGCTCTGCGACGTAGGACTGCTCCTTCCTCCTTTCTCGCCGTCTCGCCTCGTTCTGCCGAAGAGACGGGCGATCGCTCTCGACGCCTCAGAACGGTTCCGCTGCCCGATTGCTCACTCAATGAGCGGTAGAGCGGCCAAACAGGCTTCGTACCCCGGTCCACTCCCCCCTCTCTCCCCGTCAACCTTTTCCCGTTGAAGACCGTTCTCCGGCCTATGTACGACGTACGTCGTATGTATGAGTACGATACCCACTCTGGCACACGATGCAACCAAGTGAGTGCTCCGTACTCCGAACCGGCTCTTTTCGTCCTGTGCCAACGTCTGTCCGTCACGGTGCTATCGCGAGGATGGACACGGTCGTATATGCGGACGCGCAAGACGCGAGCAGAATACGAGTGCACTGCTGTCTTTCGGCCACAAAGCAGCGAGACAAGCGTGCTACTGCCATGTACCAATGTAGCTGATGGACTCCGTATCTTACGTGAGGACAGACCCACGCCAACACAAACCAGGCACCCAATCCTGCCAGAGTACTCCGTATCTTACAAATGATCGCCGGTGGTAACGGTGGCCCTAGCCAAACCGGCTGATGATCGCCCGCGTTCCCTGCTGTATCGTAGGGAGTACGTACTTGCCCGATTGCTACAGTACATGGCAGATCGTCCGTACTACATAGTACGGAGCACAATTATCTTACATGTACGCTCAGGCTGTCCTCGTGAATCACGCATGACCATGGCATTGCACAAGCCGCATTCGTATGCTCGTACGTACCCATCTTGCCGCGACGCAAGAGAGCGAACCGCCTCAGACTCTCATGCCTGCCGGTGGGGCCACCAAGGCGCCTGTCAACAGTTTTGGCACATCGCTAGAGCCAACGGCAGAGGCTAGGACGACTCGCTCCTCGACGGGCTCAGTACCAGCGACCGACTCGTGGGAAAACTCCGGCAGTTTTGGCGCCCATCTGCCAGGACGCCGCTGCCCGTGCGGGCAAAGTGTATAAATAAAACGATGGATTATCGAAACAGATCAGGAACTCGTAGGCATCGTCACGTCCTGATACACCGTGCCTCGGGTCTATCCCCCAGAGCGGCAAGGATCGGAAGGAGAAGACTGCTCGTTTCGAAGAGATTGCCCAACCGGGCATCCTGCTCGCGCCCGGCAACGGCAGGATCTGCAACCTCGCTTCCTGTCGAAAGAATGTGAAATGGTACATAGTAAAGGGAAAAGGGAAAAAATACACGGCCCTCCCCCCCCCCCAACCCCTCTTTTCCCGACGAGGAGATCCCGACGAGAGCTGATCGTTGGCGCAGCTACAGCAGATCTCATGCACCAGCCGGGGTTTGGTAATATGGGGGGAGAGAGGAATAGAAGGAAAGCGAGAGAGTGGAGGTGGTGGTTGTGGAGAACAATAATTGGTATGAGCAGTTTTCGAATCTAGCTTCTCCGTCTGCTCCATCCAACCGCATCGAAGCAGCGGTGCCCTTCTTGCGTCCTGTAATAATGCCGCGGCCAGGGAAAGAATGCAGGCCCGGTCGAGAGATCTGCCTTGCTCCTAAAGATCGGCGACAGAAGCCAGCCATCCGACGGCAGGAAGCAGACAGCCGACGCCTGACTCTGGCGGTCTACGACGTACGAGCAGACGAAATGAGGCCGCGACTCGGGGCGACTGTATCGCTTGGGGCAGCTAGTAGGCGGAGTCTAAATAGGGTACCACGCCGAGGGATCTTCAGCCTGGAATCGGGTCCCCCTACGTAGTAAGCTTGACATATCATCTTCTTCCTTGGCACATTACGAGAGCAGTGCGTGCGCTCCACCGCGCTCTCCATCTTCACGATCATGCACCCGGCGCAAAAAGCACACAAGTACAGAGTACGGAGCAGTAGCATCGTCTCTTGCATCGTTCCCGTCAACGTCCATACGAGAGTACTCGTATGTACTCTAGTAGAAATAGTACAATACTCTCTCGTCGTCCTTTTTCCTCTTTGGCGAGCGAGCCGATGTGACTGGTCAGACAGCCCTAACGGCCTCCAGTGTCGCAAAAAGTCTCACCTCGGCGGTTGAAGAAGAAACGACGGCGAGAGGTTGTGGGAAGATACTTTGTACATGGTCGATTGTCGCCTCCGCGAGGGATCCTTCACAGGGATTGTCTTGGGGGGAAAGGGCTCCCCCCTCCCCCGACAGCCGCTAAGCTGGATTAGTCACCATGGCCTAGCCTGCAGCTTGGTGGCGTCGAAATCGTGCCATTCGCTTTTATTTGCCTTTTGGCTTTCCTGTAAACGAGTAAGATGCATCCCGTGAGTAATCTGCCAGCCTGCCATGCTCTGGACGATTCCCTTTCTGGCATCCGGGTGCCCGCATCAAAGGCGCAAACGTACGCGGCCTCAATGCGTCTCTGGCCGTCACAGGCAATACTAATCCGTCCCGTCAAAACACCCCCTCCCGGACAACATGCTCTTCCGCGACACCTCTCGCACAGCCCTTCACCCCTTCACGCCCTCCTCTTCCCTGCCCCTTTTCACTTCTTATACTTGTCCGCGCTGATCTGGTGGAGGTCCAGCAGTCAAAGGCATTTGCCGTACATAGTACGGTAAATTCCGCCAACAGCATCGCTCCAGCCCTCAATTTCATTCAATCATGCGCCTGGCTGTCCTATACTGGCGTCTGCTATCAGCCAGAGGAACGAGCGTGATCTGCGCCTGTGCTTGCAACTGTTCCCCGACGTTGGGACGCTACGGACGCACTATGTGGCTCCAGCAATACGAAGAAAATGGGCAACCGTGCACCGGAAAACCCGAGCCGCGCTATACGCCAATTGGGAGGTGTGTACCGATCCCGTCGGATACCATGCAGGCTCAAGATGCGCCTGCTTCGACTTGCTGTCAATTAGGTAATTTCAAAGCTACCGAGTACGCAATAGATTATGACAGGCAGATCCGAAGGATATGCCGCCGCTAGAAGACAGATAGGCAGGCCATACAGTCCGACCAGTCCGTGATCGACAGCCTCTCCTCTCCTTTCACTTTATCAATTGTCCTCGCTGGCAAACAGGGACTGGAGAACATCGACATTACTCGACGCCGGTGGACCGAAGGAGCCTGGTCCAAGCACCTTTTCGGCAGCTGCATCTCCCTCGCTCGATAGGCCTTGCGCCCTTCCAACAGCACTTCTCGGGCGCTTCGTAGTGACCGGCTCCTCTTTCTCAGCACGGCTGTCTCCCGCCGCCTCCTGCATGATCCTCCCGCTTTCCCCGTAGAGCCTGTCGAGGTCGGTGAAGATATCCTGCTCGTCCTCCACTACCTGCACGTCTTCCGAGAACCTCAGGCCCGCCATCTGCTTTTCTGTCAAGCGAACTTCTTTTTTAGTCGTCTGATGGATTTCCCTGTCATCGTCCTCCCCGATGCTCTCCTCGCTCGTAGTCGAAATAATGTCATCGTCCATTTCTGCCCAAGGGAAAGAAGGCTGAACCACGGCACTGCATCCGGGCTCCTCTTTCTCCCTGGCGGCAGATCCACCTACCCGCAGGTTGAGGTTGTTATAGTCATCGTCGTCGTAGGCGTCATCCTTCTGCATGCCGTCAGACTCGGCTGCTGGAGCGGCAAGCCCGATCACGATATCCCCCTCCGACTTGCCTGGTGGCAAAGTCCACATGGGCTCGTAGAGGTCTTCTTCCTGGCCAATGTCTTCCTCGTCCTCGTGCGAGGCATCGTAGGCAGTGATATCAAGAGGAACGCCGTGATGAGTCGGCACTCCGTTTTGCATGCCGTATTCCATCTCAGCGGCTTCTGTCGGACTGAGAAGTGCAGAAGGGGGCTCTTTCGGAGAGGCCTCCGAACCTTCTGGCTCTTGTCGGGGGGCATTTCCATCCAGAGGAATCCTTTCCTTGCTGGCTTGGCCGTCTTGGGTCATCTCAAACGCTTTCGAAATCGAGGCTAGTTCATGAGGAAACAACCAGGGGAAGCTTATTAGCGGTGCACTTTTCTGGCTCAGCCGAGTGCGCAGCAGTTGCCCTGGACTGTGCAAGCCCCTGCTTCGAGCCCGAATGCGAGATTGCTCAAATTCGTGCAAGGCAATGCGCACCTCTTCCTGCGTGACCTTGTACATTGCTGCGATAAACGGCCCCAGCCTTGTGATGTCTCGCTCGTCTCCAGCTTCCCGCACACACAGGCGTCGGAATCGGCTCATGATGACCTTGAAGATGCGGCCAATATCCTCTGAGGCCTTGTAATCCGAACCGACCCGCGGCCGGTGAATCGAGAATCCCGTCCACATCTCGAACTCACTTCCGATCTCTTTCTGAGCCATGGCTCGGCGAAGGGCAAGGTCATACTGTGTCTTGATGCGTCTGGCGCGGCGAAGGAGGTCGATGTCAAGATCGGGATAATGGTGCAAGATCCGCACATCAAACGGCTTGTCATAGGCAGGCTCAAAACTGTCCACCTTGACACGGTCGTAGATCTTGCCCAGGGCTGTAGGCGATCTGTAAGTGTGCTTTTGGATCCGGTTCATCCAGTGTGGCCACTGCTTGGGGTTGAGTCGGTGTGGCAAAAGTGCTGGAATCCCGGTTTTGGCGTAATCCACCGCTTGCGAGTGCAGTTGAGCCAGTTCAAGGCATCGCGGGTGCATGGCACCGCCGTCGAGCTGGTCAGCGAAGCCCCGGTGAGACAGTGCGATGCGAGGCAACGTGTCGTGCTTCATGTGCTGAACAAAAAAGGAAATGAGGTGTCTCAGGGTGACACGGTCGACATCAGGCTCGCGTGAGGCCTCGTAATTCATAGCCTCGTAGTTCCAAACCCGATGCGGTGGAAGGAGACGTTTATCCCAGAAAACAAAGTAGTCGTCGCCATCTAGGTCACCTCCTGAACACATTCCTGGGATATCTCGGTCGCCTACACGCGGAAACACCACAACGTCGCGCAGGTGGTGCAATGCCGGCACATCGACAGCCTCCACCACCCGCAGATCTCCCGGATGTAGCGAAGGATTTCTCCCCACAAGGCAGAGGCCAACGATGACCTTGTACTTTCCGTGGCCAGCATCTTGGTCAATGCTACTGCGTACTTGACCAGCGGTGACGGCGTCAAGATCCGGCACCTGCAAGAAAATTTGTGGAAGCCGGGCGATTTTGTTCTCCTTGTCGTCAATCTTGTCCCGAGTGTCTTCATTCGTCGGCCGCTCTGGCTCGTTGGTATGTCCCCGCAACGTATCCGTCTCGTCGACACATCCAAGGACAAATGCGCTCCTCTCAACCGTTATGCGTGCCTTTTCTTTCAGTGCCTTGAGTGTCCAGGAACGCCATAGCTGCAGCAGAGCCCAGACAAACGGTTCATCTGAATCCATGAAGCCAGCCTTGACCATATCAGCTAAGGCATGCGTCGTATGGTTCTGATCCACACGCACCATCAGCTGGTCTACAGCCTTGCGTGCATCTTTCATGACCGCGTCGATCCCTGTGAGTTCTTCATTGAGGAGTTCGAGAAACACGGATGTAGGGATGCCCAAGCACGTAAGCAGGAGGATTGTCTGCTGATTGAGAGTCGCAGTCGCCGTTTCGGAGCAACGCACGATTTCGAGTACATTTGCCTTGTCTGACGTGGGGAACTTTTCTTGAGACGGGCGGACTTGCACCACTTGACCAGACGGCACGTCGGGCCAGACAACCAGAACGCCCTTGCAGCCGCCCATGCGAAATTGAAAGGCAGAGGGCACTTCGGACACACGTAGGTGGGAGGCGATGACGCGAGCCCACCATTTAGAGATCTTGCCGACGCCATCGGTAAAGCAGAAACCGCCGCCTTCGACGTCGGGAATGTGCTGCACCGTGGTAGGAACACCAAATGTTGGGACCGGCCTTGTCGTCGAGAGGCACTGGCCCAAACGGGCAGCATACTTGGCCACAGTTTTGATGTTGCTGAAGTCTCCCATCCAATCACGGACGTCTTGACAGGTTACCAGTTCCGTAGGGGCAAAGAAATATGCGCCATTTTCACGGAGCTGCGAGTTCCCAAAGGCCAGGAACTTGAAATGGCGTCCTCCAACGCGGATACCGTTTTTCAGAGCTCGAAAGGCCCGCGTGAAACACTCGTCCGTTCGCGTCGTATCCGGGCCACCGCTCAACCTGCCAATGTGCAATTCATCTGTGAATTGGACTCGCAAGAAACGGTCGTGGTGCTCTCTGTAGTGGCGGAGCACACGATTGCCAGCCTCCAAAGCCGGTGTTGAAAAGACGATGGTGGTTGGTGTGACAATTGCCTTGCGAATGTAAACTGCTCGGTCTTTGTCAAGAGTGGCCTCAGGCGGGGTTTTGCGCCAGTACGAAGCAGCTTTGGGGTCTCGAAAGATGTTGTGGGGTTGGTAGATCCGTTTGTCACGCTCTGCCACGTATTCAAGGACGCGACAGGCGCGATCAGGAGACAGGGCAGCCAGGCTCTCAAGAAAAACCACGTCCAGGGAGTGCTCCTGGAGGATGCCACGCGATATACACACTTCAAGTTGGTAGGATACCTCGAAAGAAAGCTGACGCGACAGGTGATGCGTATTACTGGACGGGACAGTTGCTGGCGATATTCCCAAGAGACTGGTCTCGAGACAATCCCACATGCTTCGATCGTCGCGTGAAAGGAACCGAAACTCGGGACAGGCGCTGACACGGATGTCGTAGTCCTTCAGGGACCGAGAAATGGTGTTCCACTCGCTGACACTCACCTGATTCAAGCCCAGACGAAAAGTAGTCCAGCGGCCGAGGTCAACAGCGGCCCCTTTGGGAAACTCACCACGTAGCGAAATGGCGCCATCGCGGACAGTTCTCTGGTCCATGGTCAGGTATGCCATACGGACCCATTGCTCTATGCCGCTCCAGCTGAGGCGGTCAGTTCCATGAGTCTTTGATAGGTCCCTTGCCCTGTGCCAGTATTCAGGTGGGGACGTGAGCGCGATCATGATGCAGATTCTCCCACCAGGCAGATGCTGTTGCCACACGGTCTTGATCCAGGAAAACCGGATGTTGATGCGGTAATGGACGGGCCTGCGACGAGCTGAGCCGGCCATCGGCGAAGTCCCTCCATTTTCCCAAGTCTCTTGAAGGTGGCGTTTCACGAATATGCACAGCTCACGACGGGCGAAGTCAACAGTGAGGCTGATGCTGACATCCCTAGGGTGATTGCGCCCAAGGTTTGGACTGTCGTAAACCTCGTCCATGACCATCATGGCACGCCTCTGGTGCATGAACCCCTGGCTCAGGAGAGCCACCCTAAAGTCTGTTTGCGGTTGAACCCAGTGGCGCAACGGAGTCTGGATGCGCTCGCTCAAAGCGCCCCGAAAACCGCTTCTGTCTACAGAGGCGTAAACGTCTGTTTCGCTCGGTGGTGGTCCAGCCAGTTGAAGATGCCAGGAATGGTCGTACCAGTAATCGAAAGGGGGGGGTACTACACGTACACGGACCGAGCCAGTACGTTCTCCCCTGTTGCTTTCCATGATGTCGATCGAGAGGACAGCCAGGGGCAGCATGGAGTTGTAGATGTCGAGTGTGGTGGCTTCGGACGGCACCCGGTGAAGCATGATGACCATAGATGTATATCCCTGTTTCTGCCAGGGTACTCGTCGAGCCGGCTTGTTTTTGGCTCCAGCTGGAACCTGTGCAGGAGAATCACCATTGCTGCTTGGGTTTCTAGTATTTTCGTAGGCGGCGCCGGGGGGCATGCGGCGGAGATCGTCTCCGTAGAGAGCAGCCATATTGACAGAAAAGTGACTGAGAACCCACATTAGCTTCTTCCCATGAAGTAGAGCTGAAGAGATTATGAGATTTGACTTACTGCCCGTATCAAGAGTTCGTTAGGATTCATATAGTAGATTTATGGTTGCGCCAGTAGATGTCGTATATGGTGAAATTTACTATTGGTTGAGATAATAGATAGAAAGGACATACACCTGAATTTCTGGGCAAAGTCGGACGTACTCAAAATAAAGATCGCAGTTTGTGAAGAAGCTAGAAGACAGCAAGAGCCGAGCAAACAACTCGTCGAAGAGCTGTGACAAGGTGCTCGGGTTGGCAGGTGCGGGTATCAGAACTCGTTCCCGGAAGGTGCGATGGCCACTCTTGAATTCTTATCGGAGGTGTCTGGAGTTTTATGGTATCTACTGTCCAAGTGAGTACGAGATAGAGATGAAAGTGAGGATACGAAAGTCTGACGGAAAAGAAAGAGGTCATCAGCCATGGTAGCAGATGGTCAAACGGAACTCGATAGGCCCACGTCTGTCATACGAGAGAGCACGCGGACGCTTTTGGCAGATATTAGCAGAAGACAGGACTGAAAGCCAACAATGACGAAATAAATCGAGACAATACAGGACGTCATTGAATATTTTCATTACGCAAGCGGCCCTGCAACAAAAGGATACAGATAATGAATCGACCGTGCAGCGCAGGCCACCGACCCCGCCGATGCGAGGTATCTGGGTTGCCCAAGCGGTTATACTGATCAACCTCCATTGGAACAGCCCCTTCACCGATCGAATATCTTCCCGGGATTCCTGGACAGTCAGCATCAGCCGCGAGAAGAGGGGTGAGACGGACACCCACATGATCCAGCGCGGGTCCAGCGCGGTCTTGATGGCCTTCATGACGTCGACGGTGGCGGGGCCGAGCTCCAGCAGCAGCGCGTCCTTCTTGCCCCAGCCGATGGAATGCTCGCCGGTGCAGGTGCCATCCATGTCGAGGGCGCGGCGAACCATGTTTCCGACGCAGGCCTCGACCTTTTGGCGCTCGCCCGGACGGGCCGGGCTATAGAGGATGCTCTCGTGGAAGTTGCCGTCGCCGATGTGGCCGAGGATGCTGGCAAAGAGGCCGAGATCATCCATCTCGCGCTTGCTGACGTCGATGATGTCGGCGAGACGGCTGAGCGGCACGGCCACGTCGGTGCTCCAGACCTGGTCGCCATCGCGGCGCAGCGCCAGCATCGACCAGAGCGACTCCTTGCGCGCCGACCAGAGCAGCTGCTGCTCGCGGGCATCACGCGCAAACTCAAAGTGGCCACCGGCATGGGCTCTCGTGATGGCCAGAACGCGGGCCACATTGTCACGCACGCTCGCCCGCGACCCGGCGAGCTTAAAGAAGAGCGTCGGCTGCTCCAGCCAGCGCCGTGGCGCCGTGGCGCCGCCCAGGTTGACCACCCGCATCTGCACCTCGTCCATGATCTCCATGGCTGCTACTGGGACGCCTGTCTGCATCACCTCGGCCGCGGCTGCGGCTGCATCGCGCATCGTCGGGAACGCCACCACTGCCACCGTCTGCTCCTCTGGCACTACTGCCAGCTTCAGCGTCACCTCTGTCACTAGACCCAGCGTGCCCTCCGAACCGACAAAGAGCCCGTTCAGGTTGTAGCCGGCCGACGACTTGCGCGGCCGCCGGCGCGTCTTGATCACTGTCCCGTCTGCCAGCACCACCGTCAGGTTCACCACCCAGTCTTTCATCGTGCCGTATCGCACCGCATTCGTCCCCGAGCAGTTCGTCCCCACCATGCCGCCGATCTTGGCACTCGGTCCTGGATCCACCGGGAAGAATAGCCCGCTGTCCAGCTCAGCCAGCTGCTTGTTGAGGTCCTGCCACCCGAGGCTCGGCTGCACCACCACATCCATGTCGGCCTTGTTGAACTGCACCAGTCTGTCCATGTGCGCAAAGTCCACGCTGATCCCGCCGAACGGCGCCGAGAAGTTGCCCTCCAAGCTCGACCCGCCCGAGTAGGGGATCACCGGCACCCGGTGCTGGAAGCATACGCGTACGATCAGCGCCACCTGCTCTGTCGACCGTGGATATGCCACCGCCACCGGTAGGCTCTCGGGGTTGCACGTCGACCACTCCGAGTAGCCGTGTGCTTGCAGGTCTTCGGGATCGATCGAGATAACGTCCGCTTCTGGGATATCGCGGCGAATTTTCTCAATGGCCTGCTGAGAGTGAGCTGGAAAAAGTCACAGGAGGTGTACTGGCTGGGTTGGTTTACCTGTTCCATCTCAGGCAGCGTGGCATATTTTATCGATAACTGGCTGTTCGGCTGTCTTTCAGAGTACGCCGTTGCGAGGCCCCAGCCAGTCAATGCTGCAGCGACAGCCACGAGGACGACGCGCTGACCGGACCACGCGTCCACTGCTTGTGTTGTACTTCTGTCACCGTTGCTGGCTGATATCAAACCTTGGCTAAGAGCTGATGAAGAGAATTGCCGTCTACAGCCTGCCGAGACGAGTTGAACGGCCAGTGGATAGGCCTTGGCTTTACTGAGCCTCCTCACGGCTCGGAGTACGAGACATACCGCCATTCTCAACGATGTAACTCTTCCAGGCTGTCCACAGCTCCAGGCCTTTCCTCCCAAGAGTCCTTGAAGTATTATAGCACCTCTGGCTGATGCGTTCAGACCTTCGTGGTATTAGCAGCCGACCCCGTATTAGTAAAGTCTAGCTTGTATTTCAAAAAGGGCTACCTACTCAACTTTGCGGGGAGAAGGCTAGCTCGGGGTTGCTGGTTTTGTATGTCACACCTTAGTACAAACCAACTGGCTACGTCCCGTACTTAATTGGATGAGGAATTAGTCGTCCCGGTCAGAAAGAGGAGGCAGAATGTATGGTCTTATCGTGAGACACATGTACCAAGTCTCCGGGAGTCGAAAATGGTACAAAATGGTATACATAATCCGAGTCTATATACATGGCCACTCTTTGTAAATCTTTCTGAGACGGGTCCACGAGTGTGACATACAAGAGACACACAAACGGCCGGGAGCGGTCAAGAATTAGGTACGAGAGGCCAAGAAACGGTAAAGATGTGCGAAATGTCATCGTGTAAGTACCTGGGACAGGTGGTCGTACTTAAGACCCAATAGACCAAGGAAGGCTTTCCTGCACTTCAAGTTGCCTGAAGAGAAATTGTAGGGGCTTCAAATAAGTCATCATTAGTTCCATTATATCGATACCATAACGAGATCCATCCACACAAGAAGATGCCGGACTTGCTTCTCAAAGCCTTCCCGTTTGTTCTCATTGTTTTCATGTGAGAGTGAAGCTTGGGATGGCTATCCAATCAAACTTTGAGTTCAAACAGAGCAAAAAAAAGGAACGGTTCTACAGACAAGCAACTATGGTTGAGCATAAGGTTTGCGCGTACGGCAGAGAAAAAGAGGCCACAGACAACTTTACAAAGAAAAGTGTTCCACGCCAAAAGATTTGTTGACAGGAAGAAGCATAGAGCTGCTAACAGACAGAAGCAGCGAGACAAGGCAAGTCCGTTGTCTCTACTTCGACCGGCATCATGACTCTGTACGGAGTGTAATAGTGCATCACCCATATGCTCAGAGTAGCCTCAGAATCATGTACAAAGAGACGCCGTCGAGCTGCCGTGGTCGCATGTGTCATGAGGTGCTCGCACGACGCCGTGTAGCCTAATGGGAGTTTAGCCGCCTAAATCTGTGGCTTTCCGAAAACAAAGCATCCAGGCCGAGACACTGCGACTTTTAGCGGTGTCGTGCAACTGTTTCTGTCTGGGGGGGCAAAGGCGGGGAAATACTGCATGGAATCTGGCAGTCGGTCAGGCTCAAGAATTCTATCCTAAATCCTGTCCACGGGCAACGCACTGAACAGCAGTGTCCACCGCTCTTTCTTCCTGTGATGGGTGCTGAGACAATCTTTCCCCCAAATGCCGGCAGATCATAAACAGACGCTAATTGGGATGCTGTAAAATACTGTGAGCAAGCCTAAACTTGCACGGTCAAATCACCGCCTGATCCATTCGTGTCTGCCCTTGATGCATCAGGAGTGTGCAGACGGCCAGACCGATGACAGAAGGTATCGTAATACTCGGATCCTTGATCCCGTGGGTCGGCTGTGTTCTGCAGCTTGATTGCGCTATTGTAACATGGATGGTCATGCTGCATAGGAGAAGTGAGCACGAAACCTGCCGAATGGCGCAAAGAATTACTCGTTTTGCGTGCATGCAGCAATTGGAGAACATATACCGAGCTAGTAGCCATGAGGGGTACTCCGTACATGAGGGAGAGTACTTTGTCAGTTGACTCGAAGTAGACGAGCAGATGTACCGACGCAAAGGGAGACTCCTTGAAGCCAACACTGTTTCGCAAACGAGCTTTGAAATTTTACTTTTTTTTTCGTATCAGAGCCACCGTGATAAGAAGATTACAGCCGAGATAAACTCCTAATGAATTCTCATTTTCTCGTTGTTCTCTCGCCCTCCCGACTTTTACCCTGTCCTATAAGCCTTCCCTCGCTTTCCGTAGAGAAATTCACATCATTGGGGGTGCAAGAAAGGGACTGTTCCGAACCCCTATTTTTGCCTTGTCCTCGCCGATCGCACGACCCGCTCTGTGCCCAGCGGAACGGGCTGGCCGAGCAGTCCGGCCACATACGCCATCGCACCACAAGGGAAACCCCTTAGTGCTGGGCAGCGCGCCGACGGTCACGCTCCTCGGCGATCGTCAGCTTGACACCACGGCCCTTGGGCAGGGAGATCCACGGCTTCTCCGTGCCGATGACGAAGACGTTGCTCTCACGGGTGGCAAACGTGTTGTCAATGGCGTCCTTGAGGTGGACAATGTTGAAGCCACCATCGTGACGTTCACGGTGGGTGATTACACCAACACGGCCCATGTTGCGACCGCCGGTGATCATAGCCAGGGCACCGGTATCGAACTTGACAAAGTCAGTGATCTTGCCGGTGGCAAGGTCGATCTTGACAGTGTCGTTGACCTTGATGAGCGGGTCAGGGTAGCGGATGCTGTGACACGGAGTTCGGGTTAGCAATGCCACCATACAGATACGTACCAGCCGTGTCTCAGTTTTGGTCTTCGCTGCCACCGCGTGGGTTACATCTTCATCCATTTCGCCAACATGCTCCCCACTCAGAACAGGAGGAGAAGCTAAACCATCCCGTCCCAGCCCAATCGAGAGATCGGGCCGTTTGGGGGCGGGTTTGCCTCTGCGAGGATCTCAGAGAGCAGCAGGAGAGATGAGTCGAGCAGACCGGTCGAGAAGACCAGTCCAGCAGACCAGATACCAACTCTCACCCCGCTGCCCGCTCACGCTCGTCTCCTCCGGATCCATCGGGTCGGTCTGAAGATGTCCCACACGGTGGCATCCAAAGCTTGGTCCAACGGCTGATAGATGGGTAGATGAGAAACGTACGTTCTCGCATCATGCGTAACCAAGAATGGAATGCCGCCGCGGCCCAGCTGCACACGCCGGACCTTGCCCAGCTTGTACTCGGCCTCCTCAGCCTGGATGCGGTGCACGGTGAAGCGACCCTTGGTGTCGTAGATCAGACGGAAGTTCTCGCCCGTCTTCTCGATCGTGATGACGTCCATGAAGCCAGTCGGGTACGTCGTGTCGGTGCGGACCTTGTGGTCGACCTTGATCAGGCGCTGCAGCAGAATCGCCTTGGTCTCGCGGTAGTTGAGCGCGTACTTGAGCCGGTTGCGCAGGAAGATGATGAGCGGCAGGCACTCGCGCGACTTGTGCGGACCCGGAGACGCCTTGGGTGCGTACACACCCGACAGCTTGTCCAGCAGCCAGTGCGAGGGAGCGCTAAGGCGCTTTTGGTGCTTCTTCCTGCATCGAGAGTCAGAACATCCGTTGCCGCTTTTGCTCCCTCCTGCTGCTGTCGTCTTTCCGTAGCCGGCATGGCCGCGAGAAAGACAGCCGGGATACACAGGGGCAGAGCAGGACTCTGGAACACGGTCATACTTACATTCCCTTACCCATCTTGACGGTGGTTGTGCTGTCGTAATTTGGTGATGGGAATCAGAGTAAGAGGATGGAGCGGGAACAAATTTTCTGAATAGCAATATGCCAATTTTTTTAATTGATTTGTTAGTCTCGGTTCCCGCGCGGGCACAGAGGGTTTCAAGCCCTGAAAAAAAGCCCCAAGTAGAGCCCATATAAACACGTGATATTACCACACCGTGCGCTACCGTATAACACTGTAGTTGTCCGTCAGATAAGATACGGGGTACTTCGTACATACTTGTACATATTTCAGATGCTACCATCCCAATGGGTATATTGACAGGCAAAACCGCCGCCCAGAACCACGTTATCCTAACAGAGATTGCTCTCGTTCTCTACGTGTGATATGCTGGTATAGCAAACGCCGGCGATGAAAACAAACCCAAAGCACAAAACAGCTACCCTCGATTACCTGCTCGCTTTGAATAATAAACAGTGTGACATGGCTTGGGTGCATCACATAGGATACGACGGGATCTGGGGATCGTCCAACAACAGCCGGGAGATGCCCATTTCGCCGACATTTCCTAAAAACGCAGAACTTGATGCCTCTCCAATATCAAAAGCCGACGGCTCGTGTGATTCCAAAGGCTCGACGTGTAGCAGTGACGGCAATGATGGTCGAGAAGGTCGAGAGTTGTCCATAGTCGTATTGACGGACGGCTCCAGAAGAGTGCTGGCTCCTGATATAATTGTGCTATCGTTCGCAGTACTCCCGCTGCCGGTGCCACCTGCACCTGTATTCAGGTCGCCCTGTTCAACTTCTTGTGGCTGTAGCTGATACACGCCCTTCTCAATGTTGGCATATGTCTCTGGGTACTTGTTGCGCACTCGGTCTCGAAGGTCTGTCGGTTGGCGGCTTGACAGATTGAACTGTGGATGGCGGTGGATTTTGGTCCAAGCTGGGCCATATAACTGAAGGCCCTCGAGAATCTCTCGATCGTCCTGTTCTGTAAAGGGCCGCCGCTCTCGACGATGCGACTTTTTAAACGGACCCTGGATGCCCAATTTGACCATGTCTTCCATGTTTCGTCTGTGCACCCGTCTCTTGCGTAGTTTGGGTTCTAGTCCCGTCGCTGATGAGGACTCTGCTATTGGCACGTCTGGGTGGGGAGGCTGGCCATGTAGATCATACTGGACATCCTGCTCGATCAGGATGTCCTCCAGCGTCAGGCTTGTCTTAGTTTTCAGCCGCGCTCTTGTTGACGGCCCGGTCGTCGGTAGATTTGGAGCTGCCAAACGGTCCGCATGGTTGAGTTTTCCGCGAAGTTCGTCAGGACAGCAGGTTCGGAAGCGGTCTTTCAGGTCGCCAGCTGAGCGGTTGCAAAAGGAGAACTCCGGGTCTTCGAGAATCGCAGTCCATTTGCCTAGACCGTGCCTGCTGACGCCGATGAGCAGCTGGTTGGTCTCTTCCTCCGTCCATCGTCGACGAGGCTTTGCAGCACGCCGTTTCGGCTTTGTGTTTGAGGATGATACCGACGATCCATGCGCCCAGTCTCCCGTAATTCCCCCCTGATTGAATGCACAGGACGGCAATGTGGGCGCTGCTGTCGTATACCCGGCTGCCGATGACGATATGCCCGATGCTAAAAACGGTTCGCCAAATCTGTCTGTTTCTGTAGCAGAGGCGGAGGTCGCTCCCGTCATCAATCCTTCATATCCGAGATTCCCACCAACGCCTCCGCCACCCTCTCCGCCATTAACAAAGTCGGTGGTTAATGCTCCCCGACCCAATGTAGCATTGGCGTCGAAGTCCGAGGCGATGGGTGGGAATACGGCGGCGTTTGGCGGCGGTTCATGCAAGCCGTTGATGATAGGAGGAAAGACCTGGCTGAGAGCTCCAACCTGCTGGTTGGATTTCTGTTTCTTCAACGGCTGGGGAAGCTGGATCAGCTCGTCGGTATGTGGAATCACGCGAAGTCGTTTGCCATTGATAGACGCAGACCCTGCCAGCGAGGGATCATCAGGACTGCTTGGAAGAGCAGAGAAGTCAGCACCACTAACGTCCCCAGACGCCATACGAATAGCGCGTGCAGGCCATCCACTTCCGGTGGAATTGTAGTTCTGGTCATCTTCGATAGACAATGGATATATGGAAGCGCTTGTGGTAGCCAATGCAGCTTGCTGCTGTTGCTGTTGCTGTTGCTGTTTTAGAGAAGTCGGGGAGGTACCCTCAGAGACGTTGAGCTCGAGGGGTGGGAGAAGAAGAACATCGCCATCTTCGGCGTTGTTTTGGGAGCCAAGAGTGCTGTGGATAGACGGCAGGTGGTCTCTGGAGTCATTGACATTTAGCAGATGCATAAGTCGCGGCTCGATAGTGGCCATGATGATGGTAGCCGTGATGCAGCAATGGCTGGGAGGTAGGAAGGGAAAACATTGGCGTCTGGAGAATGGTAGGGTAAGCAGACGAAATGTAAAGACAAGAGAGAATGAAGCCAAATGGAATCGAGAAACTTGGGCCGACAAGGCTGAAGGCGAGAGGGTTGCGACAGTGAAAGAACGTTGCTTGTTTCCGTGTCCAGATGTTTTAGCCTTGGCCTTTTCCAGGACCTCCCAGTCTTGCAGATTGTCCCGTGTTCTCTCGTTTGTCGCCTGGGACGCAATCCGAAAGGATGCTAGTGAGCACCCGGCATACAAGATACAGGGACACTTATCTCCTTCAGTAGGAAGAAGGGGTCAGATCTGAGAGAAGAGAAGATGCAACGTAGGCGTTGGCCAGTTTCTGTATTTTAAAAAGGATGGTCTGCCACACCTGCACGTGCAATGGCAGCATAGAATGAAGCAAGATACAAAGCGGTTTGTATTTTGGAATTAACCGCCGCAAATCTTCAAAGAAGGAAGAAGCCTGGTGCACCCCAATTGCTGCCGGAATAGAGTCTAGAACACCCCATTCAGCTGGTTTTAGTGGCGATAACGATGAGGGGTAGGAAGGGTCCACTGGCGAGTGCACAGGCACTACGACGTAGGTGCACTGCTTCTTTCCAGGTGAAAAGTAAAACCCGCTGGGGCGATACCCATGTCTAGCGCATTAGTTGCATTCTCTTGCGGAGCTTCTCCATTGCCCCTTACAATTTCCAACGCTTGTGGTGTGTGAGAACAGGTCTCGCCGAAGGCCAAGAAGCTGCTATGTACTAAGATACGCCCTGCAGAATGCACCGATTCTGCAGGTGTTAGCGAGTGTTCCGGCGATGGGAGGCAATCTCCACTGCAGGTGGAAAGGCTGTCGACGTTGTTGTTTTTGTGCTAGTAGTTCAGGGATTTGGCATTTCTTTTGGGCCACTCTTTTCTGGTGCCTCTAGATACTATCCGAAATTAGAAAGCAACCCAAAAATATCTCATAGCCTCGTATTCGAGGTGCATCAGCAGAAAATCACAGGGAACAGGAGTGACGTGGCTGACATACTGCCCACTAACTAACCCCAACGGCTTTCAGGATGGCTTCTCGGCTGCCAGCTTTTCCCCGGGTTGTGTTCACTATATTCGAACCTCTGTCTCTGTAAGGATCCTTGTTGGCTAGCCAGGCAACAGCTGCCTTCCCTACACTGACAGGCGCTCTTTCTTACTCTCTCCGCTCGCTGCTGCAGGATAAGCGGCAGTCTTCCAGCCATTCTCGCACCGGACTGGTTTATCCAGGAACAGATCGCCGGGACCTCCGGGACGGTTGCATCAGACCGCAGCCGCCTCGTGGCCCAGCAGCTGGGGAACACGTATGGGCTTCTGTTCCTCCTAGGCGTTGCCGTGCTCTACACCAGCACAGAACTGAGAGTCGTGCGGAATTATCTCGTAGCGCTGCTCATCGCGGACGCCAGCCACGTTGGGTTTACCATCTGGGGGCTTGGCCTAGCCCGATTTATCGCCGTCGATGAGTGGAACGCGATGACGTGGGGGAACATTGGTGTCACTGTTCGTCTTCACCCTTCCTGCACCCCTGCTCCTTATTTCCTTGTACTTTAGACACCATACGTATGCCCAGCAGAGGCTAAGCTCTCGAGCCGCTACTGACATCCAATCCTTCTGCAGACTCTCCTTGCCCTCACCCGGGTAGCCTATCTGCTGGGTCTCTTCGGCCCGGATAAACCGGGAACGGGTGCCATATCCAAGAAGGCTGATTGAGGGGGGCATTGTGTTCCGGCTCATACTATGAACCAAGGACGGTTGTTCCTTACCTCTGGTAGAGTGGCTGGACGGAACTCATACTTTTCCTTCTTTTGCGTCAGCCTGCCTCTGTTGTACGGCTTGGATCGAGGATGCAAGAGAAGGAAATAAGAGCACATGAGGCAAATGAAATCCAAGCAAATCTATCTCTGTTTTTAAGGCAGAAGGTAGCTGAGGAAACTTTGTATCACGACCCATTCTGATATATTGGGACTGGCATGTATGTATTTGATGCATTTATATCCGATCTACATCTCCCCTACCCCGTACACATGGCCGGTCATGCCAAACCTATGACGTGTTGCTCCATGGGTAAGATTTAGTAAAAACTGGAGCAGAAACGATTAGTCGACAACGGTGTAATACCATGGTTCCTTCTCCGGCTCTGTATCTACTAAACGCCGAGTATCACAATAGCCAGGAGGTTGTGATACATCTGTATGGTGTAGGCAGAGGTGCCGAGTGGTGGAGTAGCCAGTCTGTTCGGCAAGGCAGAATGGCATGGTAGTACGGCAGTATGATGGTCGATAGTCCGGCAATCAGAGAAAAAAATCTTACGCGGTTTTCTCACTGCATCTGAACCTGTGATTTCACATAGACAGAGTCTGGACTGGAAGAAGAGAGAAGCTTGGTTCTTGAGATCGCCGTCTTTCTGTGCCAGTTTAGATGATTAGCGGCACGACTTATTTTTGCAACTGGTCCCTCCATTTGGTGGCCTTTGCGTATCTTCTCCCAAACAAGTTCGATTTCGTCAGCGCCGATGGCATTTTCGATTGCCGGCTTTGCGTATGTTACAGCTCTCCTGTTCTGGGAACTTCCAGATTCGGAACTAGTCAGAAGATGTTTTGCCATCATCCGGAGATAAGCGTCACTACGTATGTTTGTGCACCGACAGGGGCGGCACCTTGACAGAAAGTGGGTTGCTCCTCCCCACACTCGGAGGGCCGGCGATAAAGCACCTTCCTTGAGTATCTGGATTGGATATCTCGAGTCTGAAAAAGTATCTCCTCTTCAGTCTCTTCTTGCGGATAGACCCTGTCCTTCTATACTTACATATTTACCGGCGTGTACATCATGATGACCCCCAATTCTCCCTAAATTATCCGATCTTCGCGCCACTGCCCTTCCCCTCCGCTGGCCCCGCTGTTACACATCTCTTGTCCAGCCCGAGACTTCCCCGACTGTCAGAGAAGAGCAAACAATCCTCAGCCAGGCGGCTTTATCCAATCCCTTGACTAACAATCGTCTTCACAACTTATATCACCCAAGTCCATCAGCGGCCGGCATGTCCGTATCCCAAGCTCCAGGCGAGGATGGTGGCTCCCATCATGGCAGTGATGGCGAGGAGCCGAACAATTTCATATTGGATTTCATGCAGCGAGCGTGGCTTGCCGGTAATGGAAACTATGTAATCCAACTTGATGAAGGAAGCGGAGGGGCTGACGATGTGGACGACGGTGAGGATGAAGACTTTAACGGTATGAGCTTGTTTTCTCATCTAAGAGGCCAGCAAGCACACGCTGACATCCCTCGCAGAAGTGGAAGACGATGATGAGGAAGGGGAAGAAGGCGAAGAGCAAGGTGATGACGATGATGACGATGATGACGATGAGGACGAGGACGATGATGACGACGATGACAACTTCGTAGACGAAGGTGAGTTGCGATGAGCTCTGCTAAATGGACGGCCGTTTTCCCCCATTGCTTACGGATAACAGGCGACACATTCCCACACCTCACGCGCCGACAGTGGAACCTGGTATTGCAAGGCGGCTCCCTTCACAATGTGCTTGTCCGTGTTCCAGGCATGGAAGGATATGGACCTGGCCGGCTGCGGAGACGTCCGCCGGCGGACCCGAACCGGTTTCCCAAGGTGCCTAGCAAAGTCGGCCGGGATCTGATGTCCTCTGGCCTCTTTGGCGTCAGAGAGCGGCCGAGGACGACGACAACATTTTCGAGCACGCCGTATCATGCACGACCGGTTCCGCTGCGGCTGCTGGACCGAGAGCTAGGCCTGGCAGACACCAGGGCCGACCGTTGGCGCAACGAGAAGCTCATCGCCCAGAGCATGATCCCCGCTACCAACGCCGACATGATTGTGCGCTACAGTGCGCCCGTCTATCTCGGCCAGTTCTCGGACGATGGCAACTTTTTCTACAGCGCCACCAAGGACTTCCATGTGCGCATGTACGACACCGCCAACGTGAACGAGTGGCAGCATTACAAGACGGTGGTCCACCCGTCCGGCCGGTGGACCCTGACGGATTCGTCGCTCAGCCCAGACAATCGCTGGCTTGCCTTCACGTCCATGATGCCGCAGGTGTGTCTGGCTCCGACCGACCCCCACGACGAGGGCGAGCCGTATCTGCTGGACCTGTCGGAAGGCGCCGACGAGCACGGCCATCACCACTCCTATGCCATCTTCTCGGTGCGCTTTTCGGGAGACGGCCGTGAGCTCGTAGTCGGCACCAGCGCCAGCACGATCGTTGTCTACGACATCGAGACCCGCCGCGTGCTGCACAGCATCTACGGCCACGACCAGGACGTCAATGCCGTCTGCTTCGGCGACAAGGCGTCACCACACCTGCTCTACTCCGGCTCAGACGACGCCACCATCAAGGTATGGGACAGGCGCAGTCTGGGTGACGGCCGGCCTGCGGGCGCCTTTGTTGGCCACTGCGAGGGCATCACCTACATTGACAGCAAGGGCGACGGGCGGTACATTCTCTCCAACGGAAAAGACCAGACGATGCGGCTGTGGGATCTGCGCATGGCCATGAGCACTGCCGACTTTGAGAGCAACAACCCGACCCGGCTGACGCGCGACAGCTCGCATGACTATCGCTTCGAGCCATACGACGACAGGCAGTGGTTCAAGCACCCGTTCGACAACTCGGTTGTGACGTTTCGTGGCCACCGCGTTGAGCGCACCCTCATCCGCTGCCACTTCTCGCCGCCGGGCAGCAGTGATGGCTCCTACGTCTACTCGGCTAGCCATTCCGGCAAGGTGTACATCTGGAACCTCGATGCGACTCTGGCCGGTGTCATTGACGTTCGCATGGCCACCTCGAACACCATCGCCAAGCTCGTCGCCGAGGAAGACGCGGCCGGCGAGGGCGGTCGCCGTGCCTCCCTCCATCACCACCACCAACGCAATCCCGACGGGCCCATCTGTGTGCGGGACGCCAGCTGGCATCCGACGGCGCCCGTTCTTGTTGGTATGTTAATTCCCCTTACTGCTGCGATTTGCCTTTCTCCTTTCGCTGACAAACTAGCCTCTGGATTCGATGCCGATAGTATGGAAGCCGGCACCTGCTCGGTACACTCCTGTGCCCTATCTCAGGACGGGGATTCCGGCGGGCCAGAGCAGAGACTGTACGACGAAAAGCTACGTCCGATGCCTGCGTGGAAGGCAAGGATGAGAGGCGTGCCCTGGTTTCGGTAGACACCTGTCGATAGTCAAGGAATATATCTTACATCACGGGTAGCAAGTGCATCCCAATAGCCTGTGATACGCCTTACAAAATGCGCAGCAATTGAGCCCCAAAGGAACCGAAAATTCTGACATGTGCTATACAAGACGCCTCTTCCGTGGACCCTTATCAGGTGTCCTGTTCCTATACAACCGCCGAGTTATGCGCCGCTTCCGTCGTTTGCATAGCCCCCATGCCCCTGTCCATTGCTGATATTTTCCAGCTATAAGCCATGATGGAGACGTCAACACGATACATACACGAAGCAGACATACAGACTGCCCAGCTGTGCTTTATTTTGTTTGTTTTGGTTGATAATGTCCTTCTCCATGAGCAGGCTCGTCGCACACCTGTCCAGGAATCAAAATTCGTTCTGTTTCTGCACACGATTGGCGAACAGCCTCGTCGCGCAGAGTCCCCCCACGACACGAACCCGTCTATGCGCCGCCCACGAGGATGTTGTTCAGGGGAATGTGCACTGTCCAGGAAGTCTGATTAGTCCTTGTGCTGCGGTCCCAAGATGGATGACGACGGCAACATACCCAGCTTGACAAAGTAGCCCACGGCGCCCATGACGATGAAGCCGACACCGACGGCCTGGCTGATCTTGACAAACTCCTTGACATCGGCTACACCCAACAACACGCCGTTAGTTATTGCGCATTCACCAGCGATGATGATGCCCTCTCGCAAAAGGGTACGTTTCCACTCTTCGAGCTGCCCCTTTCTGCAAAGCATCTCCTCCACTCCATCTCCGGCAGGGTGGAGAGGCTCAGATGAACGTACGTTTCTGGCAGCGGTTGATGAACTGCAAGCCGTCCTTGACAAACTCCCGCGGGACGTCCAGGATCTCCTGAATCTGGTCGGACATGGTAACGAACGGGCCGACGGCGACTGTGCTGTGGAAAAAAGGTAGGCTAGAAAGCGGGTGAAATGAGCGTGGAACCGGTCGTGAGAGAACAGGATTGTGGTTGCAAGAGAAGCTAGCAGTTGGGTCGAGAGGAACGCGAAAGGAAGGCTCTCCAGACTAATGAATGGGAAATTTGCGCCCGTGGCACTATGTAAGCTGGCCAATTGGTGCTGATGCCAGATCGCCCAAAAGACTCCCTGGAGGGCCTTCTAGGCTCCGGGTCCGTGCGCCACAAAAGCCCGATGCGCATATCCGCACTGTGCGCACATGTTTTATCGGGTATCCACTATTACTGCACAGGAGAAGCTCCTTCCTCCAAATCGCCATGACTTTCTTTGGGGCGTTTTGCGACATCATCCGTATAATCTGTTTCTTCTCCCGTCGTCGAGCAAGCTTCATCCCACATACTCCCCGACTGCCTACTGTATTGTCTGGTGATAGGAAAGCCAACGGTATTAATCTCAATTTCTGATTCCGCCACTTCGTCTACGGTGCCGACGACAGTTTAGGCCGAGGAGCTTGTTGCGGACGGTCCTTTCGGTGCCCTTGACACTTCCCGTCCTCTTTTTTACTCCCTCCTCTCACCTCCTTCCATTCGCTTCGCAGGACAGTAGCGACCAGAAAGTGAGGAAAGGACGCGTCGCATCATTTCGCACTTCCAACCTGTCTTACCACCTGCTTCGATCACCCTCGTTTTCGTCTCTGCCCATCAGAGCCCATCGAACGCGTTTCCAACCGAGAAGGCCAAGACAGTTTCGCACAGCCTCGTCTGGCCTACCCAGGCGCTCTCAGCTCGACTACCTCCGCCTCGGCTCTGTTACTTAGTGCCATCTGAAATTTGCTTATTTACTCTCTGCTTTTATTTGCTTCACATCTTGTTTCCAGATCTCGCGACGCGGCAAGGAGCTTTTCCCAAGAAGTTAATACATGCCCGCCATCATTTTATCCGCAGTTCAACCAGACAGATTGCAACCTCCTAACACAGCCTGTACTAGACTCTTGTTTGTCCACGGAAGTGAAGACGAAAGGTGCTAGAAGAAATTCTGAGGTTCCAGAACACCGACGGGTCGGACTGCAAGCACAGAGCTTCGTCTACAGCGCATATCGTCCTCTTTCTTGAGCAAAGAAGCTTCTGTCATTGTATCGAGTCACTTGTTGTCCGGGAATACTGGAGTGTACGTATCATTGGTTCTTGCATTTCTTTCTCACGTTTCTTTGACCTCTTCCTGAAAGCGTTTTGTTTCTTCCGATTCCGTCACACGTTCCTGTATTTTCGCATGTGGATTCCTGGGGTAAAGCTTTGGTGTCCTCGGTTACTGATACCAAATCATGGGGCGCCTACAGAAACAGCGTGTGCCTCTGGTTCCGGCTCGGGTCTCAGCACCGCTTCATAGGACGATATTCTTGTTGTGTCCAAGTGCTAGGATTATATCCACCTATACTAGTTAGTGAAACGGCAGGAACGATGGCAGAAGAAGACTTTGAAATCGACATCTACGGCGATGCCAATAGCGAACAGGCCCCGGGAGCTCAGGACGAAGGTGGACAGCAGTTACAGAGCCACTACAATGGCGACGACAGCGGCCACGACAATGGCCAGGGACACGGTCACGGCTATGACGATCAGAACAACCGGCAACACGACGACCAGCCACGACTACCATCCGACAGCTCAGCACCAACATCCTCAAACCTATCCCAAGGTGTCAAGCGGAAAGAGGGCTCCGACGACAGACCGATAGACCCCGGTGCTACGACAGCGATTATGGTGTCCGAGCTGAGCTGGTGGATTACCGACGACGACCTTCGCGGCTGGATTCGAGCAGTGCAATGCGAGGATAAGCTGAAGGACATCACCTTCAGCGAGCACAAAGTGAATGGCAAGAGCAAAGGGTAAGGCTCGTTCCCATGATCACGACCTTATCCAATCAGCTAGCTGACCCGTTTGGCGAAACTATAGGCAAGCATATATTGAGTTCACATCACAGCAAGCGGCGACGGCGTCCAAACACAAGATAGAGTCCCTAGCCACGGGCGAATACCAGCCAGGCCAGAAGAAGCACTCAGTCATATACTCGTCGCCGACAGCAAATCCGTTCCGCACTCTTCCGAAGGAGGCACCCAGCCGTGGCGTACGGGACATGCAAGTGCGGACTACGCCAGGTGGTGGATATCAGGACCGTTCTACGGGCAACTTTGGTGGCAACCAGGGTGGAAGCTATGGTGGTGGCTACCGTGGTGGACGAGGTGGTGGGATGTATGGAAACCCGCGCGGCGGAGGCATGGGCAACCCGAACTTCAACCGAAACTTCAGTAACGGCGGTGGTGGCATGAACTCATTCGGCAACAACGGCGGCATGAACTTTGGCAACCCAATGGGTGGCGGCTTCGGTGCCGGCGGAAATGGTGGCGGGTTCCGAGGCGGTATGGGAGGCGGCATGCGCGGTGGTCCGGGCATGCGTGGAGGCCGTGGCGGTCCGATGAACGGCATGATGGGCGGCATGGGACCGGTGATGGGCCCTATGGGCGGTATGGGACCCATGGGCGGCATGCCAGGTCCTATGGGCGGCATGGGCGGCATGGGAATGGTGGGAGGTGCTATGCCTGGTAAGCAGTCCATCTGACGCTATGTTTTTGACATCTGGCACAGGCCACTAATCAGACGTGTGTTTCCACGCAACAGGCTTCCAGGGAATGCACCCGAATTTCACACCCAACTTCTTTGGCGGTGGTCAAGGAGGTGGCGGTCCCGGAGGGAACGAGTGGCAGAACCCACATGGCGCGAAGCGGCCGCGACCAGAGTAGGCATCGGCGTCGGTTCCTATTCTTCGTGGCCGGTACTAGGGCACTGGTGCAGCGTCACCTCAGCGCTCCTGTTGCCCATGTAGTATTTTCTTAATTATATCTTGCGATCGGGCCGGCACATTCTATCAGCTCTCTCTGGCTCGGAGTCGACCGCGAAAAGGAGTCGAAGGCGAGAAGCCCTGCCGAGAACTGCGATGCCGTGGCCATGATGCGACGGGAAAGGCGTATGCTGGCTGTGGATGCCGGCAAGATTGCTGTACGCATCGCCCTTTTCGCCTCTGTTCTTTTACTCTTATTTGTCGTCTCGTGTAACCAAATGGTATCTTATCTAGTAGGACGGTACTGGGCCGAGGCCAAAGGATGGTGTTTTGCTTTTGTTTCTTCTTTTCTGTATTACCGTTATACTGTCTCTGTCCGTGGAGCAACAACATGCATCAAGGTTTCGAATTGACAGCAGGCTGTGTGATGTGCGAAATCGATCGACCGATCTGCTCGCCACGTGAGCAACACGCGACGCATGTGCAGCCAAGACAGTGTGTATCTCTTTGAGCTGTAACGAGTCTGCTCATCGTTGAGCATGTTTGCAGCTGGTTTCGCCTAAAAGAGGATTAGCGTGCACGGATCTTTTAGCGCGCTCAGAAGCCAGGCCCCAAGGTACTGTTACTGCGGCAAGGTAAGAATATGGCCTGTACGGAGTACGGAGTACAAGCCCTCATCCATCGTGCCTGCCGTTGCGATGTCTCGTTGCAGATGTTAATTTCTGCTCGCCAAAAGCAACAAGAGAGCGAGCCGAGACGAGAAAAGTAGCAAGGCGGATCAGACGCGACCTCGTCCGTGCACAGCTAGATCCCGTTGAGCAAGTTCAATGGCGAAAGCACCCCGTGGGAGGGCCCCATTCGCAATGGCAGGTTGGGCCAAAGACATGAGCAAGTTTCTCTGACGCCGGCACTAACAAGCGGCCACCCAGAAATGGAGCAGGAGGAGCAGAATAAAAAGATCCAGACAGCCAGGCCAGCGGTCGTCTTCTCTCGGACAGGAATCTACCTTCTTCTGCCGCCTCCGCGTGACATCCGCTCCACCTTGATCTCAGCATGGACATGACCGACAGCATGGACGGCTCGTCCTCCGCCTCCACGATGAGCGTCTTCACCGTCTCCACCAGCACGCCTCTCTACTCCGCCAGCTGGACGCCCTCGTCCACGGGCACCTATGCCGGCACCTGCATCTTCCTCATCGTCCTCGCCACCATCTTCCGCCTTCTGCTCGCCAGCAAGGCCCGCGCCGAGACCCGCTGGCTGGACGCCGAGCTGAACCGCCGCTACGTGGTCGTCCCCGGGCGGCCGACCCTGTCGCAGCAGGTGTCGCAGGACTCGGACACCAAGCGCATGGTCCTGTCGGAGAACGGCCTCGAGGAGGACGTCATGGTGCTCCGGAAGCGGCACAGCCCCGGACGGCCATGGCGGCTGTCTGTCGACCCAATCCGGGCGCTGCTCGACACCGTCATTGCCGGCGTCGGATACCTCTTGTTCGTTGCTTCCTCTGTCTTCTACCTTGTCTGCCTATGCTAACACGCCAGACAGGATGCTTGCTGTCATGACCCTGAACGTCGGCTACTTCATGTCCGTTCTTGGCGGCACCTTTCTCGGCAGCCTGCTGGTCGGCCGCTATGTCCTTCTCTCGGAGCATTAGACCACTTCAGCATGCAGTCTCTTGCTTCTTACGACTTGTTTCACTACCAAGACCATCTCCAAAGGTCCCACATCACGACATTTGCATAGGGCGTTTTACGGTGGCAGAGCGATAGGACTTGCTATATTATTTCCAATCATTTCATTCTCCCGCTCTTATGTGAAAAACGAGGGGGTTGTTTTCTATTCCGGCATTGGTGGGTTCGCTCATTGAAGTCTTGGCCAATTTCTGGCCCTGTTTGTACCTATACTTCCGGTTTGGGGTGGTACCACTAAGTACTCCGTAGATCGCCCGCACAGAAATGCGCGCAAATGTGCTCATGGCAGTGCGCTATCCAAAAAAGGCATTTGTCCCTTGTTAAATCCGGAGCCTGACTCAACAAGCTACCCGTATAGGTCCCAGGCCCGTTCCTCCAGGGTCCCGTGTACGGAAGATTGCCGCCGCTTCTGTTCCGCCTTCGCCCCACTGGTCCGGAACGGGTACGTGTATAACCGATATGTGCATGTCCCTGTATCAGCATGTTTTCTTGTTATCATTGGTATTTTTCTACAGCCCCCCCCCTCAGTCAAGAGTTCAAAAGTTAATAGCAATTATCACGATATTCCCATCGTATGTAATGCACATCTATCCGTCCTATGTATTAGCACTGCCAGATCTACACATAGTATTTCGTCTCTTGGCTGTGTAAGACTTAATATCACACCGTATGGAGCATTTCTGTTACCTACCACAAGACCACGCCGGAAAGAGACAAGGTCCCCAAAAAAGAGCAAATCCAACCTTCCGCATTTGGAAGGTTGGCTTACACGTCTAAAAGGAGGAATTACTTGTTAGCTTCCATGGAAAGACGTGAATTAGAATGAAACTGTAAACCTAGATACAGCCTTAAATACTTAGGAGTGGCAACGTACATCCTCGATATCGTTGTAGGATACTCGAGGTGTGCATTGCCAATGTACATGTTATTATGCCCAGCTGTACAGATTGTGCATCCGAACTTACAGTAGCCTCCCTCCCCATTATCCGTTATTTGCAGGGAATTCGAATAGACCTCTCGAGTTATTTTTTAAAGGGTCACAAAGAAACAGGCTTCGTCCACATTAATGACTTTGGTCGACGTATTGCAATGGATATGTAGGAGTGTATCATTACGCAAAATCCGGAAGAAAAACCTCGTCCTAGCATCCTTGATGACCTATTCGATATCCTTCCACACCAAGGAGCTCACAAAAACCTGCCCATTTATGTACTTTCCACCGTCATTCTTCTCCCCTTGACAGATGAAGAAACGAAAGTGAGGATATAAAAAGCACGGAGCACAAGAGCAGACACAGAAACTTTCAAACACCACCGAAGCCGTCCTGCCTAGACAAAAGCCTAGCAACTGTCATAGAGCCAAGGAAACTACCTACAACCACATACCTCAACCTCCGTGTCTCCCATATCACAAACGGGACACTTTAAGCACCCATAGAATTTCCATTTCTGGACATAGCCGGAGTGATAGCCACTCCGTTGGCGAGGTCAAAACGAAAATGGGAGACATGGGAAAGACAAAGTATGAGATTATATGATAGCGGATTAAAAGACGCAAAGCTTTTTGATATTGCGTCAACCGACGGTTGAAACAGTACACGAGGACGAAGGCGCGAAAAGGGGATTGAAAACGACCAGACGTCGGCTTCCATCGCATGGTCAAGAAGCAAAAAACAGCAAGTAAAACAGACAACCCCATACAGAAACCGAACGGGATGAGATGCCAACATGGCCGAGAGACATCGCATATTATAAAACGGAGTGGTATGCATTGTATGCTGGGTATCAGCGCAGCATGATAAAGTAATCCGTGAGAGCCTGGCAGGAGGGAGTAAGGAAGGTATGCGTGGAAGGGTAGAATCGTTAATATATGGGACCTTGTGGCCCCATGGCAAGACCGAAATGACGAGATCATTACATCCTGCGCCTGATCATGACTGGTGACCAGAATGCTGAGGCATGGCGTATTGGTTGTTGCGCTGTACGTAATTGGAATAGGCCAGCGCCTGATTGGGGTCCATGGGCACACTGGGAATGTAGTTTGGTGCCATGTGTGCATTTGGTGGCAGTCGTGTCTGCTGCGAGGCTAGATGGCTCGGGCCAGACTCCTCAGGAGATTCTACCTGGTTGGATTCTTCGACGCCGTTCTCGCCAGCGGACGCGGGTTCCGGCGCGTTCAGGCAGGCCTATGGGTAGATACAACGATTAGCATGAAACTTCCAAGTACAAAGTATTTGTCTGGTGTCAAATTATGAATGCCTACCTGGATCAGGTTCTTTCCTTCCGCCTTCGTGACGAGAGGCTGCAGCTTGGGCGTGGTAAAGGTGTAGACAAGACCAGTTTCCGAGACAACCAGCAGCAGGACTTGCGTGCCAGTGAGAACCGACAACTCGTAGGCCTGGGCAAAACGCGTCAGTGGATACAGAGATCATCAGAGTGGAAACACAGGCCGAAGCCGTCAATGGGAGGGGAGCTGCGAACCTTCTTCATGATGCCAGCCTTACGCTTGGAAAACGTGATGTGGCGACGAGATTTATCGCTGATAAACTTGATCTCAATCTTGCGACGCTCACGACCTCCCTTCTCATCATCATCGTCATCGTCGTCCATCACGGGGTTGCGAGGACGCTTAGTGCCACGGCCCTCAGCCGCCGCGCCGTTGCCGATGGACTGTGACTCGTCCAGCTCATTCGGCGTGGACTGGTCGTGCTGCTCAGCGATGTCGGCCATTATGTCAGATTGCTGTCTCTTCCCAGACGGTCGTAATAAAGGTTTCGACGGAAGGTGCGCGTTGTGGGCACGAAGGCACGGACGTGGTCGCGCTCTCGAAATAGGGAAAAAGGAGCGAGAGAGATCGTGCAAGAGACTAAGCCCTTACGGTATCACGAAATGGGAAGGAAGGTGAGCAGAAGGTAGCAGATGCAACGAAAAGTGCGAAGCTGGGCAGTGGAGTGATGCTGTTTTGAGCGTTGTGCCGACGGGCCTATACTGGATATGGGTTTGCGTGGAGAGGTTTTGGCTGTTAGGTTGTCTGTGTCGCAAAAAAATGGTTGGGTGCTGGCCAGCCTGAATCGAGACTGGTACAGTTCAGCCTTTTGGGATTGCACGCGCAGAATGCGTTCTGGTGCTGCTTTTCTTGACAGGAGGACTCAGATATACTGTCCTTTATGGCAAGGTCCTTTTTGATCGGTTGCTTTTTCGTCTGACCGTACTGATTTTTTTTTTTTTAAAAATAAGAAAAAGGCACAAGAAGCCGTTAGGACAGGGCGGGTAGTAGAAAAGAGCAAGAAGGGTTAAGTTGAAAGTTATTTGGGGGAAAGCGGGTTTCTTTTTCAAGAAAAAAGAGAGAGGAGGGAGGTTTTGTGGCACGCGCAAGGGGGGTGGGAGAAGAAAGGGAAATGATGTGCCCTTGTCTCGCTGAAGAGCGTTAATGAAAACGGGCAAAGAGCAGTAGCCAGGAAAGTGGTCACAGGGGCAGGAAGGAACAATACAGAGACTGATAGGTATCGACGGCGGCGTCGGTTTGGGGGTGGGTTTTAGAGCCGGCCGGTGGAGGTTGGTGGCGGCTGGGAATTCCGCAACAGCAGAGGTTGAGCGGGTAAGCACGCTAACGAGCAAGACAGAGCCAACGGCCCAAACAGGGAAACTACGGTCCAGCTACAAGGACGGGGAGACGTGAAAGGCAGTACGATAAGGCAAGCAGCAACAGCCGAATGTCCAATTAGTATATTGAATTTCATTTCAAGCGGAAGCTACCCGGGAGCTGCTCCTGCCGTTGGAGGAGATGACAACTTCAGCTGCTATGTGCGAGCGCGTACTGGTAGAGGGGTATTAAGCTTTTGCGAACACGGCCCAGCAGGCAGCAGAAGGGGTGGGTGAATTGAAAGGGGAGTGTGCAATGATGTATAGCAGGGGTAATGCAATTCGTTGGATAAACACTTCGTAGTGTGGGACAGACGAAAGACACCCTGCAGACGGGGGGAGGAAGCAGCAGCGGAGAGACACCGGTACGGCACAAGCAAGATACGCAGTAGGTGTACATACATCGTAGCATCGAAAAGCTTACCGTGCGACGAGGGGAAGGAACGGTGGTGAGGATGAAAAGAGGCAGTGAGGGAGGGAAAGAGCGTGGGGAGGGAAGCGAGTAGGCACGAGTGGTTGGATTGACGTTGCCGAAGTAGGGAAGGTGGTAGGCCGGGGTGTCGACCGGGATATGTGACAAGGGGAGGAGCAAAGAGGGTCGCGCACGAGTTAATAGCGTGCTTTAAAGGAGGGGGCCACGGCGTGCTAGGATCTCTTAGGGCCTGCTGGCCTGTTAGCACGAGTATGAAGCACGATACTATGTATGATTTTCCGCACACAAAGGCTGTGTCAAGGCCGAGCGTAAGTGTGCGGACGAACGGGGGACCAAATCCCGGGTACACACCCGAAGGCAAGGCGCAAAAGAAAATGAAAAGTCAGAATTGATAAAAATACTACTATGTAGAGAATAGAGGCGTGCTCGGCCATCGACAAAAGGGTGTGAGCAGTGTCCAGGGATGAGTGTTGCTAGAGGGCAGAGGTCGACGCTGATTGGACACTGTCCGTCAACGTGCCCGCGACCCGCCCACCGATGCGGTTTTTGTACTATGTACGAGGTAAGAAAGATACATACGGAGGGAGTGGTAAGAAGGACGACACTTGGCCGTGGTAATGGCGCGCTATTGTGGACTGCGACTGTCAGTTGAAGGCCACCGTCGCTCTCGTCCATTATCCTTTTGGCTTTCCCTGTACACGCGTATCCTTCTCCCCACCCACCACCTCTTCTAGGCAGCGTTGTAGCCCGGCGTGTCTCGACCAACTGATGGGGCTGCAGGCACTGTCTCTGTCGACCAATGCAGTACTCTGTACTAATGCATGGCAAGGTACGGAGTACGCAGTATGTACATACATAGTACTAGCATGATGTCTATCCTATTTATCAGCCAGGTACTTCTACATGCACAGCCGCCGCTTTGTTGTTTTTGCTTCCCGTTTTATTACCATGCACTCGTATCTTTTTCAGCTTTTGCCCCATACGAGCATCGCAACTTGCCACGGTGATATGCAAATAGCGGGTCCCTTGAGTGTGTAAGATACGACGTACTCGTAAGGCAGAAAGCATCCCGTTGCAACCTATATTACACCATTCCTTTTCAGTAATTGGCAGAGTGCTTGAAATAACCCCCCCCTCCCCCCCCCCAATGGTGCTTATGCGGAGTATCAACAGTTAATACTAAATGGGTGGGAACGAAGATTCCCGGAGAGCGAGAACAAGCAAGAGTACCCGTAACTTTGCTCCGTGAAGGGCACAAAAATGAGCGAAAGGGGCTAGCCGGCTAGTGTTGTAAAGACCTCAATAGACTGGCCAGGTAGCGCGCCGAGCGAAAAAGGGATAATAACACAGTGCCCCACAGGAGCACCACAAGCAAATGACAGCAAAATAATTTGGAGCCGAAATGTGGGTCTTAATGGGGTGGACATGGTCAGGAGGTGCCCAGTGCGAAGGCCAGCATGGCCTTGTCCAGCGTAAGAGTGTGACTGCCGATTTCCATCCGAATTACGACAACAAGGCCTCCAGTCTCGAGCCTCTGAGATCGGCCGCCCCTCAGGTTTCAGCTTGTTTTTGGTTAGAAGGAATACGGAGTAGCAGCACCGGGAGGAACGGATTGCCAAAACCACTTCCCGATTCCCGCGGATACGATTCGCAGGAAGCTCCGATGCATGCCAATGGGTCACTGAACTCGTGGTCGCTTGTAATTATACTTTTCCATATCTTACTATGTAGTCCGTACGGTACTCATGCCCCGTGCTCATGGCTACGGAGTAGTAGCGGAACGCGAGGCGGTAGAAAAAAAATAGAAAAAAAAGGTAGGGGGGATAGAAAAAAGGTACAGCTATCAAGCGCGTAAGCCTTCCGGCAGGTTGCCGTAAGGACATGCAATTTCAATGATTGCTGCCGCCGCTGAAGACGGCCTGGGATACGGTCAAAGTACAGATACGGAGTAAGAATGCAGAAGATGAAAACAGAGGGACCACTACTGCCATGCAGCCCGCAGGGAACAAAAGCGGCCGGGCGGCCGGGACACGGACGAGTACATTCGCGAGAAAGTGGACGAGTATGGTAGACAGTATGTGTAATCTCGGCACTGTTTACACACTGTGAAATCTCACACACAGCAGCATGGGTAGGGGAGACCCCAGATGCCATCGGAACCGCAGGATTCTGGGGCAGCTGGCAGAGGGAAAGCGCATATGTCGTGGGATAGCCGTGATTGCATGCTGGCGTCGGCGGTGAAAATAAGCAAAACTAGCATGTACTATTTCGGAAGTGCGAGTACGAGTCTTACGACCCGGTGGGAGAATGAAATGGCTAGTCGCGGCGAAGACAAGCCAGTCGAATCGAAGTACGAACTGAGGACCCGTACGAACTCGCCCTCGTATAGGATAACGTACCGAGAGCCCGAGCTGGTATCTTACTTGTCCTTTCGAGCTTCTGTACGTGCGCTTGCGGGTCTTTCCCAGAAGGTGCAGCTCTTCCTGTGCAGAGTATTCTCTTACATGCAAGCGGTCCAGAGCAATCTTGGCGGAGCTTAGAAAACCGGGGCGCCGTCTCTCAGTTGGCAGGAAATGCGAGAGATGATCTCGAAGCAAGCTCGATACCTACTCCGGATAGGCGCTGGCAGACGCTCAGCAGCGAAGCCGCTTCTAGTATAGGCCAGCCCCTGGCTCCAGGCGTTGCCGTGCTGTCTCAATAAGGGAGACTAAACGGGAACACAGGCTGCCACTGCCTCCAAGTGAGTGCTCGTGTACAAGGCTCGCACAGTACTTTGACTCTTTCCAGATACCATGGTGGCGGCAACTTCCAGCCTCCCGGATCGATGTGTGTGAGCGCCATGCAGAAATGGGAAATTACCTGTCCTCGACGGGCCCCACGCTTGTCAACGAGTGTGAGTGGATCGACCAGTGTCAAGCTCGTTGGCCAACGTGCGGAGTCAATCGATGAGGCCTTCATGCAAGCGAAAAGGAATAACAGTGAGAGACTCCGTAGCATGGCGCACGGAATGACACTGTGGCCCGAGAAATGGGTGATGAACCGGAACGAGCTTGCAGCGTGCAGGATAGCAAAACGGGGGTGCGACGAGGACGATGAGGGGCATGGGAGGAGCAGAGACAATGGAGGGTCGCTATGGCGTGTGATTCGAAGGAGCCCAGGCAGAGGAGGCCCTTTCATGGCCGTGGCGATTTTCTGAGATTTTGCGCGGGTGCATTTAACTGGATGCGACGCTGGGAAATGGGGGGGCGATGGCCTGCACGAGGACGGAGCATTCTTAGGGGCAAAAGCAATCATTGGTGCTTTGTAAGGCGGAGCTCGGACAACCCTGGGCCTGGTATTCGATGCTCGGCCTTCTGGTTGGTGGCTCCCGTGCAGCTTCCTGCCCTGTCTCGACGAGAGCAATGGCGTGTCTGACAATGCGACCATGCGACAGTGTGCAATGTCGAGTGGCAGGCGGAGACCAAGACACACGAGAGGCTTGCGGGCGACAGGCGAAGAGCCTGGAGCCCTGGAGTCCTGGAGCCCTGGAGCCTAAAAAGGGAAAATATTTCACTCACGCTGTGCCGGTGCGATATGGCGTAGCTCCCTTCCAACGACCGTTATCAACCCTTTCCCCCTCTCCTCCCCAATCTCCTAAGCCTCCTTCAGCAAAGCCCCAACGCGACCCCCCCCTTTTTACCGGGGCGTCAGGGCTGGCAGGAGACCCTGTCCGTTTGCCGAATGCCCCTTCACTCGATGAAGAAAGGTGGAAAGCGGGTAGAGACGCTTATGGCCTAGCCTCGAATAGGAATGGCGCTCACGCCCGCGTCTACTCGAACTCGTATGGAGCACGATCCGGGTGCTAGAGACAAGAGATAACAAATTGCGCTTTGGCGTGAAAAAAATGAGGAAACCAAAAAGAACAGGAAAAACGGGGGAGGAGGGGGAGAGGGCAGGGCCGCGAACAGCCGAGGACGGCGTGCGAGCGTGCGAGAGCGTCTCACCACTACTGTAAGATACAACAACCGGCTTGTAACATACCTGTAACTCTCTTGGTCGGCGAGCCTAAACAGAGGCGACCAAAGAGCGGCTGGAGTGGAGTTAAGGAGGTTGGGCTGGGGAGGAATTACGAAGTAGTCTGCAAATATATGCAGCTCTTTCTAGCAATACTGTGTGCAGCACTCTTCAGATTGCACATTACGAGTACATCGTATGAGCCTAGCAAAGCAAGTCTGTCTGTTTCCTGCAAGTCCGTGACCACGCACAGTGGGGCATGCTATGTATGCGTGCGGCAGGAGCAAAAGCTGGACAGGCTGGCAATGGGAAAAAAAGAAATATGACAATCTTTTTGAGATATCGGGAAAGAGCATACTGGCTAGAATAGGAAGCAACCACCCCTTTTCCTCCCTGGCAAAACAAAGAAAAAAGCACACATCCGAAGCACACACCGAAGAAAGGGCACTGTGGCATTGACGTTGTCTTTCCACGTGCCGAGATCTCCTGTCCAGGTTGGCCTGGTCAGCACTCCTCCAACGCACTCCTTACTGGTGCAGGCCCCTTCTTTGTTGCCTTCCAAAACACATGTGCATATGGCAGCCTGCAAGATGTTTCAGGCCAGCGGCAGAATGCCGAGGCGATGCGGTAGTCGGGACACACGAATGAATTGCGCGTGACCAGAAGCAGAAGCGAGATCGGTTGTGCCGGCAGAGCAGTTGTGATACTTGAATTGAAGGCATTTGCGCGCGCCTGTGTGGACTCTCAGACTTCACCACTTGTTTCGATCATCTGCTTCTTCTTCACGGACTCTGATTTGTGCTCGTCGATAGGATCAGCCACCGGGTGCTCAGCCAGCACGTCGCCGTGCTTGCGGTATGCGTCTTCCATGTCCCAGCTAAACGGACTGCTGGTCGAGAAGAGGGCGTCGATGGACTCAAGTGAGCGGTCGGTCGTTTCGGGATAGACTTTGTTGGCTGGTCAGCAAACAGCTTGCTCGACAGCTGCTCAGTAGACGACTTACAGAAATAGACAATCGGGATCCAGAGAAGGTTGAGCCCGGCGAAGAGAAAGTACGTCCTGTTCTCGAGCTTTGCAAACATGATGGGGTTTACGAGCACGGTCCAGCCAACGCCAATGGCCCAGCCTGTGATGCCAAAGCCATTGCCCTGGGCACGCATATCGGAGGACCAGATTTCGGTGGGGATCAAGAAGGCCACGGTGCCCCAGGTAGCCGCATAGCAGATGTTGAACAAGAAAAGCATGGCCACGGCGGCAGGAGCAAATTGCGACGCCTTGGCGGGATTGTGTCGAGAGGCTTCGTAAACGCTCGCAGCGACGAGGTTGACCACGAACAGGCCAAAGGCGCCGTACATCAGACAAGGCCGGCGGCCCAGGCGATCGACGATCTGGGCACTGATGATGGTGCCGACAATGCCGATCGTGTTCAGGCCGCCGGCGAGGCCGTTCTGGGTCAGGGTGTCGTAGCCGGCAGCGGACAGCAGCACAGGTGAGTAGGCAGTCACGGCCGTGATGCCGGTCCACGAGGCCATGATCTGCAGGATGATGCACAGCCAGGCACGTCGGCCGAGATGGTGATTGGGCTTGCCACCGCGGCCAGCGAGGATCTTGGCGAACTGGATGGGCGAGCTCTTCTGGCTCTGCTGGGCGACGGCGACAATCTCGAGGAACTCGTGATGCACTTGATCGTCATAGCTGCCGCGAATGTGCTGCAGCACCTCGCGGGCATCATCGAGGCGACCGACCGAAGCCAGGTAGCGCGGGCTGTCGGGCAGCATTTTGACGCCGACCAGCAGAAGAAGGGCGGGAAAGCATTGGAAGGCCAGCAGGAAGCGCCAGCGGACATACGAATAGCCGCCGTCGACAAAGGCCAGGCCGAAGGAGAGCCAGTAGGCGATGGAGATGCCAAGGTAGTTCGCAATGAAGACGTAGCCAAGGTAGCCGCCACGGTGTTTGGCCGTGGATGTCTCGGAGATAAGCACGGGGGTGATGCCGGTCAGAGCGCCGGTGCCGATGCCCGTGATGACACGAGCCACGAGGATGAAGTTGCTGGACTGTGCAGCGGCCTGCAGGGCACCTCCGACGAGAGAAAAGAAGGCAGCAATAAAGAGGCTGGCGGTCAGTAAGACGCAAAGTAGTTGGATAGAAAAAGAGACGGTATACCCATTGATGCGACCGATGCGATCGGCAGCCCAACCACCAGCAAAACATCCAAAAATGCAGCCGAGGTAGTAGACAGAAACGATGCCACCCTCGTGAACGGTATTCGTGATGGTGCCGTCGGGCAAGCCAATGCCGACAGTGGTGACATAGGTCGGGGCAGAGTTGACGCCGCCCATGACGCCTTGGTCATAGCCCTCGAAGAAGATGCTGATGAGGGAGAAGACCTGGATGGCAATGTTGAGCTGGCGCGCCGAGAACCGCTTCCAGGCGGTGGTGAAGCCCATGACGGCGATGCGATGGCGATAGTGCGGTGAGAAAGCAAGGCCAGGAACCGTTTGCCCATAGGCCGTCTTCGTTGAGCAACAGCGAGGCTGTGACCTGTGGATCGTAATCGTGGTACCGCAAGTGGCCCAGGTGGGGTGCGACGGTGGATGAAGGCGGCAAAGACATGCTCCAGCCCTGTGTCCCCGCAAAAGGAGCAGACAAGAGCATCGTCGTGTATGGAGACCAATCTTCCGAAAGGGGATCCCTTCCGAAAGGACCATACAAGATACATAGGCTATGACGTGTGGCCATGGCCTTGGAGCCTAGCTTTCGGCCACTAATACACTGCTCCGGAAGGTGTGAAAGGACCCGCGTCGCCGTTGCGACCATGTAGCCGCTTAGCCGGGGAGCGTTTTTCTCCTGCTGATATAGTGCGGTGCGGTATCTCTGTGGTGGTTGTCTCTTGTGATGCCACGAGATCACGGGCAGGCCGGCTAGAAGCCGGAGGAAGCGGAAGGCGGGATGGGGGTTACTGTTGTTTCCCCCAAGAAGGTGCGACGGGACGCTTTCTCTCGCTCTTTCCTTCGTTGCACCCGTCGCTTTACTCTCCCCATTTGGCGATACAGCCGACACCAAACTAGCAGCCAACAAAGAAAGCCAACAATCGCAATAAAAAAAACGAGTTGTGACGGGGATTACACAGACACGAATAGTCCTCTCCTAAGCAGCCCCTTCCGACAGAGTGAGCAGTCGCAAACACCAGCATGGCGCCGATAGAGCTCACGGTGTTGGGCATGAACAGCGGCACATCCATGGTGAGATCGCCGGTGAAAGCATCGCAACAACTGGGCTAACGATCTCCTTGCAGGACGCGATCGATTGTGCGCTATGCCTGTTCCGGCAGGAGACACCACACTCGCCGATGCACTTCTCGCTGCTGAAGCACGACGAGGTGGCGATGGACGGCGAGCTGAAGAAGCGGGTGCTGGGGATCATCAAGCACGACCGGACGTCGGCATCGGAGCTGTCGGAGCTCAACGTGCGGCTGGGTGAAGCGTTTGCGGCGGCGGCGGCGACGTTCTGCCGCGAGCAGGGCATCAAGCTCGAGGCGCTGGACGCGATCGGGTCGCACGGGCAGACGATCTGGCTGGACAGCATGCCGGCGGCGGGAATTCCACGATCGGCCCTGACGATGGCCGAAGGCAGCATCCTAGCAGCACGAACGGGAGTGACGACGGTGACAGACTTCCGGGTGAGCGACCAGGCAGCAGGACGACAGGGAGCGCCGCTGATAGCCTTTTTCGACGCATTGCTACTGCACCACCCAGACAAGATGCGGGCGTGCCAGAACATTGGCGGCATTGCCAACGTGTGCTTCATCCCGCCCGAGGGACCGGACAGGGCGTACGACTTTGACACGGGCCCGGGCAACGCGCTGATTGACGCAGTGGTGCGCCACTACACGGACGGGGCACAGGACTTTGACCGCGACGGCGAGATGGGGCGCCGCGGCACGGTGCACCAGGACATGGTCGACCGATTTGTCGGCAAGGTGCCGTACTTTGCGTTGGATCCGCCCAAGACGACAGGTCGCGAGGTGTTCCGCGACACGATGGCCGACGAGCTGGTGCGCGAGGGCGCGGCGCGGGGGCTCTCGGCCGACGACGTCGTCGCCACGGTGACGCGCATCACGGCATGGGCGATTGTTGACCACTGGCGACGGTATGGACCGGAAGCCTCAGGCGGCCGCCCCGTCGACGAGGTTTTTCTGTGCGGCGGCGGCGCGCTCAACTCCAACATCATCGATTACATGCGCGAGCAGATGCCGGATGTGCGCGTGTTCATGCTGGACGCAGCCGGGATCCCGGGCGGGGCCAAGGAGGCGGTGACGTTTGCGTGGCAGGGCATGGAGGCCATCGTGGGCCGCAGCATACCGGTGCCCGACCGCGTGGAGACGCGGGAGCCCTACATTCTCGGAAAGATCAGCCCGGGTAGGAATTATCGGCGGGTGATGAGCAAGGGGATGGCGTTTGGGAGCGGCCTAGACAGCCTGGAGCCAGTCAAGTCGATGGTCAACTATGTGGACGGCAAGGTGTTTGACAACAAGTGGAAGTAGAGAGGAGATATAATTGGACAGAGGGACGAGAATGGATAGATAGGCGAGGTTGAATAGAGCGGCAAGATTGGTTAGAGGATAGCATTTATGGACCAGATACGAAGGTCTCTTATATGGAGTAGAAACGAGATCAAAGAAACGACTTGCGGTTGTAAAGCGACCAGGTTACAATGCAATTTGGGGCCCACAAAAAGCACAACGCTCAGAAGGAAAGGTAGCTGTTGGACGCAGCAAAGGGCCAGGTCCAGTCCTGGAGAATCTCGTCCGGCAACTGGAACTGCTGGTTGAGGTCTGGGGGGAGAGAGGGAGCGGCGGCAGACGGAACCCAGGAGCCGGCGTTGTTCTGGTGGTAGACAGCAGTCGGGCTGTTGACGGGGATGGAGACGACAGCGGTCGGGCCGCTAGCCGGACCGGGGGACGTGTTGACGACCATGGGGACAGACATGAGCGGAGCGAGCGTCTGGACGGGTGGCGGCGTGGGCAGCAGGTCCTGTTGGCGGTGGTCGAGAGCAACCGAAGATATGGACAGTCGTCTGGGACGTCGGCCGTTTCCAGGACCGTTTCCAGGACCGTTTTCGGTAGACAGTGACGGCGGTAGTCGTTGGCTGGCGACGTAGGCCTCAAGGCGGGCGACGAGGTTGCGCAATCGCTGGCCGGCGCCGGCGCTGCGGTGCAGAAAGGCCTCAAGACTTTCGAGCAGGCCGGCCATGGAGAGGAGCAGCTCGCGGATGAGGCAGCAGGAGGCCTCGGACAAGAGGCCTTCCATGACGGAGCCGAGGATAGCGCCGATGCCGCCGATGTGGTAGATGAATGGGGTGCTGATAGCGCGAAGATACGAGGTAGGCACGCGATGAAAGATTTGTAGGACGTCGTGCACGACGGCGCAGCGCTGCTCGAGGCTGGCGGCGTCGGCGTCGAGCGAGAGGTGGACCATCTGCAGGAGGCCGAGGGTGGCCTGGATGTTGGCGGCCTGGAAGCCGTACACGTCGCGGGCTGGCTCGCCCGTCGCGGGCTGCAGCTGCTTGAACACGGCCGGCAGGGTCGCGTACATGGCCGCGACCCGGTCCTGGCTCGAGGAAGCCCGAAAGGGGCGTCTCTTGGGGGAGGTGGAAGTGGACATGGACGTGGACGTGGCGGCGGTATCACCAGTCACGTGATCTGTGTCACCATCGACCGCGAGGGCGAACCGGGACGACCGTGACCGCAGCCGGCTCAGGTTGTGCTCCAGCACGCGGTACAGATCGGTGGTAAAGTTCCAGCCGACCATCCAGCTGGGCGCAGGGGCAGACGCGCTGGCGGGCAGCGGCGGCGAGGCGGGCGAGAGGCCAGACCAGGGCGGCAGTTCGGACTGGCCGGTCGGATAGGCGACGCGCGCGTGGCTCTCCTGGAAGTGGATGCAGCCGTCCCAGATGATGGAGGAGTAGACGTCGAGCGTGTAGATGGACCAGTACAGCCGGCGGCGCTCCTCGATCTCGGCGGCGTGCAGGCGGGCCGGCCAGTTGGCCTCGTCGTGCCACTGGTTGACGGCCATGAGGGTGAAGTAGAGCCCAATGTACTTGTGCATGGACGCGATCTTGGCGTCCTGGATGCTGGCAATGGCCAGCAGCGCACAGCCGCGCAGGTAGTCAAAGTCCTGGCACTGCAGCATGTCGTGCGGCAGCGCCTCTTCGGCCGCCGCCAGAAACACGGCGGCCGGCAGGTCGACCGCGCTGGTGGTCGTGCAGCCCGACCGGCTGCTGCCAGGCGTGCCGGCCGTGCTTGTCGAAGCAGGAGCGGCAGAGCTTCCATCCGTCGAGAGGGCACCGTCGCGGGCGCGAGCCGACGCCAGCGCGCAGGCTGCCATGACCGAACAGAAAAAGGCGCGACTGCGTACATGCTCGAGCATCTCGAGCCGTCGTTCGACTCGGACGGGATCGAAAAACGGGAAGCTATCGAGTCAGGGATGGATGACAAGAGAAGAAAGAAGAAGAAAGAGAAGAGAGGAAAAGAAAGAAAAGAAAAAGAAAAAAGAAAAAAAGAAAAAAAGAAAAAAAAGAAAAAGAAAAAAAAGAAAAAGAAAAAAGAAAAAGAAAAAAAAAGACCCAGGCAACGCACATCGGATACACTGTCTCGTGGTAGATGGCAAACAGCCGCTTCAAGGCCGGCGTCACCGTGTGGGCAAAGGCCTGCCAAGTCGGGCTGAGTGGCTCCGTGGGCACGGCGCAGTCGCCCTCGTCGGTGCTGCTGCCGGTGTTGCCGTCACCGTGGGCCGACACATGCGAGCTGCGCGTCGGCATGTCGTCACCGGACATTGTGCGCTGGTGATGGCTATGGCCGTACAACTGTCCGTCCGGCCGGCTTGGGAACACGCCCACGTCGGAATGTCCCGGCGGCGGAGGCGAGCCCCGGCCCCGTCGAGACGGCCGTGCATACGTGCAGGGAATGTCAAACTCGGCACAGTTCTGGCATCGATTGCCGCCAGCCGGGTTTTCCTGGCACTTGATGCGCCGCTTGTGGCAAAAGTCGCCTGCTTGCGTATCAGACACCACAGTCGATCCACGACAGACAGGAACAGAACAAACAGGACAAACGAAACACATAAGAGCAAAGGGCACACGTTCTTACAGGCTTTGGAGACGCGCAGGAGGCGCCGTGGCCGCTGCGCGGACATCTAGACCGATCGGCGAAGAAATCCAGCCGCTCGGGGCTCGGGGCGCGGGAGCGGTGCGAGAGAAGCACGGCTCTGGGACGGCGACATGCACGAAACGCTGCTGCTGCCAGGCTCAATGGAAAACGGACGGGAGCAGACGAGGCCAGCGAAGAAGGCTGCGGGCACAAGAACATCAGTCATCCTACGCTGACAGTCACGTGCAACGTGCCGCCAGATGCTGGATCCGGTACTTTATCTTTTTTATTACTACGATGTAGGAGCTGAGACATTTCATTTTCACGTGACATGCACGATGGGCGGATCGGCAGCCAAACCAAGAGGATGCAGGAAAGGACGCAAGTGAGGGGGAGGGGCGGCAGAGAAGAAAGAAGCCAAGATACTATGCACAGCAGAGCTGAGGATCAAGGCCTTTGGGCGCGACGGCGTCCCGCGACCAACGCCAGATCGCCGGCGGGTGGGAGCATGTCCCCACTTTTCTGTCCTGGCGGTACGAGAAAAGGGATGTATCTGCGATTGGTCCCAGCTGCGATGGAAGAATGACGATCGGCCTACAGAGGTCGCTACCAAAAGTCCTTTCTGACCGCCTTAGACCCACAAATCCAAACAATGCCGGCATAATTATTTGTTTACTTTTCCGTGCCGCTGCTGCCGTCGCGCCTTTTGTTTTTTCTTTACATCTAATTCATTATGCCTTCATACGATATTGCTACCCGGGCGCAGGCCCTTAGCTTAAAGCTATTCGGTGCTACGAATATTCAAATCGAAGCCTCTACTGGTATTTCTGCACGGCAGGTACATCTACTTCTTGATAAAGCTATTAGCCGTGGCTTTAATATTAATGCACGCCTGCCGGTTATACTCGATATCTATGTTGCAGACGGTAACCAAACCGGCCGCCTTTAAAAGCAAGAACTAGTTAAAGAAGAGGTTCTTACAAAGGTTTGCACCAACCGCTACGGACAAGAATAAACAACTGCTTATTTAGTGTAACGCCGCCCTAGGAAGGGGACTAACGCAGGCTACGCGCAAGCTATACGCAGTATGCGCACAGCGTATTAGATGCACATCGTAAACTAGAAGCGGTGCTTGTGGCGTAGGCTGCGTGGCGCAGTCTGCGCATAGGCTATAGCACGTGCTAGCGCACGGGCTAAGTAGAAACAGGGTTGCGCCTATCCTACACACTTAGTGCGCTAAAGGTGCGCCTACAATAAAGAGCGTGTAAGGGGCTAGTGTGCAATGCGTAGTTATAAAGGCTTAACTAGTTTGTACTATTATATTAAGACTTTAACTTAACAAACTATAAAGGACTAGTAGGCAAAGGCCTGCTAGTTAATTTATACGTAGCTAGAAGATGCGGTATAGCGCAACCCTAGTAGAGCGTAGCATAGCTTAGTAGCTATGCTAGTCCTATGCAACATGTTAAGATAGTTCGTTAAGTCTGACGCTTAGTAAGCGACTAGTTGCCGAACCGGTACGTAGGGTCACGTGTATAGAATACCCTTACAGAGTATAACGCCGCCCTAAGAAGAGGACCAACGCAGGCTACGCGCAAGCCGTACGCAGTATACGCACAGCGTATTAGATGCACATCGTGAACTAGAAGCGGTGCTGGTGGCGTAGGCTGCGTGGCGCAGTCTGCGCATAGGCCATAGCACGTGCTAGCGCACGGGCTAAGTAGAAACGAGGTTGCGCCTGTTCTACGCACTTGGTGCGCTAGAGGTGCGCCTATAATAAAGAGTGCCTCTTGCACTCTCTTAGAGTGCAGAAGGCAAGAATTAGCTATTAAATATACAGCTGCTTCCTTCTATTAAGAAGATACCTCCTTGCTTGCTTAACTTACTTGGCTTACCTAAGTATACCTTTAACAATTCCTAATTCTTCTACTATTAGGCTACCTAAGTTAGGAGGCAGAAGGAGCAATGGCACTTTGAAAGACTACGAAGCAAACGTTGCACGCACGTAGTGCGTAGGAAGAGAGCAGCTTTAAGGCAATAGTCAAGAACCTCCTTAACCTTATCGTCAAAGAAGTAAAGAATAAAGACTTTAATCTCTTAGAGAAAGATTACAAGCAACTAGATAACGACGATGCGGGTAAAGGCCCCTTAGGGCAGACCATTAAGCCTACTATAGACTAGATAGTAGCGAACCTTATTGCTAAAAATAATCGACTACGTAAAGCGGAGCGCTTAAAGCAGTAAATAGTAAACCTATAGCAACAGCTCTTAGATATAAGAGCAACCTAAGCGAAGGGTAAGCGTACCTATAGCAAGGACTTTAATAAAGATAGCTCTTGTAGTTAAGATATTATCTTAAAAAGCGGCATTAAACCGCCCTTTAAGACACTTAGTAGCTTCTAAGAGCGCGCTACCTAGCTATAGGCTAGGAAGTAATACTTCTATCTAGCCCTTAATAAGTTTAGAAGCGCTAGTTACTAGATTAATTATATGCTTAAATATATAGAGTAGTTATGCCGCACTATATAGGAAACGCGCCTATAGAGCATAATAGACGCAGTAGTAGCAAAGGCTTAGAGCAACTAGGATGCATTTAAGGCCTAAACCTTAACCCTTATAGCTAATCCTTATAATATAGCTTTTATTATTACTAATAGAATTAGCAAAGCTTACTAAAGATTAGGGTAAACCCTTTAAGACTTTAATAACTACCTTGCCTCCCTTAAAAACTAACTACTTATTAAATTAAAAGAGGAATAAGCGTAGTTGCTATTCTTTAAGCTACTCCTAGAATTAAAAGAAGATCTTTTAAAATTAAATAAGATACTATAGACTAGAGCAGAACTAGTAGCTAGAGCGATAACGTTTTAAAGCTTAAAGAAGCTAGAGGCTTAGTTAAAACAAGACAATAATAGTACGCACAGCAAAAGGGCGTAAGAGAATTAAAGAGGCTATAAGGGCAGCTATAAAAATAACACTAATTAAGAAAACAATCGTAGCAACTACTATAGTAGTGCTAAAGGTAAAGGCTAAGGCAAAGAGAGAGGCAGACTAGCTACTATAGCTACCAAAGGCTACTAAAAGAACCCTACCTATACAAATAGTAAGCGTATAAAATGCTTTATTTATAAAAGTAAAGGCTACTTTGCCTAAAACTGCTTAAAGAGGTAAGAGACTACATTAGTAAATTTAGTTTAACTAACTAAAAAGAATACTAAGAAGGTAAAAAACTAAAAACGCCTAGGATAAACTAAGACCCCTAGGCATTACTAGAGACGATTAAGATTAGTAATCCTTTTTTTATTTAAACTTCTTTTCTTAGACTAACAACTATAGAAGTATCTACTACGTAGGATACTTGCGCAAGTTTTAATACTATTAACTATAAATTTGCAAGACTATAAAGACTAAAATCTATAAAGATGTTAGTACTAACCCTTAAAGCGTATAATAAAAGCATTATAAGCGTAGTAAGAGCGTAGAAGGTGCCCTTATATATAAAGGACTCTTATAGGTACACCTATAAGATTATATAGGTTTATGCAAGAGTTACTAAACCTGCTAGGTATTAAGGTCTAATAATATTACTATTAATAATAACTCTTTAGAGTAAGAAAGTTTACCTAGAGCTAGCAGACCGCCGCTAGTAGTTCGAAGCACGCACGAAGACTATACAACTTGTACTATAAGAAATCTTCCTTACTATAGCGCGTAGAGAGCGTGTATAGGTATACATAATCTTGCCGGGCAACCTAGAAGTAAAAGGTTATTTAAAAGGCATAGGCGCACTACCTGCGCATTTAGCGTGTAAGTATAGCAACATGCTAAATTTATCTAACGCTAAGGTCTTACTGCTATATAAGGCTACCAACTATGCAATTAATCTTTTACCTAGTAGTTAACTACTATATAAGATAATATATCCTTTGTTGTAAAGAGAATTAAAAGAGCTACGCTAGTACTTAGACGATAACCTAGCGATAGAACAAATTTGCCTATTAAAAAGCTCTATAGGCGCACCTATCCTTTTTATGCCTAAGAAGGACAAAAGCTTATGCTTATGCGTTAACTATAGAGGGTTAAATAAGGTTATAGTAAAGAACTAATACCCGCTACCCTTAATCTCTAAGATTATAAACTGCGTAGTAGGAATAAAGGTAATGTCGAAAATTAATATTAAGGAGGCGTATTACCGCCTAAGAATTAAAGAAAAAGACGAATAGAAGATAGCTTTTTAGACTAGATATAGTCTCTTTAAATACCTAGTCTTACCTTTTAAGCTAACCAACGCCCTAGCAACCTTCTAGTACTATATTAGCTAAGCGCTGTATAGTCTAGTAGATACAATCTATATTATCTACTTAAATAATATCCTTATGTTCTTGCATAACAAAGAGGAGCATACAAAGCACCTAGACTAAGTTTTTAAGCGTCTTTAGCAAGCCTAGTTATTTGTTAATAGCAATAAATGCTTGTTTTACTAATAAGAAGTTAAATTCCTAGGGTTTATTATTAAAAGCGAAGGGTTTGCAATAGACCCGCGCAGAGTACGCGCAATTATAGAATAGCTAACGCTATAAACATTTAGAGAGGTGTAAGTCTTCCTTAGATTCTATAACTTCTATTGTTACTTTATTAAAGCTTACTTAAACATCTTGTCTTCTTTGTTAAGGCTGCTATAAGGCAGCAAAAATGGCAAAAAGCTAGGACTGGTGCAGCTAGAGAGTAAGGAGCGCGTAGCCTTTGCAATGCTAAAGGAGGCATTTATAAAAGCACCTTTGCTACGCTATTTTAACCTAGAACGGGCAATACGCGTAAAGACTAATGCCTTAAAGGTAGCTATTAGCAGGATTATCTTTTAATAAGACAAAGAGGGAGCCTAGCACCTAATTACCTTCTAGTTAAGAAAACTATAAGGACTAGAGCTAAATTATAGCACTTTAGATTAAAAGCTACTAGTAATTATAGACTCCTTTAAGCAATAGCAACACTACCTTAATAGTAGCAAAAAGACGATTAAAGTCTTATTAGACTATAATAACTTATGCACCTTTATAACCTAGCCAAGGTATAATGGACGCAAGGCTTGCTAGGCTATATACCTATCCTCCTTTAACTTTATAATTAAGCATAGACTAGGCGTAACAAACCTAGCTAATGCGCTGTTAAGACGGCTAAATTACTTTAATAAACCTAGACAAGTTAGAATAACTATCACTAGGGTATAAAAGAAAGACGCATAGTTAGTAAGCACCGCAGCTATAGCGCAAAAGACGCGCGAAATGCGCGCACCTATTATAGAAGATAATAGCGCTAAGCTAGTCACTAACGCAGCTTATGCGAATAAAACGCGCAAGATATACGCACTTGTAAAAGGACCTAGCAGGGAAGAGGAGCTAAGCGCTACCTCTAAGATCTTAGTAGCCCTAGATCTTACGCGGCAAGCTACTATAGCGTAAAATAGCGTACCGCCTAAGTAGGCAAAGCGTAGTAAACTAAGAAGGCTAGACGACTATAAAAGACCTTAAGAAGACCTTAAGAATATTACTGCTATAGCGCTAATTAAGGGTTTAACGCCCTTAATAGGCGTAGATAAGAACCTAGTATACTCTAGCCTACTATAGCAACTAGCTATCGTTGCTGCTTTAGATCTATACCTTTAAGAAAATAAAGTTCTTAAAGCTATTTGCAAAGCAATAATAGGAATCTAGGATGTAGACCTAAAGGTGTAAGTTGTTAAGGCGCGCGTAGAGCGCACTATAAGCGCAAAAGGTGCGATAAAGCTATAAAGCCTTACACTAGACGGTATATTACTATAGGAAAACCGCCTATATATAGGCAGCGCATACGTCTTTTATTAAGAGCTGCTATAGCTTTATTATAATAACTAAATCTCTAAGCACTTTATAGTTGCTAAGACCCTAGAACTGCTTCGTCGCCACTTCTACTAGAAAGAAATAAAGAAGGATATAAAGGCTTATATTGCTTTATGCCTAGTCTGCTAAAGATAGACGATTAAACAGCACGCGCAATACAGTAAGCTAAACCTGCTACCGCTACTATAGGGTTCTTAGCAGGAAATCTCTATAGACTTAATTACTAGGCTACTAGTAGCTAAAGCGAGCATAGGTAGTAAAGTAAATACAATTCTAGTAATCGTCAACCGCTTTATAAAGATAAACCTCTTTTTTACTATATAGACTACCCTAACGGCTAAAGGCCTTACGCACTTTGTATAGTAATATATAAAACTAGTGTATAGCGTAACACTAGAGAGTATAGTCTTTAACTAAAGAAGTATATTTACTAGCGAATTCTAGAGTAAATATTACTATTAGACTAGAATCTACAAGCGGCTATTAACTGCATTTTACCCCTAGACAAACAGGCAAACAAAGAGATCTAACTAAACGTTAAAGCAGTACTTGCGCTACTTTATAACAAAGAAGCAATTAAATTAGCCCTCTTTATTATCTTTAGCATAATACGCTTGCAACAACGCTATTAACGCAACAACCAAAATTAGCTTATTTAAAGCGCTATATAGTTAGAAACTAAACCTACAAACTTGCCCTAAGGGCGGCACAACCGCAAGAGAGGAGTAAGATACGCGCAACATAGTCCTAGCGGTGCATAACCGCTTAGAAAAACTAGAAGCTATATAGAAAAGGTTGGCAGCAAACTAGGAGTATGCAATAAAGCGCTAAAAGCGTTACTATAATGCGCGCTACTAGCCTAATAAGCTTTATAGTAAAAAAGCTAGTAAGCCTTTCTATAAAAAAACCTTTGCTTAAAAAACAAGAAGTTAGTACTAAGACGCATTAAGCCCTTTAGAATCCTTAGGACTATAGGCAGACAAGCATGAATAAGCGCCTTTAACAATGCTAGCGTTAAAAGACCTAGATAACAAATAAGAAGTAAAAACAGTCTTAAATAAAAGACGTAAGGCTAGCTAGACTAAATACCTAGTACGTTAGACAGGCTAGCTAACCGAATACAACTAGTAGGTGCTAAAAGAAGATATAGAAAATGCGCACGTAGCAATTAAGCAGTATACGCGCAGCAAGCGCGTAAAAACAAAAACATATAGGCAAAAGCCTAAATTAATTTAACTAGCTAAAAGGCCTTATAAAAGACTACGCAAAACTATCTAAAGAGCCCTTAAAGCAACGCTACGCTAGCCGCCACCCTAGCATAAGCCTTATCTATAACATACGCCCTTGCCACCGCCTTAAGAAAGGCATTAAAGGCTATAATAAGGGCAGTATAACTAGTGTTACTAGGCATTAGGCGCAGCAGCTAAGAGAGCTGCTAAAAGGTTAGAGTAGTAGGCCTAGGCAGCAAAGACAAAAAAGGCATATATAGCAATAGCAAGTATATTTAAGCTAATAAAGCCCGCTAAGCTTTTACCCGGCAGGCTACCTCTTAAGCCTCTTCTTAGGCCTTAATGCCCTAGCAAAGATTAAGCTCTGCCTACATAACGTTAGCAGCCAACAACACCCTTAGCAACGTAGGCCGCTACTACTTATCTACCTATAACAAGGTAGCGACGAAAGCACCTACAGTACGCGCAAGTGCCGCGCGCACTATAGGCGAACCCTAGCTATAAAGCTTCTTATTAAGGCTGCGTAGCACTATCTTAAAGTTAGCTTAGTTGCTAACCATTAGCAGGAAAACCTGCATTCTATTAGCCACTAGAGCAGCCTATAGCTACTAAAGAGGACTTACCCCGCAACACTTATGCTTGCTAGCACGGCAGCCGTCGTAGCGCCTAGCGCTAGCAACGCTATAAATACACAGCATAGCTGTAAACCTAGGCAACTCTGCAAAGAGAGTTGTTAAAAAGTAGTGTAGGCACTATACACACAACAAGCCGTTTAAGGCAACCTAGGGGTAAGCTAGTGGCGCAGCTGCTACTAACCCTAGGAGCGCTAGACTAGCGAGGGCAGCTCCTACACCTTAACGGGCTACTAGAGGCCCAACTAGGGGCACGGCGCGCGCCGCAGTCCGCGCCGAACAACGAACTATGCTAGCGTAAGCCTTACGCGCACGTTGCGCGCAGCTAGAACTAGCACCTTAGCTAAAGGGCAAAGAGTGTTAAGAAGCAAGGGCTAGGGCCGTAGCGAGTACTAGAGCGCTAAAGACGCTTATTGCGAGCATAAGAACGTTAGAATTAAGAGCAGCTATATTGCTACTAGAATACAAATTTGTTGTTTCTAGAAGAAGTAACTAGATGCTAGACCTTACGATAATCTAATTTAACTATAAGACTAACCTCCTAAATAAAAAAAACTAAAAGCGCCTTAAGTCGCCTTTAACAGCAATCTTAGCAAGCATAAAAGGGCTGCCGCAAACGGATAAGCACTACTACTACTAGGAACAAAGGTTGCAAGCCTTTTGTTAAGACCTACCTTAAGGGAGTTAGGTATAAGAGAGGAGCAATTATAACGCCGCCCTAAGAAGAGGACTAACGCAGGCTACGCGCAAGCTATACATAGTATGCGCACAGCGTATTAGATGCACATCGTGAACTAGAAGCGGTGCTAGTAGCGTAGGCTGCGTGGCGCAGTCTGCGCACAGGCCACAGCACGTGCTAGCGCACAGGCTAAGTAGAAACAAGGTTGCGCCTATCCTGCGCACTTGGTGCGCTAGAGGTGCGCCTACGATAAAGAGTGCCTCCCGCACTCCCTTAGAGTGTAGAAGGCAAGAATTAGCTATTAAATATACGGCTGCTTCCTCCTATTAAGAAGATACCTCCTTGCCTGCCTAACTTACCTAGCCTACCTAAGTACACCTTTAACATAGAGCGCCTCCTGCACTCCCTTAAAGTGCAAAAGGCAAGAATTAGCTATTAAATATACGGCTGCTTCCTTCTATTAAGAAGATACCTTCTTGCCTGCCTAACTTACCTAGCCTACCTAAGTACACCTTTAACATTTAGCATATAAAATTGGTAGCGTTTTAGCAATAATAGTTTGGCGCACTCTCCGAAACGCTAGGATAAAGAAGATAAAACTAACACAAAAGCCTAGATTAACAAAGTTAATAAAACAAAAGCGGTTAGCTTAGTGCTTGCGCTATAAACACTAGACATTAGATAATTAAAAAAAAGTAATCTAGTCTAATAAAACGTCTATTCTTCTTTGCCATCAACAAGGGAGCTATAAAGTTTAAAGAGCTTTAGACAAAAGGTTTTTATAATCTTATATCTAAGAAAGGTAAAAGGGATACTCTAAATTTATGTTCTAGGGATGCTTTGTATACGATAACAAAGGACCGTTCTATATTTAGCATCCTAAGACTGCAAAAGAGCGTGCAAAGTTGTAAGAGGCTAGTGTGCAATGCGTAGTTACAAAGGCTTAACTAGTTTGTACTGTTGTATTAAGACTTTTAACTTTAACGAACTATAGGAGATTGGTAGGCGAAGGCCTGCCAGCTAATATATACGTGGCTAGAAGATGCGGTGTAGCGCAAACCTAGTAGGGCGTGGCGCAGCTAAGTGGCTATGCTAGTCCCGTGCAACGTGTTAAGATAGTTCGTTAAGTCCGCCGCTTAGTAAGCGACTAGTTGCCGAACCGGTGCGTAGGGACGCGTATGTAAAATACCCTTACAAAAGTTAAAAAAAAGAGTTAGCGTTATAGAATTAACAAATAAAACCATAACTTTATAAAGCATAGGAGCTTAAGACTAGTGTTCGTCGTGTTAAGCTACAAAATCTACTAGGACGAAAGCTGCAATAGAAGTTTACAAAGCAAACAGGCAAAGCTACTTGTAAGAGCGGTAATGGTATTAACTAGTACCGCTACTAAAAGCATATTATTATCCTAAAGCTAATACCTTTTGCCCGCAAGTACAGTGCAAACTTCTTAGTTTAAGAAGACCAAGCTCTAGCCCATGCACATGCTTTGCAAGCAGTTGTATACAACCGTGCAGACGTTCAAAGGCTGATTTAGTGCCCGAATTCACCAGATTTGAATATGATCGAGCCATGCTGGATGCACTTAAAAAGGCAGACTACTAAGTTTGGCGCGCCTTTATCAAAGGCACAAGCAGAGGCAGACTGGCAGCGTGCGTGGGCAGACTTAAAACAAGACCGTATTCGGGAGTGGATTGAGAGGATACCGTGGCATATTCAGCAGGTAATCGCTTTAGGTGGTAGTAATGAATATAGGGAGGGACGAAAGGATGCACTAAAAAGGAGGCGGAATGTAATTTGAAAATAGATTTCCTAATTAGGCTTAGTGCTAACAGTGGGCCCAAAGGCGGTCAGAAAGGACTTTTGGTAGCGACCTCTGTACAGCTGAAGAAGAAGACGGCCTGCTCGTACGACGACGGCGAACTATCGGCGGCCTTTGTCCTTGGCCCGTCGTCTTGTCTTTTCCGGTTAGATTGGCTTCTTAGCCTCTGCTTGCTATTTTGGACACAGCGTTACGTCAGGACGACCTTTGGTTTGACAACTGTCAGTGTCCCTGTCAGGACGAAGAACGGCTTATTATCGTGCAGCCGTGCACAAGACGGTTGCCTTTGTGTGCAATTTCAGCTCCAACAGGACGGCTGGCACCTGATTCGTTGGAGCTGACCGAAAAAAAGCGGGCCATCACAACAACCCCGTTCCTGAGCCTCCTGACGTCGCAGATTCGAGACTGCGGCCTCCTTTTCTTGGCCGCCGCCGAATGGCATGGCCTGGCCTGGTTTGGAAGAGAGAGAGCGGCAGCCGGTGGTCTGCAAGTGTCTCTGGACCGTGGCAGACGGGCTCGACCGCCCACAGGGACAACATTGGCAATAGAAACAAAGAAACAGCAATCGACAGACAAATGCTTCATTGCAACCGGCCTCTACCACCATGGCCCACCGCCACTCTCCTCCCATTTACACAATACGCTGCCAATAAGGTTTGTGAGGCTCGGCCTGCACCTACAGCGCCGCTCTGGCTGTTCCCCTGGCCTCCACCTCACGCCGTGTCGGCCCATCCTGATCCACAGATGAAACGCCCAGCCTGCTCTTGGGCCTGCTCGCTCGCACCGCCAACACGCCCATAGGCTGCTCTCCTATGTGATGTGCCATCGTGCCACCCGCGTTGGCGATGTCTCTGGCAGCCCATCCTTCCCGTCGCACACCTAAAACGGAACACGGTTCCGTGCCCTGGGCCATCGTCTGCAAAAAGAAGCATGTGCTTCTCCAACCAAAAGCACGCGGCCTCCTGGATCTTCCCAGCGTCTCCTCCGTCAAGTGGGGTCGGTCCTCGACCGGATGTTGCCTTTTTTTTTTTTCTCTCATCCTCTCTTCTCGTCCTTTTTTTTCTGCGCTTTTCGTCACCCCCCCTTTCCTATCACCAGTTTTATTTTTATTTTTATTTCTTTACTATTACACACTGGTGTGCTTCACGTCCCCGGCGGACTTTCTATTCTGGGCAGTCGTCGTCATCTCCTTCTCTTCTCTTGTAGCTGTGCTCACCCCCCCTCTTAAGCACCTGTGTCCCTGTTTTCCTTGTCCGGACAAGCCTGCCTGCCTTCGCCCACCTTCCTCTCCTGTCTCTGTTCACCATCTCTCGAGCTGACCGGCCGTTGGACACTTGCTGGTCGATATCCAACTTCTCACCGGCTCCTCACACGCTCTCTACCTCCACCCACAGCATCTGCTGCCAAAAGACGCCGGCCGTCTGACAACACGCTCCCTTTCGATCCCGACGACGACTACAGTGTCGTCATGGCGAACAAGATCTTTGTGGCCTACGTCGTGGCCGACGCCCTGTTCATCATCATGGGCTCCATCCTCCTCGGCTTCTCCGTCGTCGTCAAGAACACGCTACACAACGCCCCGTCCGACGGCGCCGAGGCTGCCCGGAACTTGCTGTACACGCGCTTTCCCCTGACAGGTATGTTGTCGCTCCTCTGCTCCTTCTTCGCCTCAGACTAACCCGTCCAGCCGGCGTGGTCAACGGCATCTTCTACTTCATCACCTTTGTCTTCACCATCCCGGCCGTCACCCTGCCAACACGCGGCTGGCTCAAGCTGTCCGGCTACATGGTCACCTTCACCGCGCTCTTCAGTCTTGGCATCGGCCTGCGCATCTGGATCACCACGCTCAACACCAAGGAGGCCTTCTCGCCGCTGTGGAACGCCCAGACGGCCGCTGTCCAGGACCTGATGCAGACCCAATTCCAGTGCTGCGGCTACTTCAACAGCACCTCGCCCGCCTTTGTCACCGACGCCACCTGCTCCAGCCCGGCTGCCGCTGCCCTCGTCCGCGGCTGCGCCTCGCAGATCAGCAGCTTCGGCAACACCTTTGTCGACGAGATCTTCACCGCCGTCTTCGGCATGTGCGGCATCTGCGCCCTGCTCGTCATGGCCACTGCCTGCCTGCTCAAGGACCGCAAAGAGCGCGAGCGCTTCCGCTACATCGACGAGAAGAACGGCCTCGGCCGTACCTTTTAGATCGAGACCGAGATCGCGACGACAGGACTGAGACGGGTGACGTGTGACGACTATGACACGGGTGTGGGACTGGCAGACTCGGGGAGCTAGAAGACGATGCGCAGCTGTGCTCTGTTTCGTCTCCAGATGACTTCATCCGCTTCACGTATATCCACGCTTTTTTTTTGCTTTTTTTGTCTTTGTTATCGGTTATTTGCAGCAGCTGCTCAACCCTCCCTTTGACCAGGGCCTCTCCTTGTCCCTCTTTACTAGTTTCATATTACCCTCTATATTCCTTTCTTCGGGCCAGGCTTCTCCGCAAGGGCTGCAACAATATCATGATAGTACATTGCACTCTAGGTGAGAAACCGGGACGCGAAGCGTGACGAATAAAATGCAAAATTCCTATCATACACTCTAGTCTATGTATTCGCTTATGTAAGCGGACAGGACTCATCCGGTTCTGCGAAGCGTCTCAAAGCTTTGCATCCGCGCCCCTCGGCGAGGCTGGCGGGATATCCTGCAGAGCTGAACAACGCCGACCTGCTATAGAAAGAACAAAAGAAAGGTTGACTGTAGCATAGAACTCCGTTCTAGCATGGTAATGTAATGACCCGGTATAAAGACATCCAAAAAAGAATAATCAACTCCGACAGATCAGACGGCCTCCGTCCAAACTCCAATGTTTATACAGGCGAATCATGATGATGGCGCAGTCCCTGCGCTGTCTCGTCGCCGGCGTCTCGTGCTGACGACGACAGACTAGGACTGGACGAGGCAACTGGCGGCATGGCGGTCACGGGCTGCTTCCCCTTGCCGCTCCACCAGCCGAGCCTCCAGACGGATCCGAGAGCGTCCTGGAGGCCGCCGGTGCTGCCGGTGCGACGTGGCTGGTGAAAGCCAGGAAATCCTGCAGACTTCCGCCTTCGCCGATGGGTCCGGTGATACGCGGCCAGCGCTTCCGCATCAACATCGTCTTCGGGCTCGATATGAATAGGCGAGCGCGTTGGCAGCTCACCCGAAAGGTCTGGCAGCGTCTTGCTGCGATGTCTCCGTAGATTTGCTGCCCTGTTACCGGCACCGACAGCACCACCGCCACCACTACTAACGCGGGGACTTCTGGCCTGGTCTTCCAGCTCGCCCCATATCTCGGCGCGCTCCATCCAGCGCGATGTCGGAGAGGTGTTGCTGACCAGCAGGCCGGTGGCCCCGAGAGAAGGGAAGGAAGAGGGCACCGGTCGCCAGCAGCCCGGCGCAGGCAGCGATGGCGATGACGATGGCGATGGTGGCAGCAAAGAGGCCGTCTCGGCGACAGTGACGCCAGAGTCTCCCACGACGTGATGGACTGTGGTGCAGGCAAAGGTGTGGTAGGACGAGACGTACTTCTTGTGCAGCAAGCCCTGGGTCTCGTCGGCCTCATCGCCGTTGTCAGCCTCGATTATGGCAATGTCGGACGAGCCGAGAAGGAGGGCGTCCTCGCCGGCCTCGTCGTCGTTGTCGCCGGCGGTCTGGGCGACGACAGCAGACGAGTGCTGATGTTGGGATTGGTGCTGTTGTTCGGTGCCGAGGCGCCAGGAGAGAGCGAAGACGCCGGAGAGGAGAATAGCAGTGCCGATGGTGATGAGGCAGCCACGCAGGGGTCCGATGAGATCGGTCTGGCGGAAGTAGATGAGACCGTCGAGGATGGCGACGATGTTGTAGACACAGAAGACGAGGGGATAGAGGATGGAGGTGGAGACGAGGCGAAGGCCGCGATGGAGGTAGTAGAGCTGAACGAGGGCGAGGGCGACGAAGACGAGGACGAGGGCCCAGGCCTGCCAGTGGCGGAACTGATTGTTGCCGTCGGCGACGGTGCGGACGACGAGCTCGACGGCAGACTTGGCGACGAGAAGGGCGTGAGCAGAGAGGATGCCACTGATGGCGCCGTAGGTGAGACCACGGCCAAGACGGAAGCGGGCGGTCTGGGCGAGCAGCGGAGGCGTGACAGCGGCGGCGAGCTCGACGACGAGGGCGAGAGCGAGAACGACGACGGCCTGGAAAGCCATCCAGGCGACAAAGGCGGGCCGGACGAGCAGGGCGAGCAGCTCGGCGAGGTTATGGGCAGGTTCGGGGATGGCGCCGAAGATGGCGATCAGCACGGCGCCAGAACAGACGAGGAGGGTGCCCCAAAGCGACCAGCGGGTGAAGGGCTCGCCGAGGATGAGCGTGGCGCAGATGGAGTTGAAGACGAGGCCAGAAGCCTGCAGAGTCGAGAGAACGGGCAGCGGTAGAGTCGAGATCTGCACGGAGCTGCCCAGCAGATTGGCGGCCAGGAAGAGACCCATGCCGAGCTGCCAGCGGCGACGGCGGTGCGGAGGACGTCGAGCCAGGTGCGGTGCCTTGCCGTCTTCGAGGATGTGCGACTTGCGCTGTAGCGTCAGTCCGAGGCTCTGCACGCTCGTCGACAGCACGCCAACCACGATGCCGAGCGCGATGCTGCCTCCGGGGGAGAGCCCTCGGGGAAAGGTCATGGCGCCAGCGTCGGGCAGGAGTGCTCTCGCTTCAGCAGCATGAGCAGGGGGTGAGGTAAGAAGGGGAGAGAGGATGTGAAGAACAGGTCAGAGGAGGAAGAAGAAGAAAGGAGGAAGGAGGAAGGTGGAAGTTGAGGGAAGTTGAGGGGAGAAAGAGAGGAATGAGAATGAGGAGATTGACAGGAGACAAGCGGGGAGGTAGGAGAAAAAGGACTAATAGCCAAAGAGGTATCCGTGATAGGTCGTGGTAGGATTGTCGATTGCTGCTCGAGTTCGACGTCTTTGGATGCTCGCTGGTTGACGGTCGCGTCTCGGCTTATGTGCTGCTGCAATGGCTTCGCTGGATCGAGCCGGAAGAGAGTAACAGAGTATAGGTCGCAGCTTGCCGATCAGCAATGTCGGACAGGTCGCCAGCAGTCGGCCTATCAGCAGGCCGTCGATCGCGTGGATGGCTGCGATAGGCTGGCCGGCGGGAGTGGAGGATCGGACGAGACTCGGTGTGAGGAGAGAGAGAGATGATGAGAGAGGGCCAGCAGCAGCAGCGAGGGCTGCGAGTACTCCGTAGACTAGGGCTTCCCGTGGCCGACTGGTTGTGGGGGAAAGCGCGATCCAGAGAGAGAGAGACGAAATGGCAGGGTTGCGTGACAGCAGGAATGGCTGCCGGAGCACAGCAAAACGAGCGGTCAAGCAGGCAGACGCTCAGGAACACAGGGAGTGTCCACTGCCAAGTCTCCACCCGAAGATGCGCGACCCGCCAGCTCCGTGATGGGGGGGCTGACGCACACTGTCACTGTCGGCACCGCTGTGGCTGTGCAGCACGTGACGCTTCCGGGTAGCTTCTAGCGGGGAGCAACAATTGAGAAGCGCCATTTGATAGCAAGCTTTCCTGGATCACCACCTAGGCATCCATTCCGTCGACTGCCCTCATCCTCTGCATCTTCTGCCGAGCACTGCGTGAAGCTTTGACGTGTCTGATTGGGCTTCTGTCGTGCCATTCGTCCAACGCAACCTTCCATCTCAGAAGTGTTGGACTTTGTTCCCATCCAATCCGCCACGATGTCGCAGGTTCACGCTCTGTCCGACGACCAGGTAGGTTGCCATTGTCCCGCACTGCTTCATTGGCACGCCTGCTCCCGTGTCTGGCCTTCCTCTGCCATTTTACCACTGCTAACAGCGTCGCAGGTCGGCCAGGAACTCCGTAAGATGACGGCCTTTATCCAGCAGGAGGCCACCGAGAAGGCACGCGAGATCGAGATCAAGGCCAACGAGGAGTTTGCCATTGAGAAGTCCAAGCTGGTGCGCCAGGAGACCGACGCCATCGACGCCACGTACGCGAAAAAGTTCAAGCAGGCCGCCCTGTCCCAGCAGATCACCCGCTCGACCGTAACCAACAAGACCCGTCTGCGCGTCTTGGGCGCCCGCCAGCAGCTGCTCGACGACCTGTTCGAGACCGCGCGTGCCCGACTGGCCGCCGACGCCACCGCCGATGCTGCCCGCTACCGCGCCGTGCTCGTCCAGCTCGTCCTCGAGGGCGCCTACGCCATGCAGGAGCCGGCCCTCCAGGTGCGTGCCCGCGAGGCCGACGCCGACGCCGTCCGTGGCGTCTTTGCCGACGTGACCGCCGAGTTCGAGAAGCAGACCGGCTCTGCCCTCACCCTCACCATCGACGAGGCCAACCCGCTGCCGGCTGGCAGCGCTGGCGGCGTCTCCGTCGTCGGCGGCAACGGCAAGATCGAGATCGACAACACCCTCGAGACCCGGCTCAAGCTGCTCGAACACGACGCCCTGCCGGCTATGCGCGAGGCCCTCTTTGGCAAGAACGAGAACCGCAAGTTCTTCGACTGAGAGCACTTCTTGTTGTTTGCCTGTTTTTTATGTCGTTTTTTTTCGTTTTTTTTTTTTGCTTTCCCTTTCCTTCCTCTTACGCATGGACTCGGATCATGGACGAACTGGATTGGACGGGCTGGCCGCTGACGGATGGCGGCGCTCCCTGCCTCGCTCGAGTCGGGTGTTTGTTTGCTTTTCATGCTCTGCTTTGCCCGCGCCTCTTTCCCCGTTTAACTGTTGTATAAAATCTACAAAGCCCGCTTTCTGTCCCTCTCTGTCGTTGAACCGTTGTCTGCGTCGAGTATGCTTGGATCATTATCATTTACAGATGCCCACTCCGAAGCTGCATCCCCGTCCTCACGTTTTCTTCTTGGCCAGCTGCTGCTGGAAGAAGCTGCGGATGTCCTTCTGCCGGGACTGCGATGCGTCTCCGCCGCCCGACCCTGCAGGGCCAAAGATGTTCCTCCGGCCTGGTCTCCTCGTCCGCACTGCGTGCGTCAGCCGGATCTGCACCCGGTCCAGCGCCGTCTTGCTCTCGAGCCGCGACATGTGTCCTCCGCTCGTTGCCTCGATGCCCCGCCCAATGGCCTGAAGCCTCCGTGCGAGCTCGTCCACGTCGGCGTCGAACTCGGCCGCAGCCGTGTGGCCGTCCACGGCCTCCCCGCCCGCATCGTCCACATACACGTCGAGCATGTTGACCAATGCCACCAGGTCTGCGTAGTTTGTGTCGGCCGTCACCACCAGGTCGTCGCGCATGGCGAGGCGGGCCAGCCCTCCTTGGCCGGCCGCTGCCGTCCGCCGAGGATCCTGTCGCGCCCTCTCTGCGTCGTCAAACAGGAAGACGGCCGTGAGCCGACGTCGCAACTCGTGACAGGCCGGCAGGTCCGTGGGCAGACAAACTAACACCTGCCACCGCAGGGACGGCTTCTGGACGCTGTTGTATAGCGACAGACCGACATCGTAGCACTGGAGGGAGTGTGAGTATTGACAGGAGAGCAGGATTGAGAGAAAGAAAGAGAAAGAGAAAGAGAGAGAAAAGAAAAAGAACAAGAAAATTAGAATCTTACATAATCAACCCACTCAGACGCCGAAACCCGCAAGACAAGCTTGCGCATGGCATCCTGGTAGGTCTGCAGCAGCTCCAGGCTCTCTTCTATGAGCCGGTCGATGCCGAGTCGAAGCAGGATCTTGCTGGCACACCGCACCGCATCGAGGGACAGGGCGCCCTCTGCTGCCAGTGTCGCTACCAGAGTCAGCAGCGAGCGCAGCGGAGTCCAGTCGCGGCCAGGATACGGACGACTGATGGCCGGCACCAGCTCCAGCCGGGCCGTGAGATCGATACTCTCCCAACGCGGGCCGAGCTTCTGGAAGAGGAGCAGTAACCGCTCAGCGTCGACAAAGCGGCGAACCTGCTCCGGACAGCGACACAGGATTCCGGCGTACTCGTCCCGGAGAGACGGCAGCGTCTCCGTGCTCGCTTCGTCGAGGATCCAGAGAAAGAGCTCGTCAGGCAGCCGAGGCGCGTCGGCCGCCTCCATGGCATAGCGCACGAGACCTGTGCTGAAGCAGTCGTATCGCATCGTGGCGTCTTTCAGCATTGTCCAGCGGTCCTTGGCAGCCTTTTGCGGAAACGGCCGTTTCTTGACCGGCGATGGGACGAAATGCTCCTTGAAAAAGTACCACTGCTCCGACACCGCGGCCACGCCGGTGCGATCAAACGCCCGCCGGAGTCGGTCTTTGTTCATCGATGCCAGCGGGTCGCTGCTTTCCAGCCCCAAGCCTGCTTCTTCGCCGCTCAGGCTGATGAAGCTGTCGATCATGAACGTGGACAGCTTGCCGGATGGCGCTATTGCGGATGCCGATTTGTTAGCAGTGCCGTCGCCCGTCGAGGTGCCGTCTTGCTGGCTTCCCGGCCCGGCAAAGGCGGCAGAGACACGTTGTACGGCGGCCTCGGTAGCATCGTCTTGCTCGGCATGGCGCAACAGAGCCTTCATGTCGAACTTGTGCTTCGGAGGATCGGGCAGCCTGGCGACGCGGACCTGCTTGATCCGGCGCAGGGCAAGTGGGGATGAGAGGAGCGTGTTGGCACGACGCTTGGTATGTGGCGGTGTGGACGAGGAGTCGGAAGATGGATAGGATGGCGGCATTGCTGCCGTTTTTGCTGCTGATCTTGCCACGACGATGCTGGAGTAGTAGCTGGAGACGCATGACGACGAGAGCGGCTGGCCGAAGCGCACGGCCGCCTGCAGAGACTCGGCATTGTCGTTGTCATTGTCGTTGTCGTCGCCGTCATCGCAATCGTCGTCGTCATCCGAATCTCGCACAACGCTGTCGGAGCGGCGTGCCTGTGAAGATCCACCGGCAGTGCCGGATCGAATCAAGGCTGGTTGTGGAGGCGGCGACGAGGCTTGCCAGGCGATCCGGATAGGCGAGGGAGGAAAGGAGTCGTCGGAGCTGGACTGCGAGGACGGAGAGCCCGAGCTGATGACCACCGCATTTGTGGGAGGAGTAGCCGCGCGTGGGAGCGGTAAGGGATGGTTGTTCGGTGAGGCCGATGCGGCGCTTGCTGGCTTGGAGACCTTGCCGCTCCCTGTGGTTCTTGCTTCCGGCGCAGGCACGGCCGACCAGTAGTTGAGGAGGCTGTTGTTCTTCGACATCGTTTGTCGCTGACCGGAATCGCAGGAGCAAAGAGTAGAGACGGGGATTGGGTGGCGGAGCCGCGAAGAGCAGCGCGCCCAGGCAGCACCCTATGCAGGCACCTGGCAGGCACAGAACGGCTCCACCCGGATCTCTCGATTCTGGGCGGGGGCCGGCTCCGTCCTCGGAGCGAGGCTTCAGGGCTTCAGGACGAGGCTGAATACCGGGGGCGAGCGGCTATGCTGTCGTCTGCAGGGAGAGGCTCATCGCGGGGCACAGAGGATTTCGTGATGGGTGGTCGACTGGACCGCCCGCGTGCAAGAACGGGGACGTGAAAATTTGTGTGGGAGGCGTGCTGTGGCGCCCATACTGCAGAGGAGATGGAAGTCGAAGCCAAACTGTCGTCACAAAAAGTCGCGATACCCTTGCGACACTCTTTTTTAGTGGGGGGGGACAGATGGAGGGAAGGGGCAGCTGCGATAAGATAAGCGTCGCGTCTTACGGCGCGTAATACGAGACCCAAAATAGAGCCAGGTGCCGTTTCGCGAAACCCCTCTGATCCTTCCTCTCTGGGCTGCCAGGTCACAGGACATGGCCCATGCTACGTCGTACACAAGCTGTGTCTACCAACAGGACAAGAGGACGGTGGGATTGCGTGAGCAGCTGCTGTCGCCTGTCGCCGGCTGTACAGCCGAGCCAGGCTTTGTCCGAACAAATTATGCAGACGGCCGAAACGAGAGCCGGAGCAAGAATGCTGCTACTCCGTACGGAGTACAGAGCAGTTTTTACGGAGTACGGTGTAAGGCGCTCCGTAATTGCTTTACAAAGTGCCGAGCAGGATAATTTCCGTTTAGAACGAATCCCGACTTGGCGTAACGTTTTGGGTCCAAGCAATGTCCAGGTGGCCACGTGTCGCTGCTGTGTATTGTTACGCAGCCTGTGTTCTGGCAGAGCAGGTAATACAGAATATTATACGGAGTACATAGTATCTTAAGTATCTTATATTCTTATCATGGTTCTGCTTGACGGAACAGCGACAATCTGGCGTCGTTTCGGCAAAAACTAGACAAGCCGGTCTTGGCAGCGCTCTGAATGGCACGACTAGCTGCTGACAAAGCGCGGCCATATCTGCATAACTGTGTATTCGGGCTCGGGAATAGCGCTGCTCGTAATAATAGCCCCATCGCCTGCTTGGACTAGCATGGAATTATTTACGAGAGGTCGGCCGCAACTGCAATGCTACGGGGGGGACCAGCTAGTGCTGCCGATAGGGTTTCGCAGGGGGGGCAATACATACTATGTACGGAGTAATAAGATACCTGTACCCGTCGTCGTACGAACTCTGCTCTTCCAGAACAGGACCAACGCCGTCTAGATTGTGGGTTTTGTTACTGCACACTCCACGAGTTCGGGTGCATCTCGAAATTGCATCCGTGGGTGCGCCGTCTGCGGAATCCTGTTGCGACCGAACGGACTCCTTCGAGATGTGCGGGCCAGATTAAGAACGGACCGGACAGACAGCAGGAGAGAGCATGAAAGGGATTAAGGACCACAAGGCCAGCACCTGCAAAACGCGGCTTGCCCCTGCCTGACCCCTGGTTGCAAGAAGAATACATACGACGTAGTATGCTAGAGGCTCTGCGAGGATGAACACGACCGCTGGACGACACGCCAGCAGAAGCAGCAGCAGCAGCATTCCTCCAAGGAGTATCTGACTACGACGTACGTCGCACGTATCTTAGCTCAACATCGTGCTGTCGGTGGCGGAGCTATCGGACACGTCAAAACCCGACACTACGGGAAGTACGTTACTAAGATACAACACTCCGTAGTACGGATATGCACAGGTCAGCCCTTCAGTCTCTCTCCCTTTCTGACGCGCCGAGACGAGAAGTGGACTTGGATCGCTGGGTGCAACTCTACTAGCGTGATATTGCCAAGGAACGCAAGTCTTCGTCTGTTCTTTCAGGGGACCTTCCAGCATGGCGCCAGGCCTTCCAGAGCCCCGAGACCCCCTGGGATGCCCAGGGGCTACAGGGGGGCACCTCCCATTGACGTATCGTAGCGTATCATGCTCCGTAGCCGAGCTCCCCGTTTTGCAAGTCGCCATCTCTGGCTGATCTTCTTTTCTGAGTACCGTATCTACCCTGGAACTGTAGGATATCTCACCAGAGCTTACGGAATCTGTAACTCGGACTTGTTCTCGCAGGATTTCCACCGCGAGTGGCACAGATGCTCCGGTCAGCAAGGCTGTGTAATCCCCGAAGATGTCCACCTTGTTACATACTCGTGGTCGTGACCATGGCCAGGCCGCTTTGCATTCACTCGACTTGACTGTCGCTCGTATCCTCAAGACGGGCGCGATGTATACTTTTGCTAGCGCCTCTCCACCCAAATATCCGCTTATGCCTTTCTCTCGCTGTTCTGTATTTTACGAGCGATACGGAAGATACTTCCCGTCACCGATTTTACGAGTAGGTGGTCCCTTCCCCCAGCGCGCCAGCGACTCCGCCCCTCGGCACCTTCCCTGCAAGACAACAGCAATGCACTGTTGCATGCACCAGCCCCATATCGTATTTTGGGCGCAATCGTCTTTAATACCGTTCTGCGCCCCCGGACCATCCGAATGGCCGTTCACTGCTAGCACTCTGGCTAGCTTTAACCAATTCAGAAAAGCGAATTCTTTGCCTTCCTCTTTTTGTCTCGCCCTCCGTTCCCCGGTCACTCGAATCGCCGCTTCTTCCCACGAACTTCCCTTCTTTCCTGCTTATGGGTGGCTCCTCCCTTCGGCTTAATCCTTCGTGGCCCACTTTTCATTGCACCCCCTTGTGGACTGTTTTCGTGTCCTGTGCGGAATTCCTGTGCAATCGCAAGACAACCTAGCCTCCTCCCCAAATTCTTTCCAGCCCTCTCGCGTTGGCAGAAAGGGGTTGTTTCGCCGTCGACGATAATACTCCGTCACACTCTTTTCTCTCTCCCACCCCGAGAAGCGAAGGCCGTCGACCGTTGCCATTCATCTTTCCCGTTCCTACCACTTAGCCGGACGGAACCCGGCGCACCCGAAAGAGACGAGGCTTTTTTTCCCGGACCCCCGTCATCGCTTCCTCATATTCGGCCACGGCCGCGGACTTGGGAACACCCTCCTGCACAGAACAACGTCCAGTACGAGCCATCCAGCACGCTGTCCACCCTGGAGCCATCCGGCCGGTAGACGCTTGTCCCCGCAGCTGGAGGAGGGGACGACACGGCTTCGCCCTGGGGAACACCAGCATTAGCATCTCCCAGCATCACGAAATCGGAGCGTGGGTGGAGAGCAGCATTCGATCATCACTCCGCTTCTGGAGTGTGCCACCATCAGCACAACTGTCCATATCTCTGTCCCCACGTCCGGCTCCTGCTCGGCGCCATTCGCAAGCATGGCATCATTAGACCCAGAGGCCGCTTCGGCCGGAGCGCAGCATGACCGACTGAGTGTAAGCGGCGCGCCTGGTGATGTGTCCGATGCGCCCACCGAAGCTGGCAACAGCAGCGCTGCTGGTAGGCACAGTAAGATCTCAATTGCCGACAGCCTGCCGATTCCTCCGACGCCACCGATACCAACCGGTCCGACCCCCAAAAAAGCAGCGTCCAAAACGAAGCGGTCTCGATGGGCCACGCGCAAGATGACGATTAAGAGCAGCAACAAGAAGCGCATGTCCATCATCGGACGCGCGAACAACAAGTCAACTGCTCACGACAAACGTATCTCTGCTGGTTCTGGGACTCTCCGCCACGACGACGACGACGGAGAGGCCGACGACGACGACGACGCCCCAGATGCCCCAGATGACCAGGAGCACGATGGCCCCGGCCCGAGAAACCTGTACTTCAATATCCCTCTGCCCGAGGACCAGAAGGACGAGGATGGCCTGCCAGTCCAGTCGTATGCGCGGAACAAGATCCGGACCGCAAAGTACACGCCCCTGTCTTTTGTTCCCAAGAATTTGTACTGGCAATTCCAGGCCATTGCCAACATGTTCTTCCTCTTCCTCGTCATTCTCACTGTAAGCGCACAGCGGCCTCCTCTGCTTCATTGGCTGCATTCTAATCTGGCTAGATTTTCCCCATTTTCGGTGGTTCGAATCCGGGACTGAACGCCGTTCCTTTGATAGCAATTGTCGTGATCACTGCTATCCGAGATGCTGTCGAAGATGTTCGCCGAACCCTTTCGGATAAGACTTTGAACAACTCGCCTGTGTACCGCCTTGTGGGATATGATAACGTCAATGTACGCGAGGATAGCGTATCGCCTTGGCGCAAAGTGAAGAAGGCTACTTCGCGCTTCATCTCGGCCATGTGGCACTCGACGGAACGCTTGTGGAAGAAGGATACCAAGAAGAACAGGCCTGTCTCCTTCGGCAATGAGAACGATCCGCGCATGTCCATCGAGACTCGCCGTACGCGTCCTGAGACCATGCTGTCTCCGTATACCGACCGCACATCATACGTATCTGCCCACGAGGATATTCCGATGACGCCTGTGCCGTCTCCGTCACCACGCCACCCGCCAGCACAGATGCAGGACATGCTATCTCCGGGGCAAGACGCCAACGCCAACCGCCCGATCTCTGCGTTCTCCTTCGTACCCGGCAAGGACGGCAAGGAGGCTTTTAACTTGCGCAATGTTACGACTGATGTGATCAACCACGACCTCATCCCGACTGGCGATGCTCGCTTTCACCGCAGTGCCTGGAAGGACCTACAAGTGGGCGACTATGTGCGTATTTTCAACGACGACGAATTGCCCGCCGATGTTGTCATTCTTGCTACCTCTGATCCGGATGGCGCCTGCTATATCGAAACCAAGAACTTGGATGGCGAGACGAACCTGAAATTCCGCCAGGCCCTCCGCTGTGGTCGCAACATCAAGCACGCGCGTGACTGTGAACGTGCTCAGTTTTACATTGAAAGCGAACCGCCGCATGCCAACCTGTACAAGTACAGTGGGGCTATTCGCTGGTCCCAGCAGTTCGAAAACGACCCGCTTGGGAAGCCTCGCGAGATGTCCGAGCCAATTACCATTGACAATGTTCTGCTGCGCGGCTGCAACCTGCGAAACACCGAGTGGGCTTTGGGCGTCGTCTTGTTTACTGGACATGACACCAAGATCATGATGAACGCTGGCGAGACTCCTAGTAAGCGCGCCCGTGTTGCTCGTGAGCTGAACTTCAACGTCATTTGCAATTTCGTTGTGCTCTTCGTCATCTGCCTGGTTGCCGCCATCGACAACGGCGTCTCATGGGCCAAGACGGACGCCTCGCTGAACTTTTTCGACATGGGCCCATATGGAGGTACTGCGCCTCTGGCCGGTTTCGTTACGTTCTGGGCTGCTGTCATTCTGTTCCAGAACTTGGTGCCTATCTCGCTGTACATCTCGCTGGAAATCGTCCGAACGCTGCAAGCGGTATTTATTTACAGCGATGTGGAGATGTACTACGACGTGATCGACCAGCCCTGCATTCCCAAGTCATGGAACATTTCCGACGACGTCGGCCAGATCGAGTACATCTTTTCGGACAAGACCGGCACCTTGACTCAAAACGTTATGGAATTTAAAAAGGCAACCATTAACGGCCAGCCGTACGGCGAGGCATATACTGAAGCCCAGGCTGGTATGCGGAAGCGTCTGGGTATTGACGTGGTTGCGGAAGCTGCACGCGCCCGCGCCGATATTGCTGATGCCAAGGTTCGTGCATTGGCTGGACTCCGGTCGCTGCACGACAACCCATTCCTACACGACGAGGATGTGACTTTCATTGCTCCCGATTTCGTCGACGATATCTCCGGCAAGCACGGCCCTGAGCAGCAGGCGGCGAATGAGCGCTTCATGCTTGCCCTCGCTCTCTGCCACACTGTCCTCTCTGAGAAGCAACCCGGATCTCCGCCTCGCATTATTTTCAAGGCACAGTCGCCCGACGAGGCTGCTCTGGTTTCCACGGCTCGCGATATGGGCTTCACCGTCCTCGGCAACACTGGCGATGGCATCCGGCTGAACGTCATGGGCGAGGAGCGCTACTATCCTGTATTGACGACGATCGAGTTCAATTCGACGCGTAAGCGGATGACGGCTATCGTGCGGATGCCAGACAACCAAATTGTGCTTTTCTGCAAGGGCGCCGACAGTATCATCTACTCCCGACTCAAGCGCGGCGAGCAGGCCGAGTTACGCAAGACCACGGCTGAACACCTGGAAATGTTTGCGCGCGAGGGTCTGCGTACTCTCTGCATTGCACAACGGATCCTGACCGAGGAAGAATACTATGCTTGGCGCAAGATTCACGACGCTGCCGCCACTGCCCTCGACGACCGCGAGGAGAAGATGGAAGAGGCGGCGGAGCTGATTGAACAGGATCTGTCTCTGATTGGTGGCACGGCCATCGAGGACCGTCTGCAGGACGGCGTCCCCGACACGATTGCGCTGCTGGCTGAGGCTGGTATCAAGCTTTGGGTTCTGACTGGTGACAAGGTGGAGACGGCTATCAACATTGGTTTCTCGTGCAACCTGCTGAACAACGACATGGAGCTGATCCATCTCAAGGTGGACGAGGACGAGTCCGGCAAGACACTAGACGGCGAGTTCATGAAGCAAGTGGAGGCCGAACTAGACCGCTACCTGCAGATTTTCAATATGACGGGTGGCGCTGAGGACCTGGCGGCGGCAAAGGCAAATCACGAGCCGCCAGCACCGACCCACGCGATCGTGATTGACGGTTTTACGTTGCGGTGGGTGCTGTCTGACAGCCTGAGCCAGAAGTTCCTGCTGCTGTGCAAGCAGTGCAAGTCTGTGCTCTGCTGTCGTGTCAGTCCGGCGCAGAAGGCGGCCGTTTGTGGCTTGGTCAAGAACGGTCTCGACGTGATGACGCTGTCTATCGGTGACGGAGCCAACGACGTGGCTATGATCCAGGAGGCCGACGTCGGCGTGGGTATCGCCGGTGTGGAAGGCCGTCAAGCCGTCATGTCCTCGGACTATGCTATCGGACAGTTCCGCTTCCTGCAGCGGCTGGTGCTGGTTCACGGACGCTGGTCCTACCGGCGGATGGGCGAGGCGATTGCCAACTTCTTCTACAAGAACATCATCTGGGTGTTCTCCATCTTCTGGTTTCAGATCTACTGCAACTTCGACATGACATATGTCTTCGACTACACGTACATTCTGATGTTCAACCTTTTCTTCACGTCGGTGCCGGTCATCCTTATGGGCGTGCTGGACCAGGACGTGTCGGATGCGGTCTCTCTCGCGGTGCCGCAGCTGTATCGACGAGGCATCGAGCGGCTCGAGTGGACGCAGAAGAAGTTCTGGTACGTGGCTCTCTCCCGTGGCTGCTGTATCGTGGGTTCGACGGTGTGCTAACGATTCCCAGGCTATACATGATCGATGGCGTGTACCAGTCGGTTCTCTGCTTCTTCATTCCCTACCTGACGCTGTCTCGCACGACGTCTGGCGCGTTTAACGGAATGGACGTGTCGTCCCGTCTGCAGCTGGGTGCCTACATTGCGCATCCGACCGTGTTCACGATCAACATGTACATTCTGATCAACACGTACCGCTGGGACTGGCTGATGCTGCTGGTTGTGAGCCTGAGTGACCTCTTCGTCTTCTTCTGGACCGGTGTGTACTCGTCCACATCGTACGCCGAGTACTTTTACAAAACGGCACCGCAGATTTACGGACAGGCAACGTTTTGGGCGGTGTTTTTCATCACGCCGATCATGTGTCTGTTCCCGCGCTATGCTCTGAAGGCGGTACAGAAGGTGTACTTCCCGTACGACGTCGATATCATCCGCGAACAGGTGCAGATGGGCATGTTCAAGGACGTGGAGCGGACACATGGCGGCGGCAAGATGGACGCGACAGATGCGGCAGAGAAGGCGGTTGATGGCAGCGCATCGACCGGTGGCTCCTCGTCCGAAGGATCGCGCAAGACTAAGAAGCCGACGCATACGGCATACGCCAGCGTGGACGAGGACCGACGTCCGATCTACCCGCCATCGGTGGCGACGCACAACACGCGGACGCAGAACGGCAGCGACGACACGAACTACAGCGGGCGGCACGGACGGCTGTCGTCAATCGACGACATGAGCCCGGCGATGCCGGTGACGTCCAACGAGCTGGGACGGCAACGGCAGTCGATCGACCGTGCTCGGCCGTCGTATGACCGGATGCGGATGTCGATGGACCGGGTGCGGCCCAGCTTCGAGGCCAGCAACGAGTTCACGTCGGCAAAGCGGCTGTCGATGCTGGAGGGCAGTATCTCGGCGGGCGGGGACGGCAGCAACATAGCCAGTGGCAGCGGCACGGCAGCAGGCCGGTTTATCCAGGGCCGTCTCCGCGGGCTCTCTATCAAGGGCAAGCAGAGTTGAAAGACGTCTCCGGTGTGCAGAACGGCAGCAAGCATGAGCTGATTTTAAAATTCGTGTCATACCCTCTCTGCTTTCGAATCTCGAATTACCTCAGTCTAAAGTCCCATCTTTCTTTTTACTTTGTGTTGTTTGGCGGAGAGGTTTCCGCCTTTTTCTCTGTTCTACTGTACTACTGTTTGACTCTTTGACCGTCGGGCCTGCTGGGCCGTCTCCCCTCCCCTTTGAATGTTTCCATGCATTCATGATATGCATGATCAATCTATGAACACTGGACACTGAACCGGACCGAACGTGAGACAGAGCAGAGGCATGCCGCAACCGCTTTTGGAAACCGAATCCATGTTCTTTTATCTCACCCAATGTCGTTTGGTTTTTCTTTTCCCATTTCCCTTTTTCTTTTCCCTGTTTCTGTTCCTTGCTGTTGTTTTACACCTTTAACATTATTTTCTATTTTGTCATTCTGTCTTTTGCTGTACCTTCCATTACAAGTGGCGTTTCTTGTTCGTTTCTAGTTCATTTTGTTCTGTTCTGGTACGGGGGTGCTGATGAATTTACAACTGTTGTTTTGCGTGGAGAGGAAAAAGAAGAGGCGCCAATATGCAAGCAGACAGAAGCGAGAGGCGGGATGGTTCTCTACACAAGTCTTGGGTGGCCTGAGGGGGTTCCGTGGAAGCATTCTGTCGGTGTCTGCCATGTGAACCTGTTTGCTGGGTTGATGGAGCAATTTTATCTTGGCGTTGCAGGAGTCGGAATCTGGGACAGCCGCGTTCAAGTATAAAGTTTAGGAGAGAGAGAGGGGAGAGTGTTTTGTATATATGTTGTCTTGAGCCATGGCATATGCATAACTTACGTAATTCAGTATTGACACGATGTTGGTGATGCAGGAGGTTGTGACGTGACAAGGGAAAGAGCAGCCTGGACGAATTGGGAGACAGCGGGCAGGAGCGCTAAAAAGTGAGCCGATGTTAATTTCAGGGGGGCAGCTCCACCGGCTAACAGCTCACTTTTCTGTCGAGCTGTCGAGGCCAGCTTTCACCGACGAGACAAAGAACAAAGGGACTTGGAGGCAGCGGCGACAAGAATCAGCAATGGCTCCTCTTCAGGCGGTTGCAGCATGGCTGCTATGGGTCGATGCGCATGCGGACGAGTAAGTATGAGCGAATTGGAGGTCTGAGGCATAGGTCTGACAGGGGACAGGATGTGGCCGTTTGTGAGGGCGGCGCTGTGGTCGATGCTCACGGCGACAGGTCTCGCGGTGTTTTTGTGGCAGCGACGGGCGGCGAGCGAGCAAGCAGTACGGTATTCGGTGCCAGTGTTGCAGGTGCCCAAGGACAAGGTGTACCTGGAGAAGGCGACAATTGGAGAGGCAGGATCGACGATGATCCAGTGCTACGCACCAGCAACGGGCCAGCTATTAGGGCATGTGAAGGCGGCGACGGCAGAAGAGATCGACGAGGCGGTGGCAGCGGCCAAGAGAGCGCAGCAGACGTGGGCCAAGACGACATTTGGACAGCGGCGACAGGTGCTGCGGACACTGCTGCAACACGTGCTGGACCATCAGAGCGAGATCTGCCGGATTGCGTGTGTGGATTCAGGCAAGCTGGCGGTGGACGCAGCGCTGGGCGAAGTGCTGGTGGTGGCGGAGCGGCTGCGATGGACGATTCTGCACGGCGAGGCAGCGCTGCGGCCGTCGCGGCGGCCGACACACGCGCTGCTGATGCCACACAAGCGCAACACGGTGATTTACGAGCCGCTGGGCGTGGTGGCAGCGCTGGTCAGCTGGAACTACCCGTTCCACAACCTGGTGGCGCCGATGGTGTCGGCTCTCTTTGCGGGCAACGGTGTGGTGGTCAAGGCGTCGGAGCAGACAGCGTGGAGCGCACAGTACTTTACATCGCTGGCCCGGGGAGCACTCGTGGCGCACGGCTTCGACGCCGGACTGATTCAAACCGTGGTCTGCTGGCCGGCCATCGCCGGTCGGCTGACGGGGCATCCGGATATTGCGCACGTGACATTTATTGGATCACAAGCGGTAGCGCGTCACGTGGCTGCTGACGCAGCAGCGGCTCTAACACCGTTATGCGCGGAGCTGGGGGGCAAGGATCCGTTTATCGTGCTGGACTCGGTCGGGGCTGGACGGCTGCCATCGGTGGCAGCGACGCTGCTGCGCGGCACGTTCCAGGCGAGCGGACAGAACTGCATCGGAGTGGAGCGGGTGATTGCGACGCCAGGCGTGTACGAGCCACTGCTGGCGCTGGTGGTGGACAAGGTGCGGGCGCTGCGGCTGGGAACGCGAGAGGGAGACGGCAGCAACGACAGCGACGACGACAAGAACGACGCGGACGACGCGGACGATCACTACGACATGGGGGCGATGATCTCAGACGCGAGCTTCGAGCGGCTGGAGCGGCTGGTGGACGAGGCGGTGGCTTCGGGCGCGCGACTGCTGGCGGGCGGACGACGCTACCAGCACCCTCGCTTTCCACACGGGCATTACTTCCAGCCGACGCTGCTGGCGGACGTGACGCCGGCGATGGCCGTGGCGCGCGAGGAGTGTTTCGGGCCGGTGCTGGTGCTGATGCGGGCGGAGGCGAGCACGGCCGCAGCCGTGCTGGCGGTGGCCAACGCGGCCAACTTTGGGCTGGGCGCGTCAGTGTTTGGCGACGAGCTGCGCGACCGTGAGCTGGCTGCCGTCGTGGCTGGCGTCAAGGCTGGCATGGTGGCCATCAACGACTTTGCCACGTACTACGCCGTGCAGCTGCCGTTTGGCGGCGTCGCTGGTTCCGGCTTCGGTCGCTTTGCCGCGGCCGAGGGCCTCCAGGCCATCTCCAACCCCAAGAGCATTTGCGAAGACCGCTTCGGCTGGCTCGGCCTGCGCACGGCCCTGCCGCCCGTCGTCCAGTACCCGGTGCCGAGCCAGCGCCGCGCCTGGGCCTTTGTGCAGGGCCTGGTGGACTTTGGCTACGGGCAGACGATCGGCCGCAAGGTCAACGGATTGGTCCAGCTGGCACGGAATGCGTAGGGGAAAGGGGTGGAAGGTGGAAAGTGGATGTCTTGATGGTGATGCTAAAAGGTGGATGGTGCTATTGTAGGTCACGTGGATGGAAACGTTGTTTTGGTCATGTGTTCTTTGCATTGATTCACGTGATATCAATGATATGGATGCAGTCAGTACATTTTTGTCCTGTCAGTCTGCCGTCTGCAGTCGCCGTCTTGCGACTGCCGTCTGTCCTGCTGGACAGTTCGGTTGTCGATCCGTTCCCGCCTAAAAGTCCAGGTCGTCGTCGTCGTCGAGGTAGCCCTTGGGCCGCCGTTCGACGACGATGCTGCCGGAGCCGTGCTTGGCGTCCTCGGCGTCCGACAGGCGCTGCAGCAGGTCCTTGAGCTGGGCCTCGGACACTTTTGCGCGCAGCTGACCGGACTGGGCGAGTCCTAGCAGGCGGTCCTCGACGGCGGTCGCGCGCTCTTCCCGGACCAGCCGGATGCGCGCCAGCCGGTCGGCAGCTTCGGGCTCGAGAATCTGGTTCAACATGTCCTTGCGAGCTTCTTGGCGCTGCTGCTGCTGCTGCTGCTGTTGTTGCTGTTGTTGCTGATCCGATCCTCCGCCGGCGCCCTGCTGCTTGAGCTGCCGGAGACGCTCTTCACGGATCTGGTCGGGAAACGTGTCAGTACCTGTCCTTGCAATGCAATACAACTCCCTCGCCATCCACTCACCCGCTTCAGTTCGTCGTCTTCCATTCTGCTCGTCGCTGACCGTCGTTGCTGTGCAGACACGTCGTCGTGGAGCGTCCGTGACAGCGGGGTAGAATTACCGGCAGAATTCCAGCGGATTTTTTTTAGCGCCATCAGCTGACTCACCAATGTCATTCATACAGGTTCTCTTGATACATACACAAGTCCATTGCAGCGCTCCCAGAAACGTCTATAAAGTCTCTAAACCAGACACCGTCGTTTCCGCGCTTTAATAATAGTACCCGCCCATGGGCTCCATCGTTTCACCCGGTCCTGTCCATCTGTCCTCAGCCTCTCCAGAGTCCTCGTCGCCGGTCCATTGCGGTGCTGTTGTCGTCCTCCTCTGCCTTTGCGGATTCGACCAATCTGTGCTTACCGGCTGTCGTGGAGACGCAGGCTGTTCTGCTGCGGCCGCGTCTTCCGTCACCAGCGGGACGTAGCTGTCCATCTGCGCACGGCCCGTCATCTGCTTCGCCCGCACCAGCCGCATGACCATCTCGTTCAGCGGACAGCTCACGCCGACTTCGCGGCCACGCCGCACAAACCAGCCGTTGAGAAAGTGAATGTCCGTCACGCGGCCTTCACGCACCAGCTTCGCCATCCGGCACTCGACGGTCGACTGCTGCGTCGTCGCGCGCACTGACCGCAGCCTCGTCTCTCGGTGCTGGGCCGCCAGGCCGTCGACGTCTTCGTGTGCTGGTGGTGGCCCCTTTTGCCGTCCCTGTTGGGCCTGTCGTGCCAGCATGCCGCTCTGCACAAACTCGGCCAGCATCGCTGACCCTTGCGTCTCGGGCAGCCGCGCCACCACAGCCACCATCTCGTGTATCAGGCCCTCGACCAGCGCCCGCGCCTCGCCGTTCCGCCACACCAGATTGGGCGCCAGGTCCAGCACGGTCGCGATCGGCTCTACAGCTGCCGTGGACACCATCTCCGGCAGTTTCCACCGCAGAAACTCGTCCACCTCGTAGCCGCCTGCGCCCAGTGTCGGCGTCAGGCCCAGCAGCCGCACCAGCTGCAGCTCGCCGCCAGACACGTCTGCACCACCCGTCTTGTGTGCTCCTGTGTCCGGATAGTAGGCCGTCAGACGCAGGATTCCGGGCACCAGCTCTGTCAGCGAAAAGTTGCGGTCATGGTTGCCGTAGCCGAGGTCGTGCGTCATGTAGCCGAGGACGTAACGCGGTCGGGATGCCTCGTCGGCGAAGAACAGCTCATTGAGCCGCTCGGCCACGCCCAGGCCCGACTGCAGCAGGCAGATGGTCGTGCGATGGTCGATGCGGTGCCGCAGCCAGCGGATCGCGCTGATGCTGCGCGCGCACGGCAGCGTCACCACCAGGTTCTCGATGTGCCGGTGCCGCGACCTGACCCGGCGCTGCGTGTTGGGTGGCGCGTCTGCTGCTGCTGCTGCCGCCAGCAGTGCCGCATCTGTCGGCTGCTCGAGCAGCTCGGCCACCACGCGGGCTCGCGGCTGCACAACGCCTGCTCGTACCAGCCGTACCCGCCGGCCCTCTTCGAGCCAGTTCGTCATCGCCCGGCCCGACAGCAGCAGTCGTACCGGCGGGCTATGTGGCAAGCCCGACAACATGTGAGCCAGATACGTCGCCCGCGGATCGCTGCCCAGCACGTACACCGGCTCCGACCACCGCGGCTGCTCGGTTGCTGTCGTTGCAGGCGGGGCGTCTCCGTCTGTGGCTGTTTCGGCCGTTGTTGTAGCCGTTGGTGTCGGCGACACCGCATCAGGCCGGCCGTCCGGCTGCTGTTCCGTCTGCCGTGGGGGGTGGTGTCTGTGTGCTAGTGGCAGCGTCTCTGCTTTTCGCAGACGGCGACTTTCGCGGGACTGTCGGGACCGCTCTCTCGTTGGACGCAGAGTGGAGAGTGATGGACGCGGAGAAAGAACGACTCCGGCCGAGGAAGAGCTGGCTGTGCTCTCATAGGCTGCGTGTTGCCGGCTCGGCAGCGTGGCTATGAGCAGCGAGGGATTGCCAAAGGGAAAATGATAGTCGACAGGTGGGGACAATGGCGGCAGTGACGGCGGCTGCTGCGCCGAGAGGGACTCTGCCGACGTCGTCGTCGTCCGCACTGTCTGCTGGCGACCTGTCCGGGACCAGGGCGAGCTGGTCTGGCGAGCCGAAGCTCGCTGGCCGGCGAGAGGCCATATCGACAGGCCACGACGATGGGCACAGCAGCAGCCGCACGGCCCAGACACCGGCCATGCCGGCGGTCGGGAGCGTAGCAGGGGCAACAGCTTGGCGGACGAGGCGTCGAGAGCAGACGCCTCTGAGCTGTGCGTTCGGTTGTCCCCCTTTCTTTTTTTCCTCTGTCTTGCAGGCCTTACTGCCCGGTCATATCATGGCCCTCGGACGATCAGGACGATCAGAACGGCAGGGAGACGTCGGGAAAGAGACCAGGATCGCACGGTCTCGCTTCAGAGACGCATCGTCGGGATGGTCGTCGTCGACAGCAGATTCAAAGCCAGAGCCGGGCGCTGAGCTGAGAGGATAGCAGACAAACAGACAAAAAGTCGGGGACTGTTTTGGGGGTCCTCTTAATTTTCTCGCTCTCGATTTTTCCATTCCGGCAAGCGCATCCTGTCGGGGGCGAATGCCCGTCCTGTGATTGGCTGCAGCGCTGGTTCTTGCAGCTGTCCAAAAATTGTTGCCAGGGAAGTGCAATCGGCCGCACCTTCCTTTGCCCAGCATCACGCTTCTCATTGCATTCAGCCTCCTTTCTTCTTCGCTTCTTCTCCCACCGTCCACATGGATGATCTCGCCCCCCGACTGAGCCAGCTGTCGGCCGACATCGACCGGCTCGAGGCTGCGGTGGCGCCGCTGCTGCTGGACGGCCACCAGACGACGACGAGCCAGCGGCTGCCGCTGCTGGACCGTGCCAAGCTGCAGGTCCTCGCCGGCTATGCGCTCGAGTCCACGCTCTTCTGCAGTCTCGGCCTCGCCGGCGTCGACGCCCGCAGCCACGCCGTCTTTCGTGAGCTGCTGCGCGTCCGCCAGTACATGCAAAAGATCGACGCCGTCGAGAAAAAGTCGTCGGCCGCCGACGACGGCCCGGCCAGCCGCCTCGACAAGGCTGCCGCCATCCGCTTCGTCAAGGCCGACATGGATGACCCGGATGTGCGGGCCAAGCTCGGCCAGCTGGAGAAGGAGGCCGCTGCCGCTGCAAAAACCAGCCGCAACGCAGGCTCCTCGTCCTCGCGCAGTCGCAAGCGCGGAGGCGCCTCCTCGGCCGGTGATCGGCGCGACAGCAGCAACCTCGCCAAGCGGCCCAAGAAGAGCGGCCGGCCCAGCTGAAGGACGAAAAGAGACAGACGAACAGAAAGTACGCCCATACGAACAGGCCCGTCGATGCAGCCACGCGGCTGGGCTTCCTCACAGCCCACTCGGTCTACAGACGAAAGACAGCGGAAGTCTGCACAGTCTGCACAGCCGGGCATCCTTTGCACAGTCTCGTCCCCATCGCGAGTGACGCAAGCAGAGATCCCAAGTGTAAAACACTCTGTTGTGATACGAGTACATGGAATACAGCGGATACTAGAAACGCAGATACTCACTTTCAATGGAAAAGAACAAAAACCCGGTCTATACCCGCCTTTCTCAACGTTCTCATCACAGACACTTTGCCTACTCTTTTCCCATGTAACTTTTTTCCATCCTGGTCCTCCTGGACCGTCCGGCCGTCTGGTACCGTCTACTGGTTCTTCTTGCCCGGCGGCGTCGGCCGGACTGGTGCCGAGTACATCCACAGGGCGCAGAAGCCAAGCCAGCCAGTGATGGTGGCAGCAATGCCGGCGATCCACGGCCAGGCGCCCGAGATGACAAAGGAGCGCGGCCACTCGTCGTGGGCCATATGGCGGACCGACACAGTGATCTTCTCGCCGAGGTACGTGAGGAACGGCCGTCTGTAGTCGATGACAAAGTTGAAGATGCCATGCTGGTCCGGCAACGTGAACGAGACGCTATAGGCGGCAGCGGTGGCGGTCGACAGTGCCGGCGCCGGCTTGAGCCCGAGCCGGTGGAAGGGCGACAGCATGGAGAATTCGAGCTGGACCTCGTCGCCGGCCGGCGGCACAAACGGCACCCACTTGTCCCAGAGGTACTCGGAGAGGGAGACAGCGTAGTTCTGGAGGTCAGAAAGAGAAGAGAGAAGAGAGAAGAGCAGAAGAGCAGACAGACTCACCACTTCGTTCTTGACCCGATAGAGGGCTGGGTTGGTCTCGTTGGTAGCAGTCTGCTCGGCGAGTGCGTGCTCGATCCAGTTGACGCGCAGGACGGCGGTTTCCTGAAAGGTCCAGCCGCTGAGGCGACGGGCAAACTCGCGGTTGTACGTGGAGCGGGGCTGGGCGTCGGAGCCGGTGGGTGCGACAGTAGCATCGAACCAGGCGTCCGACAGCATCTCGGCAGCGCCGACGAGGGCGAGGCGGGCCGAGTTGCGGGCCTGCAGGACGGAGACGAGCTTGAGCTGGCCGCCGGCCGCGAAGAGGTCGTCAGCGCCGTCGAGGGTCTCGGCCTGTTCCCGGGGGCTGTAGCTGTAGGCAGTGCGAGGAGCCGAGAGCACGGGGGCCAGCAGAGGGCTGTCGCCGAGGACGTGGCCGACGCCATGGGGAAAGGCGATCAGGCCGTCTTCTGCGTCGGCTGCGTCGGCAAAGAGCGACCGCACGCCCGGACGGGCCGACGGCACCGGCAGCAGCAGCACATCGTGCAGGTCTGCAGCCGCGCGGCCGTCGTAGGCAAAGTGGTCGACCACGAGGCCTGTCCGCTCGGTCGGCAGGGCGATGTCGAGCTCGCTCAGGAGAGAGACGACCGAGGTGGAGGCGGGCTGGCCGCTAGCGAGGGCGACGAGGATGTTGCCCTCGGCATTGAGGAAGCGGACAAGCAGCTGGGGCGTGAGGTGGGGGCCGAGACCTGAGAGAGTGAGTGGACGTGGGGAGGAAGTGGGAGGGTAGAGCGTGCGTGGCCAGAAATCCGTCGGGATGCTTACCCTTGGCTTTGGTCGGAAACAGGATGACATGGTCGTAGGCTCGCTCGCCCAGACGGAAGAGCCCGACCGATTCGCTCTTGGGCGTCTCGTATGCGATGGAGAAGCCACGGCCTGTCGGTTAGCATAAAGTCGAGCAGAAGCAAAACAGCAGAAGCAGAGCTCACTTTCGAGGTCGCCGAGAAAGTGGGAGTATGCCGACCGGTCGGCGACGTCGTCCAAGATGGCCAGCAGCCGTGGTCCGCTGGAGCTGACGGCCTGCACGGCCGACACGGCGGCCAGCGCGAGCAGCGACAGACAGGACCGGAGCGACGGCATAGTGAGGTGGTGAGGCCGGATGCCGCTGTTGCAGAGCAGTGCAGAGGTCGGAGCACAGAGGCGGAGCACAGAGGCGGAGCAAAGAGGTCGGGGAGAGAGCACAATCGGTGCGCTTGCAGAGGCCGTCAATCGCTGCAGAAAGCCAGAGAACAATGTCCAGAACGATGGTCCAGACCGGAACTGCCTTGTCGCTGCACAGGCAACCTCTCGATCGGGATACGTAGGCCACAGCTGGTAGTCTGGCAGGGCTGCCCGAAGAGGCAAAAAGCGGGGCGGCAGCGTGTGTGGTCGGCGCCTTGTTCTTCCGTGCCGGGCGAATCAGCTTCGACCCATTCAGGATGCACGATGACCACGAGTCGATTCTTGCTTCCATCCTATGATCCTCTTGCTTTACGGTCACCACCACGGTCACCACCACGGGCACCCGCTACGATCACGATCCCACCATTCCAGCCGTCGACATCACCACCGCCAACACCTCCCACCATGTCCGCCGCCCCCCGCTTCTGGGCCGCCCCCCTCCGCTACAGCCGCTGGGCTGCCCGCGAACGGCCGGCGTACTTCTGGTCCGTCGCCATCGCCGCCCTCTGCCCGGCCACGTTTGTCGTGGCGCCGCCGCTGCGCCGGCTGGTCGGCGACGAGAACCCGGCACCCGTCCCGATGACGTATCCGAGTAGGTGTAGTCGGCAGACTCAATGACCAGTCCTGCTTGTCCGGATGGCAGAAACAAGCTCAGCTAACCGTCAGTTCCCGAACGACACCGCGGCAACAGTTGACCGGCTACGACGACGAGACGGAGTGATGGACATGCTCCGGCCAGAGGACCAACGGACCGGCACGTGTACATAGACGGTGGCGCAGAGCATGCAGGACAAGATGACCAAACCAAATTATCTGACGCCGGCTATTTTTCATGCGCTCTCCCGTGTCGCCTATCTTCAGGTCCTTCTCTTCAGGGTCGTCTTCTGTCCTTGGATCTTCTCGGTCCCAGCCTTCATCCCCCCTCATCTGTCCCTTTGGACCAAGCTCCATTCGTACTACAAGGTTCGCCGTTAGCACTCTGCACTCTGCACTCTGCACCCAACACCCTTGAGCCCAACTCACCACTCGTCCGCCGTCGTCGCCCGTGTACACCAGCTGGGGCATTGGCGCAATGCACGTGATGGCCGCGTCCACGTTGGCGCCCGCCTCAGATCGGACGTCCACGTGATCGAGGTGGCGCACCAGCTCGAGCAGCCAGCGACCGTGCGGACCGACGGCCTTGCGCCAGACGCTGACGCGTCCGCGCCGGTGGCCCGTAAAGACGAGGCAGTCGGCCAGCCACTCACAGGCCGCACCCTCGTAGAACGCACACGAGTGGACGTAATCCCCCTCGTCCGCATCGCTGTCCATGTCGGCGCCCGTCTCGCCCGTCCGTCCACACACGTTCTGGTCCAGCAGCAGATCCCCATTCAGCGAGTACAGCACCACGTTCGGCCCCGAGCACAGCAGGATCTCGCCTGTCACGTCGCTGATGCGTGCACACTCAACCGGCCGCACGCCCGGCAGCTTGCGCACAAATTCCAGCCGGTTCAGGTCCCACAGCATCGCCACGCCGTCTTGGCTGACCGTCAGCAGCGTGCTGAACGCGCTCGACGTCGCCACTGTCGTCACCGGCGTCTTGTGGCCGAAGAGAGAGCTGCGCGTCAACAGCTCCACCGACTTGTCGCTGCTGTTGTTGCCGCTGCCACTTCCTCCACCTCCTCCTCCTCCACTTCCCGTCCCACTCCCTCCTCCACTGCCACCCTGCTCGACCGCGTATACCGACACCGCGCAATCCTCGCCCGCCGTGATCAGCGTCTTCGAGTCCGCAAACGCCACGCACGAGATCTGCCCCGTGTGCAGGTTCTCGCACAGGCCCGCCAGCCGCCGGCTGTCGCTAAAGTAGAACCGGATGCTGTTGTCCGCATAGCCCCATTCCAGGTACTTGTCGTAAAAGGGCGGCAGGTTCAGCCGGAACGGCGACGCGCACAGCAGCCGGTCCAACCGCGGCACGTATGTCAACGACGCCACCCGCTCGTGGCTCTCCAGTATCGCGTGCGGCAGCCGGGTCAGCGCGGCCACGGACCCGACGTCTAGTCGCCGTGCCGGACTTATGGCCGGGTCACGTGACGGATGCGCCCGCGAAAACACCTGTCGCGGCGTCTGCCCAAAGTTGTGGATGATGCCCGTCACCACCGCGCGCTCCTGCGGGTCCTTGATGTTGTCCAGGTCGATGGCTCCGTGGTATGACAGGTGGTGGAAGACGTTGAGCGCCTCAACCGCTGCGTCGCCGCGCTGCTTGCAGCCAAACACCAGGTCGATCCATCGGTGCAGATGGCGCGACACAAACGGGCTTTCCAGCGCCTCGCGGTGCCGCGCTATAAATACGCTAGCGTCGCCTTTGGCCCATGGTGGCAGCTCCACGTGACTGAGCGTGCTGCCGTCTTGTCGCCGCCCAAAGTCGTAGCCGTTGACGTTGACGAGAAACTCGGGCAGACAGAAGAACTCGGGAATCAGCTCGCGCACGTCCGAGCCGTTGTCGTGTGATGCTGACCGCCATGCCGCCGCCACCGAGCTGAACAGCCGGTCCGCATGGTCAAAGTGGCCGCCCTGCAGCAGCAGAAACGAGTCGACAAACGGCGGCAGTCGGATCAGATACGACGACACCACCATGGCCGACGAGTAGTGTGTGCCGTAGTGGAATGGCGGCTGGCCCATCTCGGCCAGCGTCTGGTATCGCATCGCAAAGTCTGCCTGTCGCTGCGCCGTCTGCGCCCCCATCGGCTTCGAGAGGTCCCGGAACGTCGCCGGATCTTCCAGGTCCAACGTCTCGCTCGTGTAGTCGGCCAGCACCCATGGGAAGACCGGGTATTGCGTCAGGTCGTTAAAGGTCCGTCCGGCCATCGTGTTGACAAGCATCAGGTAGTGGAAGTTGGACATCTCGCCGCGCTGCCACCGTCGCATCGCCGGGTTCCACGGCGACGTGTTGAAGATGCTGCCAAACTTGCTGCCCAGCGTCTGTGGCCCCTCGTCGACGACTCGCAGTGCTTCCAGTCGCCATGCGTCGTCCGGGTTTGTCAGCGCGCTCGTCGGTCCTGTCGCGTGTGGGATCTTGCCCGTCAGCCGCCCAAACACCTCGTCCCGCTTGCCATTGTCGATCATCGTCAGCAGGTAGCTGCGCCCGTCGCGGAAGAACACCTCGATCGCCACGTCCCGGAAGAGAAATCGCCGCTTCGACACGCTGATCACGTCGTTCCATCGCCAGCTGCGCGACTCCTGCTCTAGGCTGCTGGCCTTTTGCGTCTGTGTCTGCTGTCGGCTGTTGGCGCCGCCTTCGTCCCCGCTGTTGCCTGTTGGTTTGGTCGTGATGATCTGCGAGAACGGGTCTCGTTCATCTGCCGGCGCCTGCCACGCGTTCACAATCTCTCCGTCCCGGCACTGGAAGACGTTGTCCATCAGGTACAGCGCCTCCTTGCCCACGATCAGGATGCCTTCGCACGCGTCCAGTCCGATGATCCGCGACACGTTGCTCACGCTCAGCACCACGTCACCTGGCTCTAGCCGGCGCATCACCTTGCGGTTCTTGTCCTCGAATCCGTCATCTGCCTCCGGCTCGTTTGGGTCATCGATCAGCTCAAAGTCGTCCTCGGCCGTCGCCACCCCCATGTCTGGCTTTGTTGCTTCTCCTGCTTCTCCTGCTTCTCCTGCTTCTCCTGCTTCTCCTTCTTCCGCTTCTCTTCGTTCCCCTCGTTCTCCTCCTCCTACCAACCCCCCAATCGATGCTGATGGTGGTCGTGCCGTCCGTCCACTTCCTACCACCGGCGACAGCCCTGACGGACTCCCTGACGGATTCGCGGACGATGGCCGTGCTGCCAGACCGCCTCCGGCTGCCACGTCCAACGCCTTCTTCCGCGACTGCAGCTCCTCCTTGGTCCGTGCCGATGAGTCGGGCAGCAGCCGCAATCGCATCCGGTTGCGGCCCTCTGTCCGGTCCAGCTTCCACTTGATCGGTGCCCCGGCCTCGGCGAACACCGCGCCCGGCCGCCGCAGATCGCGCTCCATCTTGCCAAACGTCGCTGCCAGGTAGGCTAGGTCGTCCTGCTGGTCCTGCAGCAGCCGCTGCAGCTTGGCGTGCTCTGTCCCATAGATGCTCTTCATCCACGCGCTGTTGGCCATCTCGTGCCGCAGCAGCACGTTGCCGCGCTCCAGCGATTCCGTGTGCCACTGTTTGAGTCGGTCGCGTCGACGGCTTGCTCGCTGTCGTGATCCCTCGGCCGCCCGCCCGTTCTCCAACGCCACAAAGTCCTCCCAGAACCGCGACATGCCGCCGAGGAAGAAGGCGTCCAGCGACGGCCGGTGCTGGTCCACCCACTCCAGAAAGGCCCCATCGTCCACCTCCGTCAGGTGCCGGAACGACCGCGCCAGGTGGCAGGCTGATCCGCTGTCGCGCACTGTCGCAGCACTGTCGCTGACTCTGTCGGCTTCTGGATCAGCACCAGCCCGCCACAGGCTCGCTGCTGCCAGTCGTGCCGTCTCATCGGCGTCCAGCAGCCGCGCGTACAGCTGGTACAGCACCAGCTTCAGGTAGTACTCTTCCGCTGCTGACTCCATCGATAGGCAGTCCACAAACACCGATTGCCAGTAGAAGATCCGCTCCAGCACCGGCAGCCCGTCCAGGTCGCCGTTCCCTTGGCCTTCGCCCTCGTTTTCCTTCTCGTTCTCGTCCTCGCCATCTCCCTCGCCCACGTCTGAGAGCCGGAACAGGACCAGCTTGAGAAAGGACGTCCGGATCGTCGTCACCGCCTGGCTGCATAGCCGCACGCTCTTGAGTGCCGCCACGTCCGGCCGGTGCAGATGCTCCAGCAGTCGCCCCGTAAAGTCCAGCAGCACGTCGACCCCGTCCACAAACGTCCCGTCCAGCACCGCTTCCACCATGTTGACTGCGAACCGCCCCATGTTCGTCAGCACCTTGGGCTCGCACACCACGTCCATGTCTTCTCGCAGCTTCTGTTCCAGCTGTTGTGTCGTCGCCCGCAGCACGTACGACTCGAAGAAGGTCTGGTGCTCCTGGAATGACGGCGGGATCCGTGCAGCCAGTCCAAACCCCGGAAAAACTCCTTGCGCGCAACGACCTGGTCGACGAACACGTCCACGATCAGCCCCAGGAGCCCCTGCTGCACGCTGTTCCGGCTGGCCTGCGACGGCACCGCCAGCCGCCGTCGCGGTGATGCGTGTGCTGCCAGTCGTGCCACGTGCCATGATGGGGGCGCTGCCTGTGTCGTCAGCAGGATGAATGACGACGACCGCCGGTTCAGCGATGTCGTCCCGCCTGTGAGGGGCGAGAGTGCCGGCCGCCCGGATGTCGAGTGCATCGACGACTCCACCGACGCGAGCACCGTCGAGTCCGACGTGAAGTCCACCGTCGACCCGCCAATGCTGGAGTGCACGCTCGATGCGAGACTTGATGTCGTGCTGGACGACCGCACCATCGCTGACGAAGACGCCGCCGCCGGCCGGCTGCTATTGTTGTCACCGCTGTCGAACAGGAGTGGCGTGTCCTTGGCGTTCAGCTCGGTCTCGGCCGCGAGCGCCTCCATGCCCACCACCGACGGGAAGAGTGCCGACAGGAGCAGCCGCACGTACTCGGACGACAGAGCAAAGTCGCGGAACTCGGCCGACTGCCGGTGACAGCTGCCCAGAAACCGGATAATCGCTTCCAGTGGTGCTGCCTTTCGCTTGCCGTCCGCCTCGCTGTCCGGTGTCCCCTCGCACTTGAGCGTGTCGTTGAGCCCCTGCTGCAGCATCGACACGACGGCAAAGAGGGCGTCCGGATAGACCACCTTGGCACCCGGACCAAAGATCGACGCGAGTGCCTCTTCGTCAAACGCCCGTTCCTCCGCGCTGATCCCCACGACGTCCTTGCCAAAGAGCACGCCCAAGACGCTCATCCAGACCGCCGGCATGTGCCACCACGGCCGCAGCCGATGGGCCATGATCCAGAACCCGCCCGTCTTGCTGCTGAACTTGGACGTGTAGCTGGCGCCTTGCGTCACCAGCAGCCGCGACAAGATCCGCCCGCCGCTCACCACCACTACCGCGTCGTCGGCCGAGAGGAGGTACAGCAGCCACTTGTTCGTCACCGTGCGCGCAAACTTGCGAATGTTCGCCACCGTGCCGTTCTCACACAGCAGCTGCTCGTACAACTGCAGGATCTCAATCCCCAGACGCCGCTTCGGCAGCGGCCTATTCCCATCCGCCGCCACGAACTCGGACGACATCATGCTCCGTGCCGAGCTGAGCGTCGCGCTTCGCTGCACTCGTCCTGTTGTGTTGCTCCGCGGCCTGCCCGTCGCCGTCGGTGGTCGTGCCGCCCGCAGAAAAGACGCCGCACTGGGCGTGTGGAGTCCGTACGTGATGTAGAGCGCCAGGGCCCGGTGCACCTCGGCGTTGTAGTTGCACCGGATCAGACTCTCAAACGACTTGATAAAGTACGGCATGATCTCCTCCGAGACCGTCTCGACCTTCATTGCGTCCAGCAGTCGCTTGGTGATCCCTATTTGGTTAGCTGCAGCTCCATCCGACGCGCCTTTGCCACCCGCAACACAACGTACTCATCCTCAGCAGCCTGCGGCTATTAAACTGATGAAACTTGCTCATGACGGCAAACGTGTTGAACTGCTCGTAGTACAGCTGCTGTGTCGGTGCCGGCGACTTGCGCCACGTGTCGAAGTCGATCAGCAGAATGCGGTACGCCAGCGGGTTGATGATGAGTGACTCGAGCGGATCCCCGTGGTTGTAGCCCACAAACGACAGGATCAGTTGGAGCAGCCGCAGGCTGGTCGCCCGTCGGTCGCCCGTCACAGCCGGAGCCCGCCAGCCGGAGCCGCCGGAGCTGTCCGAACTCAGGCCAGCCGCTGCCACCGGACTGACCCCGAGCTTGGCACGCAGCAGCATGCCCAGGATGGCGTAGCCGTTATCGCGCTCCATCGCGTCGCTGTTGCGCCAGCTGCTGTTCGTGCATAGGAACACCAGTTCGGCCGACCGGAGCAGGTCTTCGGCCGTGGTCGCACGCTCCACCAGCTTCAGTGCCAGTGGTGTGAATCCGGCCAGCCGCCAGAGGTTATCGTCAAAGAAAAAGGGCGTCGCCAGCACCGGGTCGCCTGTAAGCACTGCCACGCCATGCGACCGCAGCAGCGCGTCGTTGATGCACGGTAGCGCCCCGTTGATCGCCACGGCCGTGCCGCTCTTCGCCGTCAGCGTCAGCAGGTTGGCCGCCGATGGCCGCGACAGTGACCGGAACAGCAGCGACTCGAGAAAGGTCCCGTCTGTCCGGAACGTCGACCGCGGCAGCGTGCTCATCAAGATCTTGGACTCGGGCACAATCGACGACGCCTTGTCCCGAATCGCCCGCAGAATGTCCGAGTTGTCGTCGTTGCCCGCGTTGATCTCGTTTCGGAGGGCCAGCCTAGCAGATGCCGTGTACGTCTGGAAGCCGCCGAGGCTGTCCTGATAATTGGCCTGGTAGCGAGGGCCAAGCCGGAAGTGTACGGCCAGAAAGTCGTCGCTCAGAGTGTCCTCGAACAGGTGGGCCGACGCCAGCGACCATTTCGACAAGATCATCCCCGGCCCAACCTGCACCGACAGGTCCTTGGGCGTGCCCAGGAACGCCTGCACCGGATTGAGCTTCACCCGGCTGCTGCCGCCAAACGAGACAAATGGCTCGCTGCCGCTGCCCGGTGCTGGTGGTGGCGGCAGTGGGTAGGCCGACTTGACCTGCTCGACGAACTCGCCGTTGACATACAGGGACGCCCGTGCCTTGGCCCGGCGGTGCACCAGCGCAACGTGGTACCACTGGCCCTCCTCGAAACCCACAGACCGGAACCGGACGCTGGGACGGGACGACGTCACCGACGTCTGCAGGATAAAGTTACGCGTGTCTCGTTCCAGGTAGAGTAGCAGGAAGCAGGTCTGCGTGGCGTCAAAGACGCCGAAGATGGTCGTGTGCGATCGCGGGTCAAACGTGTCGACACGCAGCCAGCACGTAAAGGTGTAACCCGCATTGGCTGGCGGAAACGAGCGGCCGAGAGTGGGTAGCTCGATGGACGAGTAGCCGCGGCGCGACAGGTCGAACTGCACAAACGGCGGGCCGCTGTACTTGGCCGCCATCGCCAGACAAAACTCGGACGCGGCCGGATCGGTGCTGGAGAGGAGAAACTGCGCATCTGCCAGCTGGTTGACGCCCAGACACATCATCGACCGGCAGATCGGGAGGATGCGTGCGCGCTCGTCCGCACTGAGCGGCGAGTCCGCCGCAAAATAGAGGTGCATGAACCGCGAGAGGATCCCGGTCTCGTGGAGCGCTGACAGGTTGGAGAACGAGATCGAGAGCACTGCGGCGACCGTCTCGAGAACGAGCAGAGACACCGGGTCCGATGCGCCGGCATGGCTCCGCGGAATCGACTCCCAGAACCCGATCACTGTCCGCATCACCTCTGCGTTTTGCAGCACCGTCTTGGGCCCGATGATGACACCAAGCTTGGCCTTCAACTGCGAGATGTCGACTGTGCTGCTTTGGGCATCCGGAGCAGTTTTCCCGTTCATCCCGTTCGTCTTGGGCTCCTTTCCCTCCACTCTCTCCTCGGTATGTTCCGATTGTCCCTCTTCCTCCTCTGTCTCCTTTTTCCCATCTTTCTCTCCTTTCTCTTCTTCCTCCTCTTTCTCTTCTTTCTCCTCCACATCTACCGTCACACCCTCTTCCCGGTCCTGAGCAATCCACTGGGCCACTTCGTCCATCCGTTGGTCGTCCAGGGCGAAGGCGAGCAGCTTGCCAAAAAGCTGGCAGTTGCTCCACAGGTCCGAGTCGCTCACGCCCAGCCCGATACTCGCAATGATCTGATCCAGTGCCTCCCACCCGCCGCCCTCGACGCGGAGGTGGAAGTACCGGCGGTTGCCCTGGTGGCCGCGAAACGCCGCCGACAAGACAGCTAGGGTCGCGTGCAGCAGCTCAAACAGGGCCTTCTTCTCCGGGTCGCTGCGCTTCTGCGGGTTGTAAAACCCCGAGAACGACCGCAGCATGCTCAGCAGCAGCTGGAAGCCGTGTAGGTGGCGGAAGTCATCCTGCGCCGAGCTCGGTGGGGCAAGGGCGGTGAGGTGCTGATGGACCTGTCGGACATACTTTAGGAGGGAGTGGATGTCGGGGTAGCCGCCGGAGCCGGACGACGGCGTAGATATCACCGAGAGAGTGCCGTTCAGAAGGTCCTGGAGCACCTCGGCAGCCTTGGTCGTCGTCGGTGGGTTGGAGGCCGAAGTGGACGAGCGGTAGCGGCTCGGGCGTGTGGCCATCGTAGCAGGATCGCAGCCGGAACCGTATGGCCTGATTCGGCCCAGGGCTAGCCGTTAAAGCTTCCCGTGAGCAACAGCAGCTCCGCCGGGGAAGAGGGTTGATGTAGTGGTCGTCTCGATCTCGTCACGAGGTGCTGCTTATCTCGTTTTCCAACTGCCTCGAGCTCTGGCTTCTGCCCTTCTGCTGCTGGCGATTGTTGTACTCGCCCGGCCACCTGTCCCTCTGCCTCCTCTCATCCTCTTGCGGACTGCTCGCGAGAATGCTGGCCTGCTGTCACCCCATTCACGAGGCCAAGCACATTCCCTTCCGTCTCTCGTTTTGGGGCCGTCTATTCTAAGCTAGGCCGGGCAGCAATATGGTCAGCCACGCGAGGGGGGCCCTGCATTGGGGACAGAACCAGTTCGTACCTTGTCAATTAAGCAGTCCAGGCGGCAGGATAGCTGCAGATACACCGTTTTCGTACCGGAGGCTGGTTTGCTTCAGGGACTCCTGGGAACATGGCGCACATGCCAATCGTGCACCAGAATTTCCTCAGTGGGCCACCACCGCTTCGGGCTGAGGGGCTCTTTCCTGATTTTAGTGCAGCCTGCCAAGGACGCTGGAGGCACCTGGCGGTCACATGACTAGACACTCACTGAAGGAAGGCCCAATCGACAGGCGATACGGAGTACTAGAACACAGCACTCCATATGGCAAGTGCGGCGTACGGAGTAAGATACAAACTACGGGATATCATTACGCGGTCCATTTTCTGGTCCATTCCCTGCATCTTGTCCAAATCCCACGGCAGTGACGCGGTTTGCTGTCCTCGGTTCTGGGTATAGGTAGGGTATGCCCGGCGCGTTTTGTGCTGCTTATGCACAGACGTGAACACGAGTCACGCGGCCCACGGCTACGCTGGCAATGCCAGCATTTGGTGCCAGTCTGTTTCAGGCACGGCCCTGTCTCCATCTACACGTACGAGAAGTCGCCTCGTCTTGCGGACAAGCTGCCCGCCGATCTGGGGGGCTACATGCTCGTACTGCCGGTGAGCAACCAGCGTCTTAAAGACGGTGTGGCGGTGGAGAAGGTAGTTGGCCACTGTGGCCACGTCAGCTGGGCCGGCAAGCCTGGATGGCAGCCTACTCTGTACTCGTATCTCACAGCAGGAGCCGATGTCATCCATCCATGGGCGACCTAGGCTAGGGAGCAAGGCTACTGTCCCTGACCGGACGGCTGCCTCTGCTCCGTTCTCGTATCTTACAGACGTAGGAGCATTGGCACAGGCAGCCAGGCAGGTGATGTGTCCTGCCTTGCTCCACCCACCCCAGATTTATGCCGCCTTGTGCTGCTCAAGCGTCCTTGCCAACTTGTTATCGCTTCCTGTATCTCGGACTCCACAGGGGCCTTGTGATTTAGTGGGGAAGCTCCGGCTTTGGGTCTACTATTCTTACTCCGTAGAAACCATACGTCGTAGGTAAGAATCTCACTATAATCTGAGAGCGACCGGTCTGTTTCAAATGCCATCCGCCTGTCCAGTCTACAAGCTATCTCTACTCGAGAATAGAGCTCCGAGTAAATGCCGAGCGCACCCTGACGAGGCCCGGAAAAAGCAATGAAATTGGCATCGTCAAGAGGTCATGTGTGTCTCCAGAGCTGAGGGCCTGGCCGTCTCTTACCAGAGCTGTTGTGGATCAGCGCCCCACAGGGATTTGCCTCTACGTATACGGGTATCTTAAGTGTTCTTCCACCGTACCTAGATACCTGATGCCCATTACGTCGTATCTTAACTGGGAGATGCACTGTGGACGTATGACCTCTCCTGCCATCTGCCTCGACGCTCGCAAAGACAGCCCATCATGGAACAGGATCCCGCACATGACTTGCGTTATCTGTTTCTTCTGCTCCGATTGAATCTCTGTTAATAGTATCTTATCGTCGCCCAGAGCTTGCCGTACTATCGGCTGCAGGCCAGTCGCACATACACACTGTGCGAAACGCTTATCGCATTGCCGAGGAAACCATCCGTCACGCCGTCGAGTCAGCCCATTGGTTCAAGTGCTTCCGCTAACCCGTTTTCGGTGTCTCAGCCACCTTCTGACTTGGGTTTGGACCCCTAGCTCTGTCACGCCCATGATGAGGCAACACTGGCCGCCGAATGCGCAAGTTTGGGGCGCTGGCGGAAGGGGTAAGGCGCTACTGGCTGGCCTATGTTACTCACTCACAGTGGGGGGTTTTGTCCGCTTTTTCTTTATCTAACCATCGATCCCGACTGCTCTCTGACTCTACTTCTATCCTCTCCTCCCCTTCCTCTCTCTCTCCCCCTTCTTCTTCCTCTTTCATCTTCTTTCATCCAACCCTCCCCCCAATCCAGCCTCAAACCGTTCTGTTTTATTTTGGGGGCACAGTTTAGCTGCTCTTTCATATCTAAAGACGGCCTTTGTCGTCCCCTTGGTCCCCTTCCCTCTTCCACCCCTACTTGGCCCGTGAATCGCAGGCGCTTCCGACATCGGGTTGCTTCGCTTTCTACCATGAAGCGCTTCATCACCCTCTCTCTGGCGGCGTACGCCTACGCCGCGCCTGCCATCAACACTGAGACCATCCACGGTGATGCTGCTCCGATTCTGTCATCGACAGGAGCTGTGGACATCCCAGGCGCCTACATCATCAAGTTCAAGAACAATGTCAACGGAAAGAAGGCCGCAGACCATCACACGTGGGTGCAGTCCATCCACTCAGACTGGGTGAAGTCCTTCCCGGAGGGCGACGAGGAGCGCAACCTCGAGCTGCGCAAGCGCGGCGTATTGCCAGTGGCAGACTCGCTCTTCCGCGGTCTCAAGCACACCTACAACATTGGGGATGAGTTTCTCGGCTATGCAGGCCATTTCGATGATTCTATCATCGAGCTGGTCCGCCGGCATCCGGATGTAAGTAGACCAGCCCCCTTCGATGTCATTTTCACATTATCGTCCGTGAGATGAACAGAGCTAGAGCTCTCCTTATCTCTAAATGGGGCGGCCTTTCGGCGATAAGGCAGCAGGCTATCACGCGACTCCAACAAGTCCACCCGTGCTAACCATAATGCTACCTAACAGGTCGAGTACATCCACCGCGACACTGTCGTCCACACGATGAAGTATGAGGAGGTTGGCACTGAGAAGTGCAGCCCAGAGACGGAGAAGGGTGCCCCCTGGGGTCTGGCCCGTCTCTCCCACCGCAAGTCGCTGAACTTTGGTACCTTTAACAAGTACCTGTTCACCGAGGAGGGTGGCGAGGGTGTCGATGCCTACGTTATCGACACCGGTACTTCGATCAAGCACATTGACTTTGAGGGCCGCGCCCATTGGGGCAAGACCATTCCTTCTGGTGATGAGGACGCTGATGGCAACGGTCACGGAACTCACTGCTCTGGTACCATCGCCGGCAAGAAGTACGGTGTTGCCAAGAAGGCCAAAGTCTACGCTGTCAAGGTTCTCCGCTCCAACGGCTCTGGCACCATGTCGGATGTCATTGCTGGCGTCGAGTTTGCTGCCAAGCGCCATCTCGACCAGGTTGCACTCGCCAAGAAGGGCAAGCGCAAGGGCTTCAAGGGTTCTGTCGCCAACATGTCTCTGGGCGGTGGCAAGACGACGCCGCTGGACGCCGCCGTCAACGCTGCTGTCTCTGCTGGTCTGCACTTTGCTGTCGCTGCCGGTAACGACAACGCTGATGCTTGCAACTACTCCCCTGCTGCTGCTGACAAGGCCCTCACCGTCGGTGCCTCTGCCATTGATGACAGCCGTGCCTACTTCTCCAACTGGGGCAAGTGCACTGATGTCTTCGCCCCTGGCTTGAACATCCAGTCCACCTGGATTGGCAGCGAGACCGCCATCAACACCATCTCTGGTACCTCCATGGCCTCGCCGCACATTGCCGGTCTGCTGGCCTACTACCTGTCTCTTCAGCCTGCGGCCGAGTCCGAGTATTCTGTTGCTCCCATCAGCCCCGAGAAGCTCAAGTCCAACCTGCTGGCTGTGGCCACGACCGGCGCCCTCACCGACCTGCCCGCCAACACCCCCAACCTGCTTGCCTGGAACGGTGGCGGTTGCGGCAACTACTCTTCCATCGTCGAGCGTGGCAGCTATGATGCCGCTGCTGACAAAAAGACCGAGGAGCCTGAGGCCGCTGATGTTCTCGGCGCTGTCTCGGACCTCGAGAAGGCCATTGAGCTTGACCTGAAGATTGTCTCCGGCAAGGCCCTTGGCGGTGCCTCGGCCTTTGGCCGCAAGGCTGAGAAGTTCTCCAAGAAGATCCACGAGCTGGTCGACGAGGAGCTGAAGGAGTTCCTCGGCGAGGCCTCTGCTTAGATGGTCTGTGTCGCCTAAGAGCTGTCAACAGACCATGGGCGCCAAGGCTTGCTCCTCGGGATAAATCCGGTTGTGCAGCTCGCCATGGCGCCGCGGTCTTTATGGTGTTATCTCTCCCTTCTATTTGCATTTTTGCCTAGTCGCATCTGCTCTTTTTGGTCCCCAGTGTCTTGCCACCGTTGATAAGTGTGGCCGAAGTATGGCACTTGCTAGTAGACGGAGATCGCCAGTGTTCCAGGGTTTTGTATTGTAGGGATCGAGTTATATTAGTACTGTTCTGGCAACTTCTGTTTCCAAACTGCGACATTTCATAATATGTGTGATAATTCTATTACCGTCTCCTGCCTGTTTCGATTCTGTCCGTGAATGCTCCTGCCGCTTTCTGTCTTGCCTTCACTAATAGCTAGTGATTAGCTCTTGCCTAGTAACCTAAGTCGCATCTATAACGCTACCTTGAAACCGTTTCAGGGTTCCCATCTGCTTTCGTCGTCGTTGTCTCTCCCTTCAGGCCGTCCAGACATACATATGCCACCGACTAGACATTCATACACTGCAGTCTGAGGACCATGAGCTTTAGTTAACTTATTTTACGTTCTTGGTTGATTCACGATATTTACCGTCTGTCATCATTTGGTTGCTGCTCTCACCTTTCCCCCTCTATGATCAGCAATACTCCCGAGAATTGGAGCTTGACAGTGTCTCAAGCACTCGTCAGCCAGCATGCCTCATCTCCGAGGCTCCAGGTCCCGCTCTGATATTGCCAACCGCGGGCCGGTAACATCTGCCTCTCGCAGTATCCAGCTGCAACACATCAATCCAGCCGATGCTCACCGTGACGCCCAAATCGCCGCTAGCAAGGCCTTTGTACTGAGTCGGGAACGGTCCAGCTCTGAGATGTCTGCGACATTTCCCGAAAGCATGTCAACTTTGATTTCCAGAACTTCTCAGAGTTTCTCCTCTGGCAGCACAATGCAGACAGGCGACAGGCCTAGCCTTCACTCAGTCGACCTGCAGCCGCGTCGTAGCATCCGTTTTGTCCGCACCACATCACCAGGCAACGGCAATCCGAAAAAGGGAGTCGATCGCCAGGAGTCTTTGTCTCTATCAACGACCCACAGCTTGGCACAATCAGAACCACCCCGGTCCGACCATGCCCATGCTCAGTATGGCTCACTTGTTGCCGGTGATGACTATATCACGAACATCAACCAAACTTGGTCTGGTGTCTTGCCACACAACAAAGAGAACCTGCCAGCAGACGGAAGCCAAGCCAATATCGGTTCTGCAAACACTGCGAAACCCTTCAAACGATCACAACTGGCCTCTACCAGTTTTCGATCTAGGGCGCGGCTACCGGAAAGCTCGACAGGTCGTCTTCGGCGGACAGATGTTATGCCATCAAGCTTTAACAACGGGCTACGATCCGCATTTAGCAACAACACCGCTCCTGTATCATATTCGTCAGAAAACGCGATAAACTATCAAGATGAGTGCAACGACTATAATTCATTCCGTATATCTCTCTACTCCGTCTCACTGGTAGCTATATTTTGACACCCGAACCAGCGTTAGATGGCCGTAACGGTCAGAAATCCGGCGGGGACTCTGTAAACGACCGTTCGGGTACCATGGCTGCATCCCCCTTATCAGAAACGACAAAGCCAGCCCACGAACCACATCTACGGCCTAGCCTTTCGTTTTCATACGGAGACGAAGCGTCTCTACAAAGAACAACTTTCCATACAGCTCCCCATTCCGAAGTGCAGCTGAGGAAGTCTCTGCGGAGATGCAACACAACCACCGGCAACACTCGTCCTCTTACTCGGAAGACCAATGTGAACCATCTAATTGCCATTCCCACAAGTGCTGCTAGCACCAGCGGAAGCTTGCGGAGAACGGCAAGCAAGATGGGAAAGGCTGTCAGGTCACGATTGAAGGAGCTCTGGAGCCATTCGAAAAGTGAAGATAGCACAGACGAGCTTCCAGAACAGCACATTCGGGCACAAAGGTCTCACGGATCCTTGTCATTCAGCAACAGCGGAATATCCACGAAGCCAAGCTTTCCTCCTGATAACTCTGATATTGAAGATGGAATCACTGTTGTCCGGGACGTTGGCGATTGCTGTGCAGAAGAAAACTACGATGGCCGGCGGAGTAGAAGTGGGACAAACACATCTCGCTTCACAAGTTGGTCCAGCTCGGTGCGGCAGACGTCTTCTAGTGCAAGCCAACTGGCTCATCCAGCCGATTTTGCGCACGAAAATCTATCAGCAATTGCTGAAAACAGCCGACTGCTTTCAGTACCAGCACAACCTCAATTTAAGACAGATGCTATTTCGGATGTCTTTCAAACTCCCACACCTGGATGTGGAACCGTCGTTGACCGTTCTCCTATCACCATACTGCCTGCTCAGTCACAACCCAATCTAGCAACGCCGATAGATTTTCGGCCAGGATCAATGTCCAAGGTGTCCTTTCGTTCTTCTGGCACATCCTCTCCTTCTTTGGCTGGAAGTGGACGTGGCGATACTCCAAGGCAAGGGATCACCCCAAGCGCTCTTTGGCGTCTTCAAGAATTAGGTTTGGGACTACAAGGAGCGTGCCTCAGCCGTGAAAATGCCGATACGAACGTTTATGCAATAGGGGAAAAGGTAGCTCCCAATGATCCGTTTTACGAAGGAAAACCCGGGAACACGCGCTATGCTTTTACGTCAACGCCAACAACCCCAGAAGCGGCAGTCGAACAAGGTGACAACCTGGCCATGAAACCAAAGATATATGCCGATTCTGAGCCATTTACGCCTCGGTACTTGTTTCGGAGAGGTAGTCCTTATCGCCGTGCTCTTCGGCAAAGCATGAAACTATCTGAAATCACAACCGCAGCGTCCCGGGGCGGATCCTGGCAAGACTCTTATGAGAAAAGCCAGACTGTTTCCACAAACAATGATGCAGATGATGCTCCTCTACTTCACCCACGTGGTGCCAGTCAATGGTCTCGGGTGCAAGCTTAGCAGGCGAGTCTCGCGCAAGATGACTCTGTTGTTTCGAGCAGCAACTATTCACAGCAGAGTTGTGTGGATGCCCAGCCGGGGTCTATAGAAAATGCGAGTAAATCGATGACGGAAGAACAGCTCGACCAAAGCAACAGCGAGATAGCCAGGTCTCATCGCAACTTCCTTCGCCAAAGGCACAGCGAGACTGAAGTCTCACCAGAACAGCTACGATCGTGGATCAACAACAGTTCGGACTTGCAAGAACCCAACTTGGCACACGACTCTACTGTATGGAAACAGCAGATGGTTGGGCATGTTCGCGAAACGGCCGAATTAGGAGAATATTAATAGAGATTTCCTTCCGAGTAGTGGCGAGAATAGGGCTCATCAAGAGAGGGCAGCAAACGCAAATTACAGAATTGCACCAAGCATCGTTACTGATTGCAGGACTGTGGTTGATCGAGTGCATCATAGACTCACAGAAAATCGAATTTATATAAGCACCCGTTATTATTTGGGCCCATACCACCGGCGTCGACGGTATACAATAAACGTCTAAGACACGATGCTTGCCATGTATCTTACACTACAGCCGCGATCGTATATCTGCCAAGAAGTAGCAGTGATTCGGAAGTCGGCACGCTGACGTCGTACGGTCAGACAATCTGGTCGAAAAATTAGTATCGCAGAAATCCAATAAGGCCATATGGGAGCAGCGCAATTAGGTCTTCGTCACAGATTGGGCGTCTCATCTTCTTGTGGGGCTACCCATGACGTGCAGCCGTGCCGTAGGCATATCTTACGGTATTAAGAGTGAGGTGGCATTTTGTACTGACGACCGTGTGTGCGGTATACCTACCAGCCGCCTTTCTTGACGAAGTCGCCAGATGCATGCATAACGTCCTGCTTCCTTAGTACGAGTCTTGGTCGTCTTGGCCATCCGGGCTCAAGGTCTCTTTAGCTGCTCGCTGTATGTTCGCAAGACTATGGAGTACGTTTCTCGCATATGACGTGCTGTCCTACGACGGGCTGATGAAGTTTTGGCTGTTTTCTAGACGGCCCTGCAGCCGGACGCCAAACAGAACCAATCACCCGAGTTGTTGTGTTGCAATACGGGATTCGTATCGGTGAGTCGGTGAGTTAATTATCCGTAGACTCCGTATGCGCTGGTTAATGTCGCAAGGAACGAAGCTGCTTGGAGGAAGGAACTACGAAGCTGATGTTTCTTCGGTCTGTTGGTTGATCAATGCCTTTCTGGTCCGGGAGGGCAGGAGCACCAACGAAGGGCGAACGAGGGCAGGACGGACACGATAAAAGAAGAAAATAAGGAAGCAACGGCATTACAGCAGTCGGCCTCTAAGCGGCGTCCCATAAATGATTGGACGGATCTGGAATCTGCAGGTGGCTCCTGCCACGCTAATGTTCCCCCCCTATTGGCGCTGCTGCTAGTATTACTGTAGTGTTGCCCGGCAGGATGCCAACAGAGCAAACGGCTGACGACAAGTCAGCTCCGCCAATTTTTGACCGTCATTGTCCATACTAATTTCGCCTCTGCTTTGCCTTCTTTTTTCTTGGTCACTTCTGCTCACCTTGTCTGCCATCGCCCCTTTCCTTGAGTACCTTGAGTATTGACTCGCCACTGCATTGCTCCATATCTGCGCTCTCGTTTGTCGTGCTGCTCCATTTCAATTTCGATCCTATACGAGTACTGCCCTCGATCGAAACAGCTTGTCATCGCCGGCCACCGAATGATCACGGGACGCGCCTCGATCTTTCTGCTCTGCCGCCAGCCCCCTTTCTGCCCATCAAAGCTCAATTTCGTCTCTTGCTCCGACTATGAACTTGACCGGACTCTGCCGCACCTGATAACTGGATCGAACCCTCGGCAGGCCCTCAAGTCGCCAATTTATACGCGCCCTGCGTTTGCCCGCATTCTGCCCATCCCCATTTCGAACTGATCTTCCGTGTCTTTGCCCTTCTTTGTGCACGGGACCTTGCAACGTCGGTCAAGTGTTTCCCTGGCCTCTCGATAGCTGAGAAGCCTCGCCACCCCCACGGAAGGTCCTGCATCGGTGGGCACGTTGCACCCGCTGCATCCGTCTTCGCGCCATTGTCCCAAGATCTTCTCGACACCTTACCTGTGCTACCGGCACTATGCAGGCCATCCAGCAGCGATGCCGGCCAAAACACCAGGTCTTGGTCCTCAAGTGCTATCCGCGAACCACTAAGGGTGCGGTCGATGTGAAGCCCAACTCGAGCGAGCTGAGCTATCTGCTCTACTATGCCACCTCACGGCGAACCAAGATCCAGAAGGTCGGTAGCTTTCTCGAGCGGAAGACGGCAAGCGATGTCTGGCACCTGCGCATCGGGTACGTTTTTCGTCCTTTCTTTCTCGACGGGGCCTGATATGGAGAGATCGGCAGTCTCCAGAGGAGTCCGTGTTCAAACTAATATTCCCCCGCACCCGACAGAAATGTCCAGGTCACCCTTCAGATACTGGAAGCTCTGATCGAGAAGAACCCCAAAGATCTCCCGCTGTTTGCGCCCAACATCCTAACGATCCTCGATCTCATCCTACGATCCAATGACATCACCATGGTCGAATCCTCGATTCCCACATTCAAGGCTTTCTGCACGCACCACGACGCGTCTATCCTGTTAGCTGATCAGGCCTACCTGGCCCAGTTCGAGGCCGTCGTGCGTCATTATGCCTCTTTTGCCTCCACGCGACTTGCTCCCGGGAAGACGCAGCCCAGCAAGCCGGTGACGATGCGATGGCGCAACTCGGGTCTCGAAGCGATCCGCGCCGTGGCGTCATCGGATGCACTCTCGTCCATTGCCGGCCGCCAGTACGACATGATGGTGCCGATGGTTCTGGAGAATCTGTGGACTGACAACGAAGACTTCCTCGATGTGCTGTTGCAGCGCGTCGAGGTCGAGGAGCAGGTCGACACAGATCGGCTGCTCAAGCGCCGAACTAGTGTAGCTACCGTCCGCACGGCAGACATCGCTGGCGACACAAATCCAATTGCCCTGTCCGGCACGGCTACGGATGTGGACAAGCTGGCCGAGGAGGACATTGGCGTTCTTGCCATGCAGTGCTTGAAGCAGATTTTCATCGCCCCGAGCCGCTCGTTGATCCACTCGGCTACCACATCCTTGCTGGAATTTGTCAACGACCGGATCAGCCAGGGCGAGTCCGTCGTGAGTGGCAACTTCAACAGTGGCAAGGACAATGGCTGGGCCGTCAAGATCTGCAGCCTCCTTCTCCGCTGGGCTCCGGTTCAAGAGCGATACATTATCCTCGTCACCACCATAGACACCCTAGCACGCTCCCCGCTCACCGACGAGACCCTTGATCAGCATATCACCCTAGCCGCCATGATTGCTTCTCTGCTGCGGTCGGATGCAAGCTTGATCGGCCTGAGCGTCATGGATGTGCTGCTTAGCTTCATCCATCACATCAAGAAGCTGGTGCAGATGCCAGGCGACCCTGCTGCTGCCGCTGCTCTGGCCACGTCTGAAGGCCCGCTGCCAGGCCAACAAGACCTGCGCTCTCCGACCACGCAGGCAGCGGCCAGCTCGGCAGTGACTGTGTCATCGAAGCGTAAGGAGCTTCTACTTCGCCTGCAGCAGTGTATTGGCGATCTGGCTACCCACGTGTACTACGCCGACCAGATCTCCGACATGGTCTCGACTATTCTGTTCCGCCTGAAGCCGGCTCGCACGGGCGGTTTGGCCAGCTCGACGCCACCCGGTGAGAAGTCCGACGACGGACAAGACTCACCACAGCAATCGCCACAGCAGCACAAGGACAGGACAAAGCAGCACGTGGTCGAGTCCCTCTTTTCGCTTACCGTAACCAAGACAGCCATGCTGAAGTCTGTCAAGGCCATCCTGCTGGTAGCCAATCCGCGCACGAACCACGGCGGCAGCCAGACGCTCACGCGGAACCGGGTACCAATCAAAGTATGGGAGGGCACACACTGGCTGTTGCGTGACCCTGACGGTGGGGTGCGGAAGGCGTATGTCGACACTCTCCTGACATGGCTTGATCGGGAGACGACTGCGGCAGACCAAGAGGTCCTTGATGATGGTACTGTCGCGCTTGGTACTGGTACAGCCTCCAGCGGCATCCAACCGGCAACGAGGAGTGGCCGCGAAGCGGCGTCTGGCCCAACAGGATCGGATTTTGGAAAGCGCGCTTTGTCGAGCACATCTCAGCGTGAAAACGTCGGCAACAGCAACAGCAACGGCGTCATCATCTCCAATGGCGGCTCCAGCAATAGCAACGGTAAGACGAGGTCCCGGCGGAGTTTCTTCTTGTCGCTGCTGCACCTCGCCATATACGACAACGCGCTAGAATTCGTGGAGTATGAGACCGACCTGGTGCTGCTGCATGTCCTCCTGAACAAGCTCGCTGATCGACTGGGCGTGAACGCGGTGCGGTATGGCCTGCCAATGATCTTCCAGCTTCAGGAATCCATCCAGGACGTGGAGACGCCACAGGAGAAAGTACGTCTCGGCAGTGTAGTGCATGGCTACTTCTGGACGCTCACGGAGAGATTCAACTTTGAGTCGTCTGTCGTGGGCCGGGCTATCCGAAACGAGATCACGCGACGACGCTCCAAGCATTTCTGGTTGGAGGGCATACAAGTGCCGCCGACCTTTGTGGAGCTGGCAGGTACACCGGGCATGATGCGGCCGCAGCCGAGAATGCCGCTGCACGAGATCGAGTCGGAGGCGCTGCTGCCTTTCGACGACCGCCTTTCGCTGGTTGAGTGCGTCAGCACGGCCTACTACGAGGCTTTTGCAGGCTCGCCACCACAGAGCCCGTCGACGAACCCTGGCCGAGGTGGCAGCAGCGGTGGCCTCTTTCCCGGATTTAGTCTCGGCAACGCAACCGTTTCTGCCAACACGCAGCGGGAGGTTCCGGCAGCCGTCAGGGAGGAGATGCTGTCGGACTGGTCGCGCGACGGCGTGTTGCAGCAGATGCAACAGCACAACAGCAGCAAGTCGGTGTCGCTGAGCGGATCGCGCTCGGGAACCATGGCCACTGCCAGCAACACGGTGGCACGAAGCCGTCTGGCCATCAACACACTGAACGGGCTGTCGAACGGGCAGCTCTACTTCAATGGCAATGGGCCAACATCCCCGACCGCCCAGCAAAACACACGGCCCATCTCGCAGCCGGCCCGAGCAGTGAACGGCTCGACGGCCAACGATATGCTGGCTGCACCGGTTGTGTCGAAACTTCGCAAGACCAGCATTCGCAGCGGCCTGTCTCCGTCGCCGATAGGGAGCAGCTCGACTCGAAGCGGCGGCGGTTTTGTCACATCTGTGGACCAGCTGAAGCTGGCGCTCACGGGCGGTTTGACGTCGCCAGGTCTCGGCCGTGAGCGCAGCGGCGACGCGAACGACGACGATGGAAGCAGCGACAGCATGGCGAGCTATGACTTGTCGGCATCCGAGGTTTCGTTCAATCCTCCACTGGGCGTTGCTGCTGGCCAGGCTCAACCATCACAGCAGTCGGATCGAGAACCGTCTAGCTCGCCAGCAAGCGTGAAGCGCAGCTTGTCGGCAGCAGCTCGGAAAAACTCGACGGCCAGCTCGGGTCAGCTGGGGTCACTGCCTTCCGGAACCAACAGCGACGCAGACGCGGAGGCCGTGCCACCGGTGCCGCCGTTGCCATCACCTTTGTTGCGGGGGCAGCAGAACCAGCAGGCCAACGGTGGCTATGCCGGCTATCCTCCCGTCACGTTTGTATCGTCTGACGGCCGTCCGGCGACTGCATCGCCAGGCAGGACGTCCACCTCGGGAGGAGTGTCGCGGCGCAACGTCAGGAGCCGTGGAGGCGAGAGTGTGTTGTCGAGCCTGATTAACGACGAGCTTCCAGCTTCGGCAGGCGACCTTGACTCGCTGCTGAAGGGCATTGATAGCCGAGCAGGGGAGCACAGTTTCGGGAATGTATCCCGGCCGCCATACTGATCTTGCTTATTTCTTTTGTTTCTTCTCAGTTCCCCTCTTCCCGCTTCTTCTCCCTTATTGCATCTTGTTTCTATTTTTGGCGGAATGTTCGTTCCAAGGCAAGGGTGGATATGCCTGTCTGCTCTTTTGGACATGTGTCTGTCTTTCGTATTTTATGCACTTTTCCGTGCACTTTCTGAATTGTGGCGGTTCGCTCGTTTATTAGGAAGTCCATTATTTGCATTGTATATTATAACCAAGTCATTAATACTTCTGGCAGTCTTCTTTGTTTAGCGGGTTTAAGGAGAAGGTACGGAGTAGAATATAGAAACCCCCAATTCAACCTATACAGATGATGAGAGTCTTGAAACTCTTAACCAAGATCTACCGTTCATTACTACTTTATCAGCAAGTAGCTCGAACAGACAGATCGTTAGGCGTAGTCGCGAGAGAAACGAAAATGATTCAATGTAACGTGTGGTAAATAAGATGTATACAGATACAGATGAAAAGCATCATCGGTTTGCAGGCCGACATCCACATGCCTGCGGTTGCAACCGATCTCCGTCTTTCCCGTCCTACTGCTCCACGGCTGCGGGAGTCTCGGCCTCTTCTGCCTTCTTGACCTGCTGGCTGTGCATAAAGATGCGTGTGCACTGGATGATGCCGACGATGCCGAGGAAGAAGTTGACGGCCGCGAGCATGTAGTTCTTTGGCTTGATAATCAGGCACCAGCGCGTCCAGATGACGCCGGTGGCCGTCAGGGCGATGTTCTGCGTCACCGACAGCTTCTCGGCCGGACGTGCAAGATCGGAGATGCCGGCGAGGACGAGAACCCACTTGAGCACGGGGGCCCTACAAGATGTCAGCATTCGTAGCAGCGAGACAGCGAGAGAAGCGATAGACCGAGACCCTACCAGAAATGCACCGTCTTCACGCCAACCGGGCTGTCCCACAGCCGCTTGAAGATGCTGGGGTTGCTATGGGCTCCGGCATCGGCGCCGGCTGTGCTGCTCTGATAGCGACGGCCGCCGTGGCTGCCGCTGCGGTTGGACGCCCGGCGGAACGCTGCTGCCATGAACGAAGCCGTCGAGAACTTGGGCAGGGCTGTCTTGGCGCCGGCAGCCGTTGTGCGCGCTGCTGCTGCCGCGACCGGACGAGCCGTCGCCATGTGACGGGTGACGGAAGAGGCGAGGAAGAAGGAAGACGAGGCCGAAGCGGACGCGCCGGACAGCGGCCGCAGAGCGGTGCGCGCAAACATGGCAGACGGAGACATGACTTGAGGGGTATTCCCTTTTCTCTTTTCCCTCTTCTCTTTCCCTTTACTCCTAGAACGGAGAGGCGATTCGGATTTGCAGGATCGGCGGTGCAAAGGGGCACAGACAAAAAGGGACACAAGTGAAGGATTGTCGTGGTATGGAGCTGCACGGCCGTCCCAGATTGACTTCAATGACTCAGAGATGGGGAAATTGTGCAGAGATGATGTGACCGATCTGGACGAGAGAAGTTCGGCCAGCGTTGACACGAGTCGGGGCGATAAAAAAGAGTGGAGATTTTCTACTAAAACGGGGTAGCGAAAATGGCAAGATGCGTGCGATTCCTGGCATTTCTGGCACCGTCACCGTGGAACGCCGTTCAAGCCACGCTGAGCAGCCGGGGCGTGCTGGGGAAGCCGGAGCGCTTCCCTCTGGTTCTTGGTGGGGAAGGTTACGCCCTGCAGCCGCAAAGCCCATTGTTATGGCACGTGACCTTGCACGTTCCACCCGCATCTTACTAATTGAAAGGCTGCCAGCAGCCCCAGCCAATCAGACCCACTCCATTTCAGCCCCGGCCAATTCTTGCGTTTTCCAGCAATCCGGCATCCGACAGGAATACTCGATCGCCAACCCGTCCTCTCCTCGTCCACCGTCCGCCCGTCCGCCACCGCCAATTGCCCACGATGTCGGCCAAGTACGCCTTTACAAAATCTCTCAAGGAGATCCGCTTTCTCTTTTGCCAGACCGGCGAGCACAGCGCCGCCACGCGGTACGTGTCTGTCCCTTTTTGTTTCCAGCTTCATTTTCCTCTTGCTCGGCTGAGGCTGGCACTACTGACGGGGCCCTGCCTGCCGGAGCTCTCCTCCCACCGATTCTCTGTGCTCTGCTAACTCCGCTGCCGGATGCAGGTCCTTTCTCACCCGCACCTATCCGACGATGAAGAAGAACAACCCGCACACGCCGATCCTGCTGCGCGACGCCTCCGGCACCCTGCCCAAGGTGTTTGCCCGCTACGAGCTTGGCCGCGAGACGAGCAAGTCTCTCGAGGGTAAGAAATGCGTCCCGCCTGCCAGGCTGAAGAAGCTGCTGACTTGGTGCAGGACTGTCCGACAAGCAGATCGAGGAGCTGGTGACTGGCCTGGTCAAGAGCGAGGCGAAGTGAACGACCGTGCATGCCCGCTCAAGAGTCGGGCGGAACGAAAAATGAGGCAAGAACATCAGCCGCTAGACAATATTAGTACGGCGCGCACACACGTACATACAAACACATACATGCTCTAAACAGCAAATGACGGATGCAGTCCCTTTTCTTGTATATAGAACGACAGTCCGAGGACGCAAACAGACGTCCTCTTTAGTATGGATGCGGGACGCAGATCCAGAGGCATACAAGTTGTGAACGCATAATGCCGAAAAAAAATCAAAGCTGCCGTTTGTTCGCGGGTTTTCATAGTGAGCAAGATTATGTGCAAAAGCATAGTAGTTGACTGGCTACATAAGCACATGTCACCTCGTCGAAGGGCCGTAGAGTCGAAAGGTTTGAGGACTAGAACATGACCGACCTATTCGAAAGAGCACAACGACGTAATGCGGTATTCATCAAAGCATGCTGATAGAGGTATGTGCTGATTCGGGGTTTTACTTTGTTCTTCCCCACGCAGTGAGCAAAGGTGGTAGAGAGACAGCATGCGACAATGCGTTCATATCCTATCTTCCAACTCGGACGGCGTACACAAGATATAGATACAAAGTGACAAGGTTTCCCTGCATATACATACCATCGTGTATCGTTGCAGATCCCGGCTACGACTTAGTTGAGTTCAACAGCTTGAGAATCTCCGACTCGTTTTCCCCTGCAATTGCTTTGCCGTTGTTCCAATCGACAACCTGCACAGAAGGAAAAGGGTAGAGCGTCAGCTGATTGACTATGTGAGGCTGTCTGTCTGTCCTTTCCCCCCCAAATAAAGAACTTACCACTGGGCGCTGAAAGTTGTCTGCGCTCTCCCTGAACTTCCTGAGCGCCTCGGCCGTCGTGCTTGCTCCCTTCATCACCGTCGGGATGGCCGGGGTACCCACATAGTCGAGGATGGTGCGCAGCTGGTCCGTCGTCGGCGGCTCCTCGGTGATCTCCAGCTCAAACGTCTCGCGACCCGCAGTCGGTGCAGAAGTCTGCGCGGTCGTGTCGCTGGCCTGGTCCTCTGTGGCCGTCTGCGAGGCGTGGGCAGACGCCTGCTTGAGCAAGGTGGACACGCGGATCGACGCAGGCGAGCTCGCCTTGTGGAAGAGCGTCACAATGTCGAGGGTTTTCGGCTGTGGAAATGGTCAGCTTATGCTGTTTGTTTGGGGGATCGGCTCTCTCCAAGTCCACAACAACAGCAGCATGACGCTTTACTCACAAAACGGAACATTGTGTATGAATTGGCGTCAAGTTTCACTGCTGGTCTTGTGTATGGAATGGAAGACGATAAATGCGCTCAGGGCCGATTGATGTCGCTGCTCTTCTGTTCCGAGTCGAGCCGCTTAAAAAGGATGACGTTGAGTCAGTCCCTCTATTTTCTCGTAGGAGCTTGGGCCACCTCCTTACCCCACAAAAGCTTGACCTCATAGCAGCTTCTTTCTTCCCTTTGCTTCTGTCATTCATTGGCTTGCGGTATTGTGATATTCCGTTTCTTTATTTCTGATATTCCAAGATGTGCTTCTCAGGGTTTAATACTGCAAGCAAAGCCCGCATTGAGGTGTGACAATGTCGAACGTCATCTACCGAACAGAAAGACCTGAAATGGTGTAATCGGACATGGAATTGCCACCTGATTACCAAGAAGCGGTAGTGAAATAGGATAGCTGTTTGTATCGACTGGCAACGGGCATTGAATGGCTTCCACGGCATACTTGGTGAGACTATCTACACCCAACATATCAAGCATATACCATCAAATGCTGCCATTAGACAATCTTCATAGAATGAGAAGTAGAATCAGTGCTTATCGGCTTCTGCCTCCGCTCCCGCCTCCGCTCCCGCCTCCGCTCCCGAGTTTGTATAAAGAGAGGAAGACGTGTTTCTGAATATTTCCTCTTTCCTGTCTCATATTCAGTGCTTGCTTGAAAGACGGCAGTCTTCCAAGCCAATCACCCTATGATGAGTGTCTAGGAGAATGAACAGCATTCTACGACTCTACAGGGACCGATTTATACAGGAAAATTAGCTACCATCTCTTGGGCAAGAACAAAAGGAGTTATGGACGCAGACAAAGCTAAGTCTCGAATCTTCCAGAGACTACGAAGCTGAGAGCAGCTCTCGGACACTGCCGCTGCTCAAGTTGGCCTTTGATCGAGGTCTGAACGCACGGACATGGCCAACGTGTACTCGAACGGGACAAGGCGCTGTATGTATGGAACTTCGCGAGAGAAGGTGGTGATCCTGATCAAGTTTCTCAACCCCGTAGACTAGCATCTAGGGGTGCAATGTCTATATATGCAAATCCATCTGCTCGTCCAAGACTACCAGAACCGCTTTGGACTCTCACGGGCTGTCATATCAACCAGTTGAGGAAAATATTGACAACTAAAGAACAAAAACACCTAGAAGAGTATGGAAAGCCAAAGAGGTTGCTGGCCACTTCTAGTTAGTAGCATATATACACGTGAGGAAAATAATTCAGCAACACCGCACTTGATATATGAATGATGTCCAATTTTTCACTACGAAACGCCTTGTAAACTTTGCAAGATATAAGGACGTGAACCTCGGCGTGACGTGTGTGCTGTCGTCTAGCACTGCGATCAAATTGGCGGAAGCAATTTGGACAGAGAGCGGCCCCATATACAATTATGTCTTCAGAGGATGCCATAACCGTTTTAGCTTCATCAAAAAGAAAGCTCATCTCTTCCCCGGCACTCTCCGCCACCAATAGCCCTATGCGCGTTTCTGAGAGGCCCAAATATTTCTTCGTCGCCTTCTTGTAACGGGTCGAGGCTGTTCTGTTGCAATCAGGAACCCATGGGGCTGGCTAAGGTAAAGATGCATATTCTGAAATTGCACCTGATACGTATAATATTGATCATGGCAATACGGAGGTTGGTGGCTCTCGTTTAGGCAATGCTGTAGATACCAGTTGTATTGCCAGTTATGTGATGACTCCTAGTCCTGTCCGTATTGTAGCTGTTCTTGACGCTGCATGTGCTCGAGTACTTGTATCTTCTTTTCGCGCAGCCGTCGCTGGTGACGTTGCCATGATTTCAATTTTCGCACAGACACAACGTGTTCCAAAGCGATGCGAAGTTCGGTGGCATGTTCTTTATTTCGCTTGCGTATGGATAAAGCCTCGCTGATTCGGCAATACCTGTCATCAAAATCGACAGGCGTACATGCTGTCCAATGATGGGGGTAAAATTCGTCTAGCTCAAGTTCCTGTTGGCATCTCTCGGTACGTGTTTGATATTCGGGGGAAACTAAAGGATTCGTCTGCTTCTTTGCTTTTGCTCTCAGCGCAGAGAGCACTGGAAGGTTAACATATCGCGGGTTGTCGGTACGTGATGATGAGGTCGCCTCGAAGTTTGCAGTACTTGGTTTTTGAGCAGCTGTCCTCTGAAACGGATCGGGATGTAGACATAACGGCTGGCCATATCCATATGTTGTGTTTTCCGGACGAAGACTGGCTCGTGGACGCAAGTTATACCTGCTGCCACGACGGTATAGGTCTGTCATTTCGAGCAAATTACGGAAAAAAGTGTCCAAAGAAGAAACGAGCGAGTAACTGGAGGACAGTAAAAATGATGAAGAGCGTCTAAGAATAGATAAATTCAATACTCGCTCAGATTCAGCCCCAAATCACATTGCCTTTGTATTAGGATTCGGAAATCTAGCAAAGGAAAGAGCTCTATAGTACTGGGTAGAATCTTGGTTGGCTAGTGTTGAAAGTCAAAGCAATGTGGCAGGTGCAGGCGACCAGGCTAAATTGAGAATGAGGATTGTCTGAGCTGTCTTGGAATAATCAGACGATCCCAGTTCAAAGATCTAGAGATCATAATGTAACTCAACCAAGCCCAACCTGCAGTCTGAAGTGAAGGTATCGGATTACTTTGGCGCATAACACAGCATGCATGGGTTTTTTTTTTGGGAAGATGCTTCTCATCCCATTCAGACATAGTTGTGGGATAGCATATGATAATCATATACGCGGAGAATCTACTAATGACACAAACTGCTCTTCAGAGCCTTGTCTTTGCCTCTAATTTTGCCATATAGATCGCAGGTGTGATGAAATTGAGGTGGGATCGTTCTCGTAGTAGAGCTATGCTAACGGGCTTTATACCTTGTGTATCGAATTTCTCGGTTTAGCATTAGAAGGATGTAGCAAGTATCGTACTGCGTTTGAGCCGTCATTACAAAACAAAGCCTGCCATCTTCTATCATTGTGATGCCGCGTTGAACCGACGGCAAGTCGTCGGCAAGATTACATGAGCACCCCACCCAATATAGTGGTCACGTGCGCATTTTGCTCGGAAGACATCGGAAGTTTAGGGGAGCAGCTCGGTTGGAGGGGCCTGTGCAGGATTAAAAGCTTCCTGGACTCCGCCTGCGGACGAGCTATTTTTGTTCAATTGGTATAATTAGAAGGGTTTTGCTTTCGGGATAACTTCGGCTTAGCGATAGGACACGGGTGGTTTTTTTCTTCTTCATACAGCGTCTGAGAACAGTTCTCCTTGAAAGTTGAAAAGCCGAAAAGGACGCTGAGAGGGTTGCAACAAAGCCATCCCCTCACTAAGAGCCGTTACCCCGACAAAGTCAGCAGTCAGGTCAGCAGTCATGCTCCGATCAGTGCGAAGTGCGGCACCAGCCGCCCGAGGCCTGCTACGTAATGGGCCGAGGGCAGCGAATGCATGTGCCATTGCTGTTCAGGGCAGAAGCACCAGCGGATTTGCCGCGAGAACCACGCAATCCCAATTCCAGACGCAACAGCGCCAGAGCTTCCACGCGAGCACCAGCAGAATGACGGCAGCCACACGGACGGAGAGTGATGCCTTTGGCGAGATCCAGGTGCCGGCGGACAAGTACTGGGGCGCACAGACGGAGCGGTCACTGGAAAACTTCCGGATCAACCAGCCGCAGGACCGCATGCCGCCGCCGATTGTGCGGGCATTTGGCATCCTGAAGGGCGCAGCAGCGGCGGTGAACGTGCAGTATGGCCTGGGTGAGTGGGCGTGGCAGCGGACCGCGGCGAGACGGGCGCAGACAGAGCTGACCAGACAGACCCCAAGATCGCATCGGCAATCCAGCAGGCGGCATCCGAGGTGGCGGACCTCAAGCTGGTCGACCACTTCCCGCTGGTGGTGTGGCAGACAGGCTCGGGCACGCAGTCCAACATGAACGCCAACGAGGTGATCTCGAACCGGGCGATCGAGATCCTGGGCGGCACGATGGGCAGCAAGAAGCCGGTGCACCCGAACGACCACGTCAACCGCAGCGCGTCGTCCAACGACACGTTCCCGACGGTGATGCACATCGCGGCCGTGCTGGAGATCGAGGGCGAGCTGCTGCCGGCGCTGCGCAGCCTCCGGGCCGCGCTGCAGGCCAAGGTCGAGCACTTTGAAGAGCGCAAGATCATCAAGATCGGCCGCACGCACCTGCAGGACGCCACGCCGCTCACGCTGGCCCAGGAATTCTCCGGCTACGTGGCCCAGCTGGACTACGGTGTGCAGCGCGTCGAGTCGGTCCTGCCGGCGCTGCGGCAGCTCGCCCAAGGCGGCACGGCCGTCGGCACCGGCATCAACACGTACAAGGGCTTCGCTGAGGCTATCGCGGCCGAGGTCAGCAAGATGACCGGCACGCACTTTGAGACGGCCCCGAACAAGTTTGAGGCCCTCGCCACGCACGACGCCCTCGTCCACGCGTCCGGCAGCCTCAACACTCTCGCCACGTCGCTCAACAAGATCGCCCAGGACATTCGCTACCTCGGCAGCGGCCCGCGCTGTGGCCTCGGCGAGCTCAACCTGCCCGAAAATGAGCCCGGCAGCAGCATCATGCCCGGCAAGGTCAACCCCACCCAGTGCGAGGCCCTGACCATGGTCTGCGCCCAGGTCATGGGCAACCACGTGGCCACTACCATCGGCGGCATGAACGGCCAGTTCGAGCTCAACGTCTACAAGCCGCTCATCATCCGCAACGTCCTACACAGCGTCCGCCTCCTGGCCGACGGCATGCGCTCGTTTGAAAAGAACCTCGTCGTCGGCCTGCAGGCCAACGAGGCCAAGATCTCTAGCATCATGAAAGAGTCGTATGTCCCTCCCGGTCTCCCCTCGTCACATGACTGCTTACTAATCGTACAGGCTCATGCTCGTCACCTGCCTCAACCCCAAGATCGGCTACGACATGGCCAGCAAGGTGGCCAAGAACGCCCACAAGAAGGGCCTGACGCTGAAGCAGAGCGCCCTGGAGCTCAACGCCCTCAGCGAGGAGGAGTTCGACGCCCTTGTGCGGCCGGAGCTGATGGTCGGCCCCGCCGAATACAAGGCTTAGGTTGACGCTGCACTGTCTGGACGGTAACGTTGTACGGAATACTCTGTACACTATCGATACACTACCCAAAAAAAAGAAAAACTCCTGTTATACAGATGCAGGCCGTCCACAAGTGGTACTTCAATTAGGAGCCACAGCTCGGCTAGACTTACGTAAACGCCCAGCGTCAGTGGAACTACCGCATCCGTACTTGCTGCGCAAAGACAATGTGCTTATCTCTATCGTCTGTACTGCTCATCTCTGCCTTCTTGCTGCCCAATGCATACCCGGACTACGTGTTTGCTGCCACCAGTCACAAACATACGTCTAGCAGGACAACCCAAGCAAAGCAGAAAAGAGAGAGTAGACTGCCGTCCGTGGAGGCATTGGACAATCTTGTTGTGAGCTGTAGCCGCACTTTAGAGACAATGGCTAGCATGCGTTTGCTAAACGTGTGGTGAGCCGCTGCGAAGACTAATGAGCTAAGCACGTAGAAAAGCGAGCAGGTTATCAGAGCTATCAACTTCGAAGAGAAACAGGACGTGGTGCACATACGTATGTCCGTCAAATCTTCATCTTGCACCCTTTTCATCCAGGAGGAAAAAAAACCAGCACATTGGCTGGTTGTAGAAGCTGTTTGATGGTTCCACTCAGATCGCTTGAACCACCCGGTACTTTCTGTTCTTGTTTGACCTTACGCTAACAGCACTCCTCTATACATATAGACAGCCTACACGCTTCAAGTGAGAGACAAGACCTATTTTTTTTGCCGACCTGTTCATATCTCCGCCAAGACAGATTTCACGCCCTCGGACCCTTGCATGGCTTGAGATGCAAATTCCCAGCGTCACTACAGCGGGACGAAACTCAGTGACTAATCACCCACTGCTCTTCGGAGGGACATAATGCAGCATCTTGGCCGTTTTATTATGTGCTACCTACATAATGAGACTTCCTCTGTTATAAGGATACGACACGTGATGTCGCGTTCGACCAGCGGGTCAACCTCCAGGTCAGGCTAGACCTATCCATCAGGTCTCTCCTTCGCGCTTTGAAGAAGTCCCGCTTTTGCGGTCCAGCACGGAGTATCGAGTCTTTGTTCCTTTTCCCTGTTTCTGCCCTATCCTCCCTGTCGTTCCTTTTTCTGGCTCGTGTCGTCGCCTAAAGTAAACAGCAAGGCGGCAACATAGCCTTTTGCGACTGACCTTACTGATGCCGGGATTATCTGTGCTGTCCAGGCGTTTCTACGACATCCTTGGCCTGCAATTGCTCACTGAGCTCGAGTGTCGTAGCCGGTCTATGGGGCCTTTCGAACCACTTCCGCGACTTCCATGCCAGGCTGCCAGAGCTCCTCACAGTACCCAAGCGATGTGTCGTACAGGGACTAAATCGTAGCTCGTACGGGGGATTGTTCCCCAGTTGGCGGCGCCTTCCCGCTGACTGATCTAGTGGCGGACTACCTGGCTAGTCCTGTCATGGTGGCGTCTTGTCGCGAACCGCGTTGTGATTTTGGGCGTGTGGCTAGGCCACAGTGTCCCTGGCCGCTGTTTCCGCAAAATCTCGCAAAAAAAAAAAAGGCACACTGCAGAGAAAATAAATACGTGACAAAACGAAGGCCTATTCCGTCTTGCGCTAGCAGTTGTGGGCTCTCTTTTGTTTTCCTCGATCTTTTATTCCACGTCCTATCCATCCCCCCCGCTTCCTCAGTCCTCCCGCCTCTCGTTTACTCCGTACGGAGCACCATTGTTTTTTCGTGTTGCCTGGTCCGTCAGAACGCGCAATTGCTAGTGACAAATCGCGGCCACCGCTACCAGCGTGCTGTTTTCTCCTGTCCTCTTGCCACCTTCTCTTGTCTCTGCTCCCGCCATGAACCATAGCCTATCACAGTACACCCGATTGATATCTCGAGTCGTGGGAACAAAGACAGACCGGCAGCATCCCAGCCAGACGGCCTCTGCCCCAGGCCGACAACAGTTCTGAACCGTTTTGGTGTCTCGGTTTGCCCTTGTTTGAATTGATTGGTTGTTCTTTGCCTCTCCTGTTTGGAGCCTATTCTGCTCGGTTTGACACCCCTCTGCCTACCCGTTGTCACTCGGTCCCTCTCCGTTGCCTCTCTAGCTGTCCTCCAGGTCGTCGGATACAATGAACAGAATCGCTCGCGACGCCCGGGACGGCCAAAGCACTCGAGACGTCCGGGATGTGCTGCCGCGTCTTTCTGACCGGTCGGACGCGACTGCTTCTCGCGTCAATCGCGCTTTTGATGCCGTCGACGCGGCGCATTCATTGCTGCCACCCCACAACCAACACCCACAGCAGCAGTTGCAGGATTTGCAACAACTGCATCCGCTGCAGCCTCCTCTATCTGCATCTGCATCCTTCCAGAGTAGCAGCAGACACTACTTCCAGCAGTACCAGCAGCATCAGGACGACCGGCTCCATCTGTACCAGCCCCAGTACAACCCAGCAGCTAGCAACAGCGACTCGCAGGACACGACCAGCAGCACAGACACCACAGCAAGCACGGACACGGACCGTCTGTTCACCCCACCCATTAGCGAAGGCGGGCTCAGCGGGGTCGGTGGTGGTAGCGGCAGCGTGAACAGTAACAGCAACTCTGTCGGCAACTCGTACGGCTTTGAGCACGACTTCTCCGGCCAGGACTCGCAGCTGCTCCAGCTGTCCGAGCTCGCAGCAGCCAGCGCAAGAATGGCCGATCTGAACGCGCTAGACGCACCCGACACGTCTGCCCTGTCCCGAAAGCGGACTGCCGACGGCGGCGTCAAGCCCATGCGTAAAACGTCCAACGCATCACCCATCTTTACTGGCGGTCACTCACGCAGCACGAGCACCGTGGGCGTTGCTTCGACAGCCGGCGGCCGCATCGGCGAGGTAAGTCAATGCCTTGACAATCCTTCTCGTTGTACAGTGTCTAATGCTCACTAATAGCTCTCGGCCGAGCTGAAAGCGAAGCTGTCGTATGCCATGGTCAAAGTGAACAACGGCTGGCAAGCCCACTCGATCGACCAGGTTGAGAACTTTGCATCCCAGGCCACATCGCCTGCATCCAGCACATCAACCATCCATGGCCGGCATGGATCATCGGCCAGTCCGCGTCTCGCCGGCATGCCATCACATAAGCGCCGACTCAGCCAGGCCAGCCAAATGAGCCAGATCAGCGGGTCTACAGCCGGCCTGGCGGGCCGGACTCCCGCCGCCATCGACACGTCCGGGTGGCTGCCACAGAGCAGCGGCCGATACTACAACAATTCACCGGCGTTGCTGGCTTCGCCGCTAGCTGTGTCTCGATCCAACGACTCCGGTGTCCCGCGATCTCTCGCTCCACCAGTCTCTATCCAGCCAGCCCGTCCGAGTTTGGCAGCGCGCCGAAACTCCAATCCCGGGTTCGGCCTCGCAGCATTGGCCTCCTTCTCCCACTACGCCAGTCCGCCGTCCCCAGGATACATGAGCCCGGTGAAGCGGACACCGAACATGGACCCTATCTTGTTTTCTCCTCATCAGAATGTGCGCGAGCAGGATGCTATCGAAACCCTGCTGTTTATGAGCAGTCCGGGCAACTCGGCAAACATGAAGCAGTTTCCTTCAATGTCATCGCAGCCGCTTCCAAACGGACACCACGAGTCTCACCCGTTACACCACCAGTTGCCGCCTATGAGCAGTCCGCAACGACACGCTCTCCCATCGGCGCCACGCAAGAGCTTGCCGACATCGCGGCCCATGGGTCACCGACATTCGCAATCGCTATCCAGCCGACGCGGCCACAACCGCAGCCCCAGTGATATGGACATTGATGAGCCCTTTGGCACACCACAGTCCAGCATCAGCAGCACAGTTCGAGGCACGCCAAGGCGCCGTGACAACGGCCACCCAATGACGGATGTGCCGACCCCTCGACTCAAGATACCTCTGTCCATGCCGTCAGGACTGAGCGGCACAGCCAAGCCCAGGCCCGTCCTGGGCGAAGATGACATTGAAAAGATGCTAGACCGTGCTGCGGCCGCTTCTGCCGACGACTCGTCTGATTCCGGCAGTGAGATTCTCATTCCTGTTCGGCGGGCTGGTCAGGTGGGAATGTGATGGACGGGACTTGGCGTTGGCACGTCCGTCCTTGCGAAATGAGTAGGCCTAGCCAGATGTTCTGGCCCATGATCTCGGGGCCTATGGACACACCTTTATTTTTTTTGGCATATCGATGACTTCCACTTACTGATTTGAGTCGGGCATTTTGGACTTGCAATCAACGCGTTGCACATGGCGTTTTGCATTGCTTTTTTCCTGTCGCGTTTTTCCTTGCGCCTTTTTTCGGCATCATGTCTCTACCAGTCTGTCGTGTTCAGCACGGGACAAAAAAGGTGGCATTTGCATAACAACCGACTGGTTGGATGGCGATGTTGGGATTTATTTGGCCGTCGGCCATTCGGTCAGGCCGCATTGTAGGTTTGGCGTTTATCTGATTTGGCGGAGAGGAGTTTGCAGGCTGCTGGCTCTTGGATATGTGTCGACGAACACGGCTAGTCCTTTGCGGGGAAGACTTGTTCTAGTGAAATATACCCGAATCCATAGGCGAATGCAAGTGGATATTGACTAATTGGACTTTGCATAAAATCGTGAGTATCTGGAGTCCGTACTCCGTATTGTTGGACAAAAGCTATATGGAGGAAAATAAAATTACGCCTCTTGTACTAACAATAGGTCCCCGAATGGTCGAGCGGTTATGAGTGTGACGATCCAATGTCACTTACTCATACACTGCAAGTGCTCGGGTTCAAATCCAATGATGTACTGTGTGCGCGACCGTTCGTGCTTCTGAGCACAGTCTTACACTGACTCATCCGCACTCGAATCCTCTGTAAAACAAAGCTTTAAATATAAATCAGAAATAAATCAAACAATTCCCGCTCTGAACCGGAAAACCACCAATCCAAACACTGTGAGAACTCTGTTAGCCCCCTGTGACCAACCGTAAACTACGAAATGCCCACTGTACATGATACACAAGTTAGTTGCAACCCACTAGACACAAACACGGACACTGGACATTGGACTAGGCACTAAATACAACTTTACTGGACACTGAATACTGTACACGAGATACTACAATACTGGTATAAAAAAAGTAAGTAAAAAATACTCTTACTGTAGTTACTTGAACTGACTACACTGTAATGAATTTTTTTCCCGAATTTGTCGTAACCCCTAATCGCAACTACCACCTGTATCTAACTTTAAACAACAGAGTTTAGGGACTTGAAAAGCATTGTCCTTATTTTCTGTAAGGTGAAGTTAGACATAACAAATAGTAAGTTATTTCCCCATCTTTCTTGTTTCGGCAATGAGCTCGTAATGCGGAGCACTGCAATTTCCCCATCTCGGCCTTGTGATCTTGGACTCATTATACCGACCGGTCTAGACTTGCTATCTGTGCGGGGAATCTGACTTTGTGCCGAGAAAGCGAGTAGGAACAAAGTTAAAGAGATGCCTTTGTAAAGGGCTGTTTGCTTTCAAGTTGTTCTCGTACACATATGTGAAACCTAATGATACTCGATAGAAGAGTCACCACATAAATTCGACAATAAGAAGCAGGCAAGATGACAGTCGAAGTTCCTACCTACAAGGCGGCCGTGCTCACGGTAAGATGCATATCCACGACGGACAACGAGCGGCGCTGACACGGGGATCGGTGTATCGGAGCAGGAGATTGGCGCGGATCCCAAGTTTGCGATGCGCCGGCTCCCGCGACCGGAGCCGGGCCCGAACGAGGTGCTGATCCGGCTGTCGGTGACGAGTGTGTGCGGGTCCGACTTTGGGCTGGCGACAGGCAGCATGGGTCCGACGCGAGCCGTGCTGGGACACGAGGGTGTAGGCCGGATCGAGGCGCTGGGCAGCCAGGTGCGATCGCTGGACGGCAGCATCGAGCCGGGACAGCGCGTCGGCCTGGCCTGGAACCGGGACGTGTGCGGCCGCTGTGCCTTTTGCGCAGACCTGGCGAACGAAGGCGAGACGCGCTGTGGTGCCCGGCTCTTCTCTGGTGTCGTGGCTGACGGCACCTTTGCCCAGCTCGCCGTCGCTCCGGCGCGTTATCTGATCCGGCTGCCGGCCGACCTCGATGCCGTGTCGGACGAGGAGGTTGCGCCCATTCTCTGCGGCGGCGTCACTGCCTACAAGGCCGTCAAGGCCTGTGGCGTCACGCCTGGTCGCTTCATCGCCGTCTGCGGTGTTGGTGGTGTCGGCCTGCTCGCCCTCGCCTATGCGCGCGCCATGGGCTATCGCACCGTCGGCGTCGACGTCAGCCCCGACAAGGGCCTGATCGCATGCGGTCCCCATGGCCGCGCCGACCACTACGTCGACCTCTCACAGCTGCCGGCGTCGTCGTCGGCTGCTTCGACTCCCTTCTCTTCCGCCGCTGGCGATGCCGTCAAGAAGCTCACACCTGGCGGCCTCGGCGTCGCTGCCGTCATCGTCGCTTCGGGTGCCCCCGCCGCCTATCAGGCTGCCTTTGGCATGCTCGCGCCCTTTGGCACCCTCATGTGCGTCGGCCTCATGCCGCTCGACAAGACCGTCGCTTTCCACCCGTCTGCCCTCATCGCTCAGGGCTGGCGCATCCTCAGCTCCGCCGTCGGCACGCGCGGCGACATTCTCGAGGCCCTCGAGTTCACCCGCCGTCGCCTCGTCGTCCCACTCACCCGGCCAGGCCACCTCGAGGACATGGAACAGATTGTCCGCGAGGTCGGCCAGAGCAAGGTCCAAGGCAAGTATGTGATCCGCCTCGACGAAGACTAATACAAAAGGTGGAGCTGTTAAGTCCGGATCACGTGAACAGATACATATGCACGTTTGCAGGCAGAGAGTCCCATAAAACACGCTCCCTTCCGTTCGGGAAGCGAAGCCATCCATTGCTATCATGCAGACAGGTATATCTAGTATGTACAAAAAGACAAAGAAAACATAAAGCGCGAGGCAGAAACGGCAGGGCTAGATTACGCCCGTTTCTCCATGTTCTGTTCCGGTCTAAGCATGAGGCGCAAACGACAGGGTGTTGTTTCCATTGAAGACGACGTAGTTGGACTTGAAGAAGACGTCACCAAAGATCATGAGGTCCGAGTCAATCGGCTGCAGGCCAGAGAAGCACGTGTTGGAACCAATGTTCTCAAAGATAAAGTTGGACCCGCTAACAGTGGCCGTGGCGCCGCCGACATCGATCTTCAGGTCGGGCAGGTTGGCATCGCAGGGGATGGTCACACCGCCGGCCTGCTGGTTGTATTCGGCGCCGGTGACGTTGGCAAAGTAGCCGTCAATGACGGCGGCGTTGACGAGCATTAGCGTGGTACCGGTGTCGGCAATAGCCTGCGAGGCGGCCATGGTCTGGGTCTTGCCGTCGCCGACGGCAAAGGACGCGCTGCTGAACTGCCAGAAGCCCTGGGTGGTGTTGATGGCCACGTTGCTGAGCGCGCCGGAAAACTTGGACGAGTCGATGGCGCCGAACTCGTACGAGCCGGCCGCGTTGTGGCGCAGGTCAGCTGCGAACAGCGGCTCGGCCAGGTCAGCCTTGACGTTGTCAAAAAACGTCTTCTGCTGCGTCGGCTTGACCTGGTTCAGCACACTGAAGGCGAGGCCCATCAGCCCGTCGCTGGACGTGTCCGAGATGAAGGACGCCGAGACGGCCGTGGCGAGCTCGATGGCCTGCTTCGTCACCGTCGCGCCGCCCACGTTGACCGTGTCGGTGCCAACATTGCCGGCCACCTCGGAACCGTCGCCGTACGAGACCAGGAAGGTAGCACCCTTGACCGATGAGAAGGTCGACGACTTGGTCGGGTCGAACAGTGTCTGGCCGTCCGACTCCTGCGCTGAGAGCTGCGTGTTGAACACCCAGAGGTCCGACGAGCCCGTGTCAAAGTCCAGGTTGAGCGTCTGACCGCCAATCGTGACGGGCGACAGGAACTCGGTGTCGTCTGTCGTCGGCGTGTTGGTCACGATGCCCACGTTGGAGCTCGACGTGTTGGTCGCATCGCTGCCCACAAGCACACCGCTGCTGCCGGATGTCGCCTTGGCGCCCGTGGCCGTAGCCGTGGCTGTGCCCTTCTGCCGGTGCCCCTTGTCCTTGCTTCCGGCGCCGCCCCGCTGCGCAGCCAGAGCATCGATCAGGTCCTGTGGCGGATGAACGCGGAACTTGCGCAGCGCCTTCATCCGCTGTGCCGCACCGTTGTAGCCCTGGAAATTGGCATTGCGCACCCGCTCAACCTTGAAGGACCGCTTCTGGATCGGTGTAGGTGCTGCCATCACAAACGAGACGACGAGGGCCAACAGGCAGATGATGCTGAGTGTGGAACGCATCGTGAGATTTCTTGTCGAGAGGAGGGGGAGATGGAAAATGGGGAGTGAATGAGAGACGGTGGGAGAGAACGGAAACAGCAACCACGCCAGGTGGTTGTTGGCAAAATGAGGATAGACAAGAAACGAAGCGCCACAGGCGAAAGGTGAAGAGAAAGAAACAGGTGTGGAAAGACAGAAAGGGATAGAGAGAGAGAAGGGGGAAAGAAGAGGGAAACAGAGGCATTGACAGGAGCACCGCCAAGGTTTTATAAACCCAGGGGGCCGTCTTGAAAGACAAGATGGCGAAGCTTGTATGCGTACTCCGTACTATCCGCATATCCACATGTCCCGCCTTGCCTCAGCCAGGATCGACAGGTCCAGGCACAGGAGACGAGCGATCCACTGAGACCAAGAAGAACTGCCGCGCTTTGCCCTCATGAGACTGTGTACATAGTTATAGCGAAGCGGCTCCTGTTTGGGACCGGCGGGCCCAGGTGGGGTGAACCACGGCCGGCCGGTCGTCTCCTGTTCGTATCTTGCTTTGTATACGAGCACGGAGTAAGATCCTCTCGCGCGGAGAGAGAGAGAAACAAAGATCTGCCCGTCCAGCTTGGACGAGGGGAAGCGAAAGGGGCTTGAAGAATGGATCTCTAGCCTGCGATTGGGCTCACAGGCCGTTCAAGGCCCCACTGTTACTGCTGCCGCAGCACCTTGCGGGGCTCTTCTGGGACAGGAAGGAGTGAGCTGCATTCCGGAGGTGCTCTGTCACTTCTTGGCAGGGCAAAACAGCAGAATGACAAATCAGGGTCTGCTTTCGGCGTGCTACTATGTACGTCGTATGGGTTATGCTGCGGATGTTTGGACTGCGAACATACGCGTATGCGAGCATCGAGCAGACTGACCTTTGGCAAAGATACGAGTCACAGATGCACTAGTGTTGCAGACATGTACTCGCATGCATCTGCTGGCTTACGAGTACGTGCTCTGTCTCAGCCTTCACGGCGACGCTGAAACACGGCTAGGATCTTGAAACGCACAGCCGGAATCAAGCTCGCCCGCCGGCGCTAGAACGTCGCAGAGGGTAGGCTAAGGACGCGCGGCCCCATGGAGAAACGCTGGAGGCCAGACGGCGCCGACACGCACACGCACACGCGCAATAGTCTGTATATGCGATTACGAGGCGGCTTTGTAAGATATTCGTACAACGACTGCATCTACTCCGTACGGGAGTAAGATACATAAAATCAGTCCCCGCGAAATCCACCCCCTCGTCTTGGCCTGATCCACCAATCCCGGGTGCTGGCAGCTACGATGACGCCGACACGCGGCTGAAAGGTGCAGCCAGCATGGCAAGTTAGATCAAGATTCAAGATTTGCCGTCGAGACGGAGTCGACGAATGATAAGATACACGTTTGTAAGATAAGATACTGTACCTGCAACTCGGTGTCCTCCACACTAAAATGCAAGTATACACCACTTCCGTTTCAAGAAAAATACAATAAAAAACAGAAAGATAGACACGAGAAGGTGCTATTAATAAAAACTTGGACCAATAAGAGCAACCCACGCAGCATTATGGCACCACCCGACCGTCTCGTGGCCTGCTCCTGCCTGATGGGTTTGCCAACCAGCCACTCACATTTCCCAACCCAAACCCGTTTGAGCTATTATGTATCTGGCCTCCCCCCTTTCTCATATTAACAGTCGGATTGCTCCTTTCTCGTAAACGGCCGTCTGAATTCCTGTCGAGTTTTTCCCTCTTCTCACCCCCAAACGCCTCCGTTTCCCCTCGCTTCCCATTTCTCGTGCCTCTCAAAACACACTCACTGCCACCCATGCATCACACTACGACCGCCCCTCCCTTCTCCTCTTTTTAGTTTTAATTTTTAATCGTCCCTTTCTCTCAGAAAACGCAAAGGGCACCGATTCCCCACCGTCAAGCAGACAACAGCAGCTCTGCTAACGACGGCCAACGGCGCGTTTGCTCCCCTTTCTTCCACTTCCCACATTCCACCTTCCCATTTCACGCCGCTCCACCACAACGTTACGGAGTGCGACGCTGATTGTCGAACGGCGCTGTCTGCCAACTGCTGCCAACTGCTGCCACCGGCCACTCCGTCCCGTGCTCCGTCCCGTGCTCTCGTGCTCTCGTTCTTCGCCCAGTGCCGGCTGTTCTCTATCGCTCCGTCTTCTCCCCCCTCTCTTCACCCCATTCCTACCGTCGCCACCGGCTAGCTCCAGCTGTCTGTTATCTTTTATTTTTATTGCATTTTGCCAAGACGCCCGTGGAGAAGGGTCGGTCCAGCCGGGTTCCCCCTTCACGCATCCTGCTTCCTCTCGGAACCGTGCTCTCCTCTCCACCCATGTCGGAGGACGAGTCGCCGAGGAGCGACCCGCACTCCAGTGTTCCTGCCGCCCTTCTACCATGGCAGAAGAAACCCCGTTTTAGTTGGACGCCGGCATACGAGACCACCTTCTTCCAGTCCCTCTGCCAGTCCGTTCAGCTCGGCCTGCGCGAGAATCAGAGCTTCAAGCAGGAGGCCTGGAACCGTGCTTTGGTGGCCTTGCGCGAACAAGGAGCCTATCCCACCAAGCCCCATCTCATCAACAAGACCGATAATGCGCGCAAGAAGTTCCGCCTCTGGCGCGGCCTCGTCGAGAACCCCCAGTTCACGTACAACCCCGTGACCAAGACCATTACCGGCAGCGAGGAAGCCTGGCAAGCCCATCTCGAGGTGAGTAGGCGCATTCACCGCCCCTTGTGGCGACGGCGAGCTGACTCGGCTGTCCCGGATGACAGAAAGAGCCTCTGGCGCGCGCATTTCGAGAGCGGCCCTTTGACAACGCAGAATACCTCGAGGTCCTGTTTCCCGACGTTGTCGGGTCCCGTGGGCATCCGAAGCGTGTCACCCGTCCGCGGAGGAAGGGTCCTGACAGCCTGCCCGACAATGAGGCAGCACCCGGCACCGGCATCATGCGACTGCAGAATGGTCCCGGCAACGTGCACATGAACCAGAACATCCTTACGCCGACTGTGGGCTCGACTCCCATCCCCGTCCCGTCCAACGTCCAGGTCCGCCAACAGGTTGCCGCGTCTACCGGAGCCGCTGTGCAGATGCGGTCTGCGCAAGGCTCTGTCAGTGGCGGCGTGTCTGGCCCTACTTCTACGACTATTCAACCGCCACCACCGCCGGGAACGACGCGTCAGCTTCCCGGAGGTGGCAGCGGTATCGGCGGTGTTGGTGGTATTGGCGGCGGCGGCACGAACCGCGTCGGCAATGCTGTGTCAGCCTCGGCTCTAACGCCACCGGAGGAGGTCGGCACAGTGGGCCAACAGAAACGGTTTGCCCCGGGCACGGACGGAGCCCAGACGTTGTCCAAACGGCGACGGACCGAGGGCAGCATCAACGCTGCGGGTAACAACAGCGCCGCTCACCGGAATCGGAGCGAGACGTATGCCAGCGCAGTCGGTGGCGGAGCCGGTGCTGGCGGTACCGGACCACTGTCTGTTGCAGCCGTAGCAGCTGGCGCAGCCGGCGCCGTGGCGAGAGCTGCTGGCGGTCAGGGGGTGGATGCGGCACTCTCCGGCATGCGCCAGGCGCAGCCCGGGGGCCTGTCTACGGCGGCATCACGCATCGACGGCATCGCCGGCCTGCTGTCCGATGTGCTGACCAAGTATGCCTCGGCCACATCGCTGGCATCAACGACTCGGTGGCCCGAGCAGGCACTGGAGATCTTCTTCCAGGAGTTTGCCGACGAAGACATGGACTTGCAGCTGCGGATAGCCGAGAAGATCTTGACCGACACTAGCAAGGCCGTCATGTTCTGCAAGATGCCGTCGACCCTGCGCAAGCATTGGGTCAAGCGTCTACGCGAGGTCAGCAACCGGCTCGGCAGCTGATAGACGTGTATTATTGGAGGGTGTACAATATGGGATCATACGGACCGGCGACGGCTGCAGAGACACGCGGAAGCATTGATTGCCCTATCCGGGCGGGAGGGAAAGGACCGCAAACAGCTGCCAGATGGAACAGTGCATTCTTCCCTCTTCCGAATAGCTTACAATTTTTCTTTTTTTCTTTATTCTTTTCCTTTTGTCTATCCATCTTGTATTTCCTTTTCCTTCTTCCTCTTTCCACGTCTACTTTTCGTTCATCTTTCTGTCATACCGGCCTCTATGCTACAGTGTCTTTTGTTCTTTCCTGTCATTATTTCACGTTCGTGTCGGGGACAGCAAAGCTTGGCAACAGGAGTTGGGTGTTTTCTTTTTCTTTCGAGTCCTTGCGTCGCCGCTTTTCACCCGTTAGTGTTGGCACTCACGAAATGTATCTAACGACGCCGTTGTTTTATGGGTTGGGCGAAGATGGATAACTGTACGGGTAGTCTAAATGACAGCTACCGGGATATGTTTGTACAGTACTTTACACGAATGAAAGGGAACGTGATGACGAATATATGATCACAGCGCATATTTATTCCAGCGACGAATATCTGATATGAAAACATCTAGCAGTCGAACAACTTCAACCGGCATGTTCCCTGTGACTGCTCCAACCCAATAGAGGCAAGGATGTATGTATATGTGGGAGTGGAAGTGTAAGCCATGAGATGCAGCAAGAGCAGAGTGGCAGAATTATAGACAGTACGGTAGATAGAAGAGATGAATATAGAGAGCTTGGAGTGGCAGCAAAGCGGGAAGAGGAGGATAGTAGGCACCAGCCGAGGCCAATTCAATGTTGCTTAGGCTTGCCCTTGTAGAAGTAGCTATGAGAGAGATCAGCAAGAGCAGAAGATCATGGGGGGTTCTCCTTCAAAGGCAACAAGACTTACCTCGCCAGGAAGCCTTCGAATAGGCTGACGGCGCCGAAAAGGCCGAGTCCTGCGGCACCGGCCTTCCAGCTGAAGCGGCCTTGGTCGTAAAGGCCCCACGCACGAAATCCTAGCAGGGCGCCGAGCCCAATAACGGCAGCGAAGTTGCCGACGACAGCAGCCTGGGCAACGACTGGGTGGTCCTCCTGCACGGCGGCAAAATGGGCCGTGATCCAGCGGTCTGCGCGGCGTGCCTGTGAGGCGGCTCTCTTGGCCGTGCCCTCGGTCTTGGATCGGGCTCGAGCGGCAGCCTTGCTAGCATGGACCTTGGCCTCGGTGGCAGCGGCGGCGGCTTCCTGCTCCAGACGCTCTGCCTGTGTCTCCGTCGTCACGGACTGTTCCCCAAATTCGGATGGGACCGTCCGGATAGAAGGTGTATCGACATCGATCAGTGACACAGTCGAGGCTGCCGACTCAGACGGCTCGATCTCAGGCATAGCGGGGGCGGCAGCCTGGAAGAAAAAAATGGGTGTCAGCAAGTCTCTATCGGGGTGGAACAGGTGAGGACAAAGTAGAGGGTCTTGTGCGGTACTTTGTGCAGGCGTCTGTCAAAAATCGTCCAAAATGTACCATACCTCTTCAGGCGACTGCTTGGGCCCCTTGGCAGCAATCTCTGCATACGACACTACAGGGACGCAGAGTCAGCTAATGATACCAAGAAGAGAAGCTGAAGCCCCTCCTCCCCACTAACAAAGGATCTGGAGATGTCCACAGAAGCGAGGAGGCGGGGATGGGGAAAAGTGGCATTTGAGCATTGCCGAAACGGTGCCGAAGATAAGGAACTTACTCGTACTCGTGCTCAGTTGGTTTTTGTATATGGTGCTGAAATTTTTGGAAAGAGCAGCTCGCTGTGGGCAGATGGGCGTCAAAGAGAGATGCTGAGAGAGAATCGACAGCAGGCGGCAAGATGGTGGAATGGTGAGGAGAAATGGTATGGACGAAGACAAAGTAGTTTCCAAGAGCAGGAAATTCGCGGGAAGAATATGAAAAGGATTTTTGACTTGACGAGCTGGCAGGCACTGGCGTGACCATCCTGTGGGTGGTGACTTCTTCCTTGGAGGCAGGGCCGAGACCCGATGACGTCGGGCCTTCCGCCATCGAACGGGGCTTTCAGCGAATGGGCGTCCAAGATGGGGATGGTGGGTCTAGCACACCTTATCTGGGCTAGCGGCCAGCCCAGTCGCTATCCAGATCGCTGGCTGTGGGGTCCAGCTGGAATTTGTTGCCCGGGCGACGCTCGCAGTCAACAGATTATCGCCCCAGGCCACTTAGCTGGCTGCACACCGACGGCGCCTTCCCGTTTCGCTCACGTCTTTAATATTGTGGTCCTGCTGTTTCTGTTCCTGCCGCGCATTCCACGAAAGCATCCTAATATTATCCGACTGACCTGATTGAGCTGGAACTGACACGTTCGAGCGTATATCAGCATACACGCGCATACAAGCATACATTCGGCAGACACAACACACATTCTTTACACACCATCCTCTTCACCGCCGCTGCTGGTAGCCGGGCACAATGTTGACAGCAATGGCCGAAGGGCCAAGCGTGACCCTGTCGTGTACGTCTTCTACTTGGAGGAAGCAGCATATCGACCCCAACCGAGCAAATTGACTGACTGCATGTGCCGGATTAGTTGCGAACAACTTCTGGGGCAAAGACGATGCCGGTGTCGGTCCGCTTCTGGAGCGGATGCATGCGGCCAAGCAGACGTCTGACGAACTGAAGTCGTTTTACAGCAGTATGCGTCGACCTTTTCGCCCCTGCTGTGATCAGCTGTTTTCGACATAGCACTGTGGCTAACCCCTTTTTCTTCTTTTGCGTCTAGCCCGAGCATCGATTGAGGATGATTACGCCCGCAAGCTGCTGTCGCTGTGTCGCAAGCCATTGGGATCGCAGGAGACAGGCGCCCTCAGGTCGTCGCTGGACGTGATGCGCGGCGAGGTCGAGTCGATGTCTAAGCAACATCAGTCGATCGCAGCACAGATGAAGACGGAGCTGGAAGAGCCGCTGGCGGCTTTTGCCGGGGCCATGAAGGAGCGGCGAAAAATTGTGCAGAACAGCATTGAGAAGCTGCACAAGGTGAAGACCCAGCAGACACAGCATGTGAACAAGGTGTGTGCCCGAAGTTTGGATTGTTTGGCGCGGCCGTTGGCTAATTTGCGCGCAATACACAGTCACGCGATAAATACGAGCAAGAATGTCTCAAGATCAAAGGCTATCTGGCCCAGGGCCACATGGTGATGGGCCAGGAGGAGAGGAAGAACAAGGCGAAGCTGGAGAAGACACAGATCAACGTGGCGACGACAAACACGGAGTACGAGAATGCAGTCAAGGTGCTGGAGGAGACGACGGCACGGTGGAACCGCGAGTGGAAAGCGGCGGCAGACAAGTTCCAGGACCTGGAGGAGGAGCGGCTGGACTTCACCAAGAGCAGCCTTTGGTCGTTTGCCAACATTGCGTCGACGGTGTGCGTGAGCGACGACGCCTCATGCGAGAAGATCCGGCTGTCGCTGGAGAAGATGGAGGTGGAGAAGGACATTGCCCTCTTCATCAGCGAGAGGGGCACGGGCCAGGAGATTCCCGACCCGCCCAAGTACATCAACTTCTGCCGGGGCGACCTGGACTCGCAGTCGGAGACATCCGAGGATGACAACTACTCCGTGGCCCAGTTTCCGCGCAGTATCAACCCGGCCTACCGCACCTCGTCGCCACAACCGTCGACATATGAGTCACACCACGACCCCAACAACATGGCAGTGGCCCGTGACATGGGTCTGCAGCCAGACCGCGAGCCAGGGGTGCCATCTGCTGGACGAGAGGCGGCCGTGCCGTCACAGAAGCTGCTGCAGCAGCCGATGCAGCCGAAGCAGCCGAAGCAGCAGCCGCCCGTACAGGCTGCACTGCCAGCACCGGCCGAGAAGCCACGGGCACTGATGGGACAGGATCCGTACGGTGGAAGTGGGCATGCGCAGCAGCTCCAGCTCCAGCTCCAGCTCCAGCAGCAGCAGCAGCAGCAGCAAAAGCAACAGCAACAGAAGCAGCTCCAGCTCCAACAACAGCAGCAGCAACAACAGCAGATGCAACTTCAACAACAGCAGCAGCAGAAGCAGCTTCAGCAGCAACGGCAGCAGCAACAGCAGCAACAGCAGAAACAGCAGCAACAGCAGCAACAGCAGCAACAGCAGAATGAATTCTCAGCAGTGCCACACGATCCCTACCCGGCGGAAGGCATGACAATGCTATGCCGCACAGGCGCCGGTGGTGGAGGACAGCCGCAGTCGGACCCGGGTTCACAGGTGAGCTCCCAGATCAGCTCGCAAGTCAGCTCGAACTCGTCGGGACGGCCGTCCAGCCGCGACTCGCACAGCGACTACTCCATCCCGGCACCATTCTCGAGCCAGGAGGTGCCCAGCGGCTCGGCGTCGCCGGTCAAGAGCCCAGGTGGAGGCAGCGATCTGGCTGCCATCGGAGGTGACCCGGGCATGATGGTGCAAGCGGACGACACGAAAGCACAGAAGAAGAAGAGCGGATTCTTCCAGAACCACAGTCCGTTCCGGCGCAAGAGCACCAAGGACATTTCGGCAGGCGCGACGGCAGCGACGCATCGCAATACGTGGCACTCATCCATGGCTCAAGGTGGCCCTCAGCAACAGCAGTCACAGCCTCCGCCTCAGCAGCAGCAGAGCGGCGGTGCCGGATCACATCGCGGCTCGGTGTATGGTGGAAGCAGCAGCAGCCGCTTTGGCAGCAGCATGGGTGTGGGTGCGATGGAACAGCCGCGAAACCTGTTGACGGACCGCACGGCCAGCCCAGATCCCATTGACGCGAATGCGAGCCTGGCCCTGAACGTGGGCCAGAACGTGTTTCCGGTAGCGACACCGGCGCGCCGGGGTGCGGGAGGCAGCAATGGACAGTCGGCTCCGGCCGAAGCTGCTGAGGAAGATCCGATTGCACTGGCGCTGGCAGAGCTCAAGGGCGTCACGGTTGGCGGCAAGCAGTCGGCGGGACGGATGTCGGCCGACCACTACCACGGCATCTCGACGCCGGTGCCGGGAGCCCGCAGCTCGACTCTTGGAGCCAGCAGCGGCAGCAACGGCGCGGTGGCAGCAGCGATGCGCGGCACGCCGCCTCCGTCGTACGATCAGCAAGTGCAGCGACTGGGCGTTCCGGCGGCGGCTGTGACGTCCAAGGCGATGAAGCAGACGTCGCAAAAATTTGTGGACCAGACGCGCAATCTGTTCAGCCAGCCGCCGGGTGGCAACCGCCACGGAGCGTCGGCGTCGATGTCGAGCAATGCATACACAACTCCGCAGTCTCGCAGTGGAGGTGGTGGTATGGGAGCGGGAAGCGTCAGCGGTCGCAGCAGCGGTCGCAACAGCTACGACATGCCGCGAGACACGTCTCCACGGCCAGGCACAGCAGCAGCGCGACAGCAGTATCAGCAGTCACCCCAGCAGCAAGACTACCGGCGGTCGACATCGCCGAACCCCCAGGCCGAACGGCAACGACGGCAGTCATCGTACCAAGCGCAGCAGCAGCAGCCGAGAGGCTCTGAACAGAGCTTGTACGGCCACCAGTCGTCCAACAGCATGCCGTCACGGGCTGTGTCTCCGTCACCATATCGCGGCGATTTCCAGCCAGGCAGCAGCGTGGGCAGTGGAGGTGGCGGTTATGGTGGTGGCAGCTATGGCAGTGGTGGTCGTCCTGGCAGCAGCATGGGTGGCAGTCACAATGGCGACATGGCAGTGCAGCTGGCACCGATCGGCCCGACATCAGCGGATGACGGCTATGGGTCTCAACGCGGTCGTGGCAGTCGGCCGGGGACCAGCAGCTCCAACTCGCGGGCAATGGGCCTGTATGAGGGTGCAGGGACGTTGCGGCAGCGCAGCAAGAGCCTGGCCGAGAATCGGCAGTACACGCGGGACGGGCGACCGATTATGCATTTTGGTGAGTCAGCCTACTTCCTCTCTGACCTGTCCTGCTGTCCATGCACTGACAAAGCCAAAACAGCACGTGCACTCTACATGTACCAGGCTGCGATCCCCGAGGAGCTCGGCTTCGGCAAGGGCGACGTGTTGGCGGTACTGCGGCACCAAGACGACGGCTGGTGGGAGGCGACGGTGCATGGCGGCAGCGGACAGGTCGGGCTGGTGCCGAGCAACTACCTGCAGCCGTGTTAGGGTAATGATGGGGGATGAGGATGAGGATGTGCATGACTGACGAAGACGATGATACATGCCATCACGATGGTTCATGGAGGCAGTGGCCGGCGGATTTGATGTGGTATATATGTGCGGATTTCATGTTTGGCCGGCATTCTTCTACTCTTGTGGTCCGGATCTCGGGCCATTCCGATTTACGTCGATGTTCTTTTGATCACGTTTGGGCTTCTTTTGGCATGTTTTGTCTTTCAGTTCTTTTTCAGGATTCTTTCCGCTTTCTTTTGCTTTCTTATTTTACTCCTTTTTGATTCCCTGTTTTTCTAATCCCTGTGATATCTGGAGGGCGTATCGCTTTGTATGTAACGGATCAGATACGAGATTGACAATGTCCAATATTGAAAAATGATGCGCAAGATTTGTACGCCGTAGAGATGCTATTATGAAGTGTGGCTACACGGCAGGAGCACCACCGTACCTGCTGGAATGAGGTAATGTAGTGGGCCTTTGCACTGTGATTGGCTGACAGCTCACGCACCTCCATAGCGTCATGGCAAGCTTCATTTCTCTTCTTCTGTCGACGAACAAGCAAGACGCTGCGAACAGGCTGGAACCAACGTGCGACCGGTCCTAATCGAACAAGCCAACTGGACGACCATGCGATTGTGGCCACTGCCGATCTGTAACTAAGGACCTGTGGGCGACGGCACCGTTCGGAATCACTCGTATCGCATCGATCGAGCTGGACTGAGCTTGTCTTTTGTCGGAGCCTCAGCACTGTCTCTGTCTGGCCTGTCGCAATGCTCATGTTGGAGGACGCCTACCGGACGGTGACGTCCAAGGCGGTGCGCCGCACGCTCGTGTACGGGGTGTTGCTGGCGACGGCCTCGGCCCTGCTGTACGGCGTAGCCGTCGTGGGCTATCTGGGCTTCTACCACGACTACGTGCCGCACCGCGTGCGGACGTCGCCGCTGCACTTGCAATACGGGTGAGTGGGTGAGCGGGAGGGCAGACCGACCGAGGCGGCCGGCTGACGGGGTGTGTGCAGCAGGACCGCGGCGCAGCATCCGTTTGCGATTGCCGATCTGCGCGGTCTCAGCCTGAAGACGGACCAGGCCTACGACGTGTCGGTGAGCGTGCGGCTGCCGCGATCGCCGGCGAACCAGGCGGTCGGCAACGTGATGCTGGAGCTGGCGCTAGTCACGGCTGGTTTGCCGTCGTTTTCGGCTTCGTCTTCGTCTTCAACGCCCGACGCCATCACGACGGCCGCCCGTCTGCCACCAGACAGCCCGCGCGACTTTCTCGCCGCCGACGGCCGCCGTGTCGTCTATGCGGCCACTCGACCGGCTCTGCTGGCCTACGTGGACCCGCTCGTGGCCACGGCCGGCCGCCTCGTCTTCTTGCCCTACCACCTGCTCGCGCCGGCCGCCGCGCCCGAGTCCGATCGCCTGGTCGTGTCCATGGCCGAGTCGCTCTCGTTTGCCGGCGTGGACGCGCTGCCGGCAGCGCTGTATCTGGAGCTGCGCGTCCCGCCGACTACCGGCCAGCACCGGCAGCTACAGACGTACGGCGTCGATGTCGTCTTTGCGGCCCGTCTGCGCGGCCTGCGCTGGCTCATGTACCACCACGCGGTCGCCTCGTTTGTCGTCCTGACGGCGGCCTTTTGGCTCGTCGAGGTGCTCTTCATGGCCGCCGCCTGCGCCCTTCTGGGCACGTTCCTGGCTGGGAGCGCGGATGTGGATGCGGATGCGGATACGAAGGCAGAGGGTGGCGATGATGGCAGCGATCAGGGACGCATGCTTCCAACGGTCGTCAAGACACGGGCGGACGAGGATGTATCAATCAAGAAGGAGGAGGACCAGGGCGGCCGTCGTTTGGGTCGGTCGCTGCTGGCTTCGATCCCTGCACGGGCCGTCGGCCATGCAGACCACCAAGCGGACGACCATGTGGACGATCCGGTGAACGAGGAGGCAGACAGGCCTGCTGCGATCACTACGGGCAGCTCGGCCGTGGCGATGGAAAGCTCGCTTCGACAGCGACAGCAGCAACAAATTGCGGCGTGACGTGGCAGATGGATTGGGCAGCTTTGTTTGTTGAGAGACTAGTGGAGTTTGCATGAATACGCCTGTCCTGCTGTCCTTTGTCATTTTGTCTGCCTACTCTTCTCACCCTACCACTCCCTCACCTCACCACCAGGCCCGAGGAAGCCTGGCGAGACCCAGGGCTCGGTATCCTTGGCCAGGCGACGGACCTGATCCTCGTCGATGTTGATGCCGAGGCCAGGACCTTCAAGCAGATGGATGTAGCCGTCGTGGACGGTCCAGACCTCGGGGTTGGTCGTGTAGCTGGTGAGATCCTGGTGGCCGAGCTGGCTGTTGTAGTGGATCCCGAGGCTCATCTCCTGGATGGCAAAGTTGGGCGACGCGGCATCGACCTGAACACAGGCAGCGAGCGCGATGGGTCCGAGCGGGCAGTGCGGTGCCAGGGCGACATCGTAGGTCTCGGCCATGGCGGCGATGCGGCGGAGCTCCGAGATGCCGCCGACGTGGGCCACGTCCGGCTGCAGCACGTCGATGTGTGGCAGCAGCGCCCTGACGTCCCAGCGGCTGTGCAGCCGCTCGCCCAGGGCAATGGGCAGCGTTGTGAGGCCGGCCAGCTGCTCGATCCCGGCCCCGTGTTCCGACAGAAGCGGCTCCTCGATGAAGAGCGGCCGATGCGGCTCCAGCGCCCGTGCCAGCTGCTTGGCCATCGGCTTGTGCACGCGGCCGTGGAAGTCGACGCCGACATCTATTCCGAGTGCCCGCACCGCCTTGACCCGCTCGACACAGTCGTCCAGAGCGGCCGGTCGGTCCAGCCAGCCGAGATCCTCGGTGCCGTTCATCTTGACGGCCCGGAAGCCCTGCTCGCGGCGTGCCATCCTGGGACTGTGAGCGGGTGTGCGTGTTTCGCCGTGACGGGAACGCTGTCCGGTTCTTGCTTACGCCTGGTTCACCACATCCCCCGGACGGTCACCACCGATCCACGCATACACGCGCAGCTTCGTCCGCAGCTTGCCGCCCAGCAGCTGGTAGATGGGCACGCCGAGTTTCCGCGCTGCCAGTCAGCTTCTCGGACAAGAGACGATCGGCCGACGACAGACAACTCACCCTTCAGGTCCCACAAGGCAATGTCGATGCCCGACAGCGCACTCATAAAGACCGGGCCGCCCCGGTAGAAGCTGGTGCGCCAGGACAGCTGCCAGATGTGCTCAATGTCGCTGTGTCGCAGGTCAGCACGCGCCTCGCGTCCTCCGTCCGGCTGCCGGTCCATCATCCACTCACTCGGCTTCCATGCCCTTGTATCGCGCAAACCAGGCGTCCAGACAGCCTTCGACGGCCTGCGAGTGTCCCTCCAGCGACGCCTCGCCCCAGCCAACGTTGCCGGCCTCGTCCGTGATCTTGACAAAGAGCCAGCGGGGCGGCACCCGGAACCACTCCATCGTTGCAATCTTGCCCATGGTGGCAATCCGGGACTGAGGTGTGGGAGAGAAGAGACGCAGATGAGGTAAGCAGGCTGGCATGGCAGCTTACGAGCAGAGGAAGCTGCTACCCAATCCCATATACATACGCAGCGATGGCTGCGGGGTCGGAGCCCCCAGTTCCGAACGCGGCAGGAACGGCTGCACTGCTACATTGTTATCCGACGGACTGCTGCTAGCGTGCGCTTTTCCGAAAAACGATTCCCTTTCTATGCCGCCTCCTCATCTTGTATTTTCCAAATCCCGTACTCTGCTAGTCGCTATTGACGCCATCAAGCCTTCAACGATGCTGCCGCCTTCAGCTCCCTCTGGGCCTCCTTCCACTCCTCGACGGCCGCCTTGAGCGCGGCCTCGGTCCACTCGCCAAAGATATTGACGCCGAGACGCTTGGGGAAGTTGTAACGGCTGTGGCGGTCGAGCGCGTTCAACTTGTCGAACACGTCCTTGGGCAGCTCCGAGACTGCGGTGATGTCAGCTGCAGACTCTCTTCGTCTTGAACTTTCCCACTGACCCTGAAGATTCTGCGCAATGCGTGCTGGTGTGACCGACTTAGTCAGCACAACGGTGCCTCGCTGGACTGCCCAGCTGAGGAGCACCTGTGCCGGCTCTCTGCCGAGGGACTTTGCCAGCTCAATGACGACCGGATCATCGATGGCCCTATGTGGACGCGGTTAGACTCGCGTAACGCCGTGCCCGACAGACTCCAAGTTCTTACCGTGGCAGGTTGTAGATGTTGTTGGCCATGGGACTGTAGGCAGCGACGACAATATTCTAGAGGCGCCATGTGAGCAGGAGTCGGGCTACAGAAGACAAGAAAGCAGCTGATCAGGGGCGCATACGTTTTGTCTGCACCACTCTAGCAGGTCAGGCTGCTGCAGATACGGATGCGCCTCGATCTGGTTGACGGCCGGGCGGATGGTGGCGGTCTGCCAGAGGTCCTCGATGTGCTGGCGCGTAAAGTTGGACACGCCAATGGTACGGACCTTGCCTTTGCGCACGGCAGCCTCCATGGCCCTCCAGGTGTCGGCCATGGGCACGTCGATGACAGCGATCTGCTCCGTCTTGGGGTCGACGGGAAAGCGGACGGCCTCACCGGCCGGCTCAAAGGCCACGGGCCAGTGGACCAGGTAGAGGTCGAGATAGTCGGTCTGCAGGTCGGCCAGGGTCGTGTCGAGGTGGCGCTCGACGTCCTCTGGCTTGTGGTGCGTGTTCCACAGCTTTCCTGTCAGCTAGGGACGGGCGGTCAGCAGAAGCGATGCAGGCGTTTCAGACGATTGGCATCCACCACCACGGCTTACAAAGATGTCCTTCCGGGCGACGCCCGCGGCCTTGATCCCATCGCCCACCTCCTTCTCGTTGTCGTAGCAGGCGGCGGCGTCGATGTGGCGGTAGCCCAACCGCAGAGCCGTCTCGACCGCATTCTTGACCTCGTTCGGCCGGGATTGCTACATCTGGTGAGCAGACGAGAACACGACGACACGCGTGTGGACAGAGACCTACCCAAGTGCCCAGGCCGACGGCCGGGATGGCATGTCCTGAGCTCAGCTGGAAGTACGTCGGCAGGCCCATCATGCTACTTGCTCACGAGACGAAACGGCAAGATGCATCAGTCCCTCTTCAGCAGGACACCTTTTGTAGCTGCGGCTTCGGCGGAAGAGGTGTGGCCCCACCGTTTCCCACGTCCTGCTACCCGACGCTGCAGCTAGTCGCTTTTCCGAGCCGTCGGATATGTGTCCGGCAGCGACTCCGCAACGTGACCGCTAGTGCTGCAGCTGGCACAGTAGTCGTGCCTACCCCATGGGGTATTCGACGCCAAGTGTAAGTGGAGATGGTCAGAGTGTATATAAGGCGGAGAGGGCAAGATGGAAAGACGGTGAGACGGGGAGGACGGGCTCATCGCCGTTGTATTTGCCACGATGACAGAGCTACAGACGAAGACGAACAGCGCCGTCGATAAGGCCACGGTGGACCAGGTTGAGATGTGCGATGACGGCTCGCTGGCCGAGAACGAGGCGAAGCAAAAACTCGGCCACGGAGGCGACATTGCGCTGGCTGTGTTGGGCGAGACCGATGAGATGGGCGAGATTGACCCGGCCGAGGAACATCGGCTGGTGCGAAAGATCGACCGGGTGCTGCTTCCGCTGTTTGCCATGTCGTTTATGTTTTTTTATGTAAGTGTCTAGTCCCGAGATAGAAGCCGAATGGGCGTGAGTCTGATGCATCTGTCCACAGGTCGACAAAACCACGCTCTCGTACGCGGCCGTGTTTGGCATCCAGAAGGACCTGCGCCTGCACGGCACCGACTACAGCTGGCTGTCGGCGCTCTTCTATCTCGGCTTTCTCGCCTGGGCTGTGCCGGCCAGCATGTTGCTGCAGCGTCTGCCCGTCGGCCGCTATCTCAGCACCATCTTTCTCTGGGGCGTCCTGTTGATGGCCCAGGCCGCCTGCCACGACTTTGCCGGCCTGGCCGTCTTGCGCGTCGTCGGCGGTGCGGCCGAGGCTGTCGCCGATCCCGCCTTTATCCTCGTCACCAGCATGTGGTACACCCGCCGCGAGCAGCCCGTCAAGATCGGCCTCTGGTACTGTGCCAACGGCCTCGGTGTTGCCGGTGGCGGTCTTCTCGGCTATGCCATCGGACAGATCCGCGGTGCTCTGGCTCCCTGGCGCTACGAGTTCCTCCTCATCGGTGCCTGCTGCTCGCTCTGAGGCCTCTTTGTCGCTATCGCCCTGCCGGACAGCCCGGTCGATGGGGGCCCGAGGACCAAAAACCGCTTCGGCTTCGGCTTCTCTTCCTTCAGCATCAGCCGCATCCTTCTTCCCCTGACCGCCCGCAAGCGCCGGCTGGCCGTCTACCGTCTCCGCGACAACCAGACCGGCATCGCCAGTCCCACCTTCAAGAGGCACCACGTCGTCGAGGCCCTCTTCGACGTCAAGACCGTCCTCTTCTTCCTCATCGCCCTCTTTCACTCGACCACCAACGGCGGAACTACCAACTTTGGCACCATCATCACCAAAGGCTTCGGCTTCTCTACACGTAAGAGCACAGCCCGGCAGCAGCTAGATCTCTTGTTCTGACCATCCCCCTCCCAGTGGTCACCACCCTGCTGCAGAATCCCTACGGTGCCTGCATCTTTCTCTTCATCCTCAGCAGCGTCTTCATCAACGACCGCCTGCCGCCCAACAGCCGCTGCCTCGTCATGGTGGCCTTTCTTCTTCCCAGCATCGCCGGCGCCTTTGGCCTACACTACGTGCCCAGCGACCAGCGCGTCGGCTGTCTGATCTGCTACTATGTACGTGTGTCCCAAGACGGGCCTGTCCACGCGTTGCTTAGTCATCAACTGCTCACAAGCCCAGCTCACCGGCTCCGTCACCGCAACCTGGGTCCTGCTGCTGTCCATGCAGACGGCCAACGTGGCCGGCCACTCAAAGAAGATGATCACGTCGGCGCGTCTGTTTCTTGGTAGGCCTGTCTTCCCCTCCGCCTCCATCGCACCTTCTGACACGACTAGGATACTGCACCGGCAACATCGCTGGCCCCTTCTTCTACAAGGCCGAGCAGGCCCCCGTCTACTCTCTGGGCATCTGGAGCATGGTGGCTGTCCTTCTGCTCGAGACGGTCATGATCCTGATCCTGCGCTTCGCTCTGGCAGCCGAGAACAGGCGGCGCGACCGGCTGCAGGGCCCAGAGAGAAGGAACTTGGACGCCACCGCTTTCGAGGACTTGACGGACAAGGAAAACATGAACTTTCGCTATGTTTACTAAGCGTCTGTTGTATGTCTATAGAGTTCATTAAAGACAAGACATACACTCTATGCGATAACTAGACCGACGTGACTGAGGTCTCGTAAAAGCACTGAAGGAGATGGGGCTAACGCCTCAAGGCCGGAATTCATGGTAAAGTGAATCGCTGCCGTCGTATGATACCTCAATCGTCACACTCCTAAAGCCGGGTGACAGCACCCCTTTTCCGACTTCCTATCCGAATATAAGCCCACTGCCAGCCGTCCTTGACGTCTCCTTGTCGCCGTATGACACCTCCTTGCTTCTTCCCCGCAAATTGTAGCCCCATGATATTCCCCATCGTTACCCCATGTCTTGCTTATCCGACCATGGGGATTGCGGAGACGGTTAGAGAAGAGGGGGAGATGTGGACAGATGAGGTCAAATCGCCACATGTGAAGAGAGAAGGCCTCTTTGATGCCTGATCCAGATGCATAAGAGCGGCCGCTCTCGTTTGTGTCTTTGTCCAAGATTGTGTCCGACATGTCCTTGCCCTTCTCTCTTTCCTCTTGCAACCACGCGCCATGGCAGCAAACATGCAGAACAGTTTTGCCCTAGACAGCAAAAACGACAAGAAGGACGACCTCGCCATCGACATACAGACGCTTGAGGCCGTTGCCACCAAGAGCCCAGAGAGCGAGTGTCCACAGTGGATCCGCGATGCCTCACCTGAGGAGCTGGCGGCCAAGGAGACGCGTCTGCGGCGCAAAATTGACATCCGGCTGTAGGTTATGCTGCTGCTGCTGCTGCTGCTGCTTTTGATCTGTGCTGACCCGACAGGATGCCCTTGATCGTCTTGATGTATATTCTGAACTAACTCGACCGCAACAACATTGCCGCGGCCGGACTGTCGCATCTGCAGCGCGACCTGCACCTCAAGGGCTACCAGTTCAACACCGTCGTCAGCATTCTCTTTACCGGCTACCTGCTGATGCAAGGTGAGCTTCGGCGTTGTGGTGTCGTGTGTGATGCTTACTAATCAAACATCCCCCCCCTTAACAGTGCCCTCCAACATGCTGCTCAACAAGCTCGGCCGGCCGGCGCTGTACCTGCCCGGCTGCATGCTCATCTGGGGCGTGGTCTCGGGTGCGACGGCAGCGTCGCAGTCGTATGGCGGGATGCTGGCGGCCCGCTTCGTGCTCGGCTTCATCGAGGCCGCCTACTTCCCCGGCTGCCTCTACTACCTCTCATGCTGGTACACGCGTCGCGAGCTGGCCCTGCGCACCGGCATCCTGTACAGCGGCTCGCTGCTGTCGGGCGCCTTTGGCGGGCTCATCGCCGCCGGCATCCTCGACGGCATGGACGGCCTGCATGGCCTCAGCGCCTGGCGCTGGTTATTTATTCTGGAGGCCTGCCTCACCGTCGGCGTGGCACTGGGTGCTTTCTTCCTGCTGCCGAACCTGCCACGCACCACACGCTGGCTGTCGGCCGAAGAGCGCGAGCTGGCCAGCTGGCGGCTGCAGGCCGACATTGGCGAGGACGATTGGATCGATAGCCGCCACCAGTCGCCGCTGCACGGCTTCCGCCTGGCCGCCACTGACGCCAAGACGTGGCTCATCCTGGTCGTCATCTATGGCTCGACCGCGAGCGGCTCCATGACGACCTTCTTTCCAACGTGAGTGGAAGAGAGAGGGGGGGAGAGGGAGAAAAAGAGAAAAGAAAAAAAAAAGAAAAGAAAGAAAGACTAACAAACTAGTGTTGTCAAAACCCTTGGCAAGGGAAACATCACCACCCTACTCCTCACCACCCCTCCCTACCTGATCGCCGTCGCCGCCTGCTTGACCAACGCCTGGCATGCCGACCGCACCGGCGAGCGGTACCTGCACATTACCCTGTCTCCCCTGTTAGCTATGGTTATGTATATCGTCGCCATCTCCACCACCAAATTTGCGCCTCGCTACTTGTAAGTGTACCCGTTCCTCCATCCTCTTGCTTCTTTAACAGTGACTGACAGCACAGCGCTATGTGCATCATGGTAGGATCGACGTACTCGGGCTACGTTGTCGCCCTTGGCTACATCTCTAACAGTAGGTTTTCCCCATCTTTGTTCCCCTGCCTACACCTGCTGACCTACTAGTTCTTCCCCGGCCTGCCAGCAAGCGTGCCGCCTGTCTTGCACTTATGAACAGTCTTAGCAACGTCTGCCAGATCTACTCGCCATACCTCTATCCAAGTAAGTAAAGTGTGAAACTTAGAAAGCTTCCAGAAAACTCAGGCTCACATTCATCCCCAGAATCTGCTGCCCCTCGCTATGCCACTGCCTTTGGGGTGAACATTGCCATGTCCGCAATGACTGTCATTGCCGCCACCGGCTTGCGCTTCTACCTTGCTCGTCTGAACAAGAAACTCGATCGCGGCGAGCACGTACGTGATGTCAGCTCCAGTGGGGCTGCTGGAAATGATGGATTTCGCTTTCTGCTGTAAAGTCTTGGCTGTGGTGTTCTTTTGCATTTCATGGGATCGGTACACCAAGAGGCGGGAATTACTGTGTATGTCCACTGTCGTCTGTTCTTGACTGGGAAATGGGGAAGCGAATTTGTTAAAATGGATGTAGTGGGCACAAATGTATCGCCATAGTCAAGATACAAATGGGTCTACAGCACGTTCGAGATACTGCGTGCTAGCACGCAGTTGCAGCCTTTGCTGGCCCTTTTCATGTATAAAGGAAGGCCTTCCTATCCAGATTAGCTGTTAGACCTTTCTTCAGTTCAGTGAAATCAAAACCATTTACATGACAGAGATTAGCCTTATCACCAGTCCCCTTTTTTTCAGTGAAGCTCCTAAGATTTGAAAGACATATAAACAGAGTAGAGATCTCTATATACTCCATATCTGTACTCCATATCTGTACTCCATATTAAGAAGCCACATCCGCTTGAGAAAAATAAGATGCACGCTGCTCCGTCATGAAGAACTATTGCTAAGAAAAGGACGCCGTCACCAAAACGGTCAAGTTCTAATGCCAAGCGCTTTGTACATATACCAATACACACAACTTCATGACTGCGTACAATTTGATAATTTGATAAAATGTGTCTAACCCTAAGTTCTGGTACAAAATATGTGCGTATCTCGGGCTCAGGTTATACCTTATTTCCGGCCCTAAGCGCCCCGTACTTACAAAAGGATACGCGGGGTCCTTACGTAACACATGACGCCGGTGTCGGCTTTACAAACATTTCCTATGACTGATCGACCAACTTTAACTTTTCAACAGATTTTTCGACTCTCGAACGTCAATTGATACAATTCCGCGCCATATGCTCCATTGGCCTCATCCATCCCATTGATTACATTGGCCTTGAGAACGCAACGGACGCCACTCACGAATATTTCCAACATGGCCGAGAAAAAGGCGGACGCCCCGGCAGCTGGCATGCTCTGGGGGGGCAGGTTCACAGGTTCGATTGTCTCGGGAAACAAGCTTCAGATGTAGTATACTGACCTCACGGTACGCAGGTGCGATTGATCCTCTCATGTATAAGTACAATGCCTCCATCCAGTACGACAAGGCTCTTTACAAGGAAGATATCCTTGGATCGATTGCCTTTGCCAGAGCCAACTCAAAGGTTGGCATCGTCAGCGAAGACGAATTTCAGGCGATTGAGCGTGGTTTGCTCCAAGTGATGGAAGAATGGAAGCAGGGAACTTTCGCTATCATGCCGAACGACGAAGATGTGAGACACCGCCCCGTTCTACTCAACTTCTCGAGGCTAACACAATGGACCAGATTCATACGGCAAACGAACGTCGCTTAGGAGAGGTTATCGGCAAGGACATCGCGGGTAAGCTGCACACAGGTCGCAGCCGCAACGAGCAAGTTGTCTGTGATATGCGCATGTGGTTACGGGATCGGATCCGCGAAATCGACAGCCAACTCGTTGCATTCCTCAGAGTCATTGTCACACGTGCCGAGTCTGAAATGTAAGCCTAGCCCCCCACATCTGGCCAAAAGCAGCCTCCTGCTGACTGACAACCCCAGCGACTACATCATGCCTGGATACACCCATCTCCAGCGTGCCCAGCCAGTTCGGTTTTCTCAATGGCTGATGTCATATGCCGCTGCGTTTAAGCAGGATCTTGAGCGGTTGCGCCAAGTTTTCGAAAGGGTTAATTTAAGTCCACTTGGTTGTGGCGCTTTAGCTGGCAATCCATTCGGGATTGATCGAAATATGATAGCTGAGGAGCTTGGGTTTAGCGGAATAACCTTGAACTCCATGAATACTTCGGCCGAGCGCGATTTCCTACTCGACTTTCTTGTCTGGAACTCGATTTTCACCAACCACGTTAGCAGGTGGGCTGAGGACCTCATCATATATTCGACATCTGAGTTCAGCTTCGTGCGGCTGGCCGACGCCTATTCTACGGGTAGCTCTTTGATGCCCAACAAAAAAAACGGGGACTCGTTAGAGCTTTTGCGCGGCAAGTCAGGCCGTGCTTTCGGTCAAATGGCTGGGTTGATGATGGTGAGTCCTCATATCAACATCTCAGATAGTTGCCTTGGCTTTGGGGGTGACCAGGAGTGTATCGAGAGTAGCTACTAACTGTTCACTTGAAAGACTCTGAAAAGCTTGCCATCTTGCTATAATAAAGATCTCCAGGAAGGGTGGGAGCCTATGCTGGATTCGGTTCAGACTGTGTCGGACAGTCTAGGTATAGCCAATGGGGTCCTGTCTACATTAAAGGTGCGGCCGGAGCGGATGGAGGCTGCTCTGGACAAAACGATGCTAGCTACTGATGTCGCAGAGTGGTTGGTGAGGAGGAAATGTCCGTTCAGAGAGGCTCACCACATCTCTGGACGCGTCGTTGCACTGTCTGAAAAGCTGGAAATTTCGATGGACAAGCTGACCCTTGAGCAACTGCAAGCCATTGATTCTCGGTTCACAGCAGACATTGCGGAGGCATTCGAGTATGAAACGAGTGTTGAGGCAAAATCGTCTAAAGGCGGTACTAGCCGATCAAGCGTGCTGGAGCAGATCCAGGTACTCAGGGCTATGTTAGATTAGGGGTTTGATAGCTAATCCCATCTGCAGCGACCTCTGTGCAGCCTTATCTCCTACACTTGTAAAGTTCTATATACAGAGTAACTTCTATTGCGTGAGGAATGCCAATGGCAGACACAGGCGACTTCGGATCTATAGCAATGTTGGCTAAACTCTAGACACTTCCTATTTTTCCTCCTCTTGCGATGTTCTTTCTCCTGTGGGTGTAGACTATTGACGTCGCGCATAGGTAAGCTAAGCATGGTATGATGGAATTACTGCCTATAGAAACTACTCGTCTATAGACTCGCCGTTGTTGTTGCTGATCTTAAGACGACCAGGACATTCCTCGCGATGCTGTTTCATGTCTTCGATTCTTGGCATTTGGCAAGCACCGCAAAGGAGCCACGGACATGTGAGCCTGTGTACCGCGATGTCGCTCTTCGGGAGGCGGACGATGCACTTGCAGCATTTGCTATAGGGCCCCGGACAATTGTGAGAGTCCTTCTCAAACTAGCAGAAGTATTGCTCGCACACACTGCATCTCCAACGGGGCTTAGGCATACTATAGTCCACAGCATCGTGACTGTGTGTACGCTAAACCACCTAGGAGCTATCGACGAGGTCGACCTGGATGAACCGAAAGCAGGGATCGTCTATTTTTACGCCACCTGAATGGGTTTCCCTGAACGTAGGTTCCCTGACATCGTGCCGATTTAACAGCCATTGTGTTGTTAAGCTTGTTTAGAAGCCTCCCTGTCCGCGAAGTGCGTAAGAAACCCCTTCCCCTCGAGCTCTTTCAATTTGGGATTCGTATCAGTTTCGTGTCCTGGGGCAACAAGTTTCTGAATAAGCAGCCTTTTCCAGCAGAGGTGTAAAGGCAATTTGTACATGCCCCTTTTGCAATATCGATGGAAGAGTGGTCGTAGCTGATATAACACGTCGCCCAGTGTCCAAAGTCCTTCTCGCACGTTCTGCAAGGGCTAGGAGCAAAAACTCCGACTACCTGGAGTAGACCAGATAAAAGGTGACATGAATGATCGATCTTGAAGGTGGCTGCGCCATATATTTCTTTCAAGGGATTTTAGTTTCGGGGCTGTTTCTTTAAAGTTGCCCATTTGACTTCAGTTAGAAGATATGAGAATAGACGATCCTCCATGGCCAACCAGGTACTCGTCTTGGAGAATGTCAAGGCAAGTGAATACTTCTCCTCCACAACTGGATATGTCGTATACAGAATGTGCTAGGCTAGAGTCTGATGCTCTAGATCGGTGACCAGCGTTTGAATGGGGAGGATGGTTGTAAGAGAAGCTTATGTTTGACTTCGACTGGGAGGTCGTGTTGGAAATCAGAATCAGAAAACTGGCCAGCTCCTTCTTCTTCTTCTTCCGCCACAGAGCCATCGGTTTTTTTGGTGTTTCGTAGTTTGGCCGCTTGTTGTTTCAGACGTCGTTTCATTTGGTAAAGCTCCCCGACAGCTTTCGTGTTGTTTCGTCGTGTCTTATGTCTTTTTTTCCTCTTCCATCGACTTTTTGGTGACGACCTGGTTTCGTGTGAAATTTGTGGAGGGCCCGCCGGCGTGGCGAAGCCAGGGTCGTTTCCAGAAGCAACATCAGGATCTACTCCAGAGCAGGCACACCCTAAGGCACAGGTGTACCTCCGAAGAAGGGAATTCTCAATGATAGTTTTCGTCGTTTATATTTGGTTGTTATGGCGGCTTTTATAGATTTAATCTAATTTTGTTATCTGTCGTACGTATTTTCTTCTTTAAAGGTGTCTTATTAGCAACTCTTCTCTAAGCATAGTCGAGCTTAGCTTGTGCTGACACAAAAAAAAAGTGTCTTAACGTCAATTATAGCCATTTCCTTCAAGGCCATAAGCAGGATGTCCCTTCCCCTTGCTTTCCATCAGTGCTAACCCTTCGCCATGCTTCGTCTCAACGAGTGTCATATCAAGGAACTTCTCATAGAACGGAACTGATCTCTCCCAATCTCCGGTAAACAGAATGCTGCGCCTCATATGAGGCAAGTTTTCAAAGGTCTCTCGGATACATCCAATGAGCCAGCGACCGAGGCCCTTTCCTTGATACTCTGGGCTGATCCAGACGTCTGTGAGATAAGAGAAAGTCGTATAGTCGGTTACGCATCGAGCCAGGCCGATGACCTTCAGCTCTGAGGAAGGGATTGCCGACTCGCCGGGCGCGAGCTGTTCATACAAGCCAAACACGAGCGAATTCTCAAGTATTTCCTGCATTGCTTCAGATGGCAGCGGCTTCGCCCAGTACAGAGCCCCGGATGCGAAGATATCGACGAGTGTTGATACTGGCACCAGATTGGGATCGGTAGACACTAGGAATCCGGTTTTCTTCCAGGAACAGTCCCGAAGCTGTGATTTGACAGACGCCATGACAGGCAATTAGAGAGGTGAGCCACAAAATAGACTGCGAAAGTGCCGTACAAAGATACAGTACAGGTCGAAGCATGCCGACTGTCTTTATAGGTACCTGATAATTTTTATGATAGTCTAGAGCCGAGCCGACCCTAGATGAGTCATTAAATAGAGGACGTGGCGCACTATTTTATCGACACGCCCTTGAAATGGCATCTTGGCAGACAGGATCATGTGTCCTGAATTGGCCTAGCGTGATTTTGGGCTATAGGAACCGCATTCAGTACTCCGTACTTTGTATATACATTCCTTGTCTGGCCGAGTACCGTTTTCTGTAGCAGCTGTAGCCTTAGCATCAGCACCCACCCCATATTTAGAAAATGGCAATGGCATTGGGCGGACTGGCAACGCCGCCGGGAACTTTGAGAGGCACGCTGCTGACAAAGAAGGACCAGCGGTGCAGCTCGACGCACTTGCGGGCGAGGGCCTCGAGGTCGAATAGCTCGCCGATGGGCACGCCCCAGCCAGCCAGCATCCACTGATGTAGCAGCCCGCCGCCCTGCATCTCGGCCTCCCAGGGTTCGCCGGCCCAGATGCCGCCGATCCGCGTATGAAGACCACCGATGGGCGCGCGCTCAAAGCTGGGCGCATCTCCAGCCACGGTGGCGAAGCCGCAATCCCACATCCATCGCAACGTGTCGATGGTCGGGGCAATTCCAATAAAATCGGGTGCCGGCCGGTCAGCCAGGGCCTTTTGCTCGGTGGCCGACAGACGCTCGTACGCCTCGGTGCAGCCGCTGCGCACCAACAGGATGTCGCCCTTTTGCAGTTCTAGATCTTGGTACCTTGCCACAGCTTCGAGCTCAACCACGGTGATCGCGGTCGACGAAAATGGCGCGATCGTCTTGCCGTGCTTCTGGCAGAAGCCGGCATAGTCCAGCAGCACGCCACGCCCGACAATCCCGCCGCGCTCCACCCACGCTGCACGAGGAGTCAGTCGATGGTCTATGGTCCTTTCCCTGTCTCTGTCTCGGTCCAATTAGTCACCCACCATCCAGTCCCAACACGTTGGACCCATCCAGCTGCTCAGCCGTGACGTTGCCATAGAACCGCTTGGCCTTTTGGTAGCCGTAGTGGCGGAAGCCGTCCCACTGGCTCGAGCACTGCGTGTTGAACTCAATCGTGTCGTCATTGACTGTTCGAGGTTGGCCATGCACATCCAGCAGCACCTTGCGCTGCCACCGGAACGCCGGCCGGCCGAAGCTGGGGTGCGACGGCTTGTCCAGCGTCCAGTCCAACGACACTCGCTCGCCCGTCCGGATCTCCCGGGCTGCCGATGCTGCCACATGGGCTGGCGTGAGCATGTTCAGCGCCCCCAGCGCATCATCGCGGCCGTACAACCCCCAGGCATTGCCAGGAGGGCCGGCCGGGTCTAGCGGCAGGCTGGCGAACGGCGGGCGGTCGGGCACGGGCGTGGGCGTTGGCGACATGACCGCTATGCACAGAAGCCGGTTCCATACAGATGCAGTCCGATCGGGCCACTCTGCTGCTGTGCTGCCGGGTCGTACTCGTACTCGTTGGAGAGGGGTCTCGGGCCAACTTGAGAAAACTGCTGACAGCTCCTAAAACCGCGCTGGTGTTGGGCCCCACAATCCACGGAAAAGGAAACTGCGGGGAACGTTCCTTCCCGTCTAGACCCAACGCCCGCCCCATTTTTCTTGACCCGCTCTTCCCCCAGACTCTTCCGTCCTGTCTTTCTCCTGTCTTTCTCCCGTCTTCTTTATTCTGCTGGCCAAGTTTCCGACTTCCGTCTGCAAAGCTCCGTCACCCATCTTCCATTTCGAACGACCCATGCCGGCCAAGATGGAGCACCAGCCAGAGCCTGCTGCCGCGTTTCCGCCGCCGCGTTCTCCCGACCCTTCTCCACACCAGCTGTTCCGCCAGCCTCAGCCGTCCGAGACACACCAACAGCAGCAGCAAAACCAGCAGCCACAACGACAGCTCCCAGATCTGGCTTCCCCTTCCGAAACGCCAGTCGAAGGGTCTTCCAGGAAGCGGAAGCGGGTGCCACCAGAGCTACGACGACGCGTTACACGTGCTTGCGACCGGTGCAAGAGGTAAGCGAGCAAGGCTCGGCTGTGTCTCTCGTCTTTCCACTATCTTCAAGTAGGATGAAGGCTGTTAACAAGACCCGGATAGACGAAAGGTCCGCTGCACGGGCGACAAGCCATGCCTGCACTGCACCGAGGCAAAATCCACGTGCACATACGACCTGACCTATGGACGCGGTCGTCTGCCGCCGATCCCATTGGCCCAGGAATTCTCTCCAACGGGGCCGTCCCTCAATGAAGTCTCCGCTCCACTGCATACACGCAGCTTCTCATTTTCCGCAGGCAGCAGGCCTATAGCGGCTGCGCCGGTTGGCCTAGGCGAGCGGCTGTCCTTTCTGTCTGAGGCTGCCACAACAGCCAGGATGGACCGGCAGCAGCAGAAACAGCCGTCGAACTCGAGCATTTCCAATCCGCCCAGCTCTGGAAGCATCAATACCAAATTCAGCAGCAACCACAATGCCGACAATGACACCACCACCAACAAAATCAACGCCGTCATCTCAACTTCTGCCTCAGCTACAGCTCCGGCCTATGCCATCGTAGCCACGTCTTCCCGCGTCTCTCCCGAGCCTTCGCAAACAGATCTGCAGGGACATTACGTCGGTCCGTCTTCTGGCGTCTCCTTCTTGCTTCGTGTGCAGAAACGCCTGCACGAGACTGTGTCCTTCTCCCAGGCCGCATCTTCCTCCATCTTCACCTTTGGCGACGCACCACTGCCGGAGTATGACGCTTCCTTTCCTCTGCTGTTGACCCGATCCGAGGCAAACTCTCTTCTGGAACGCTATTTTGACTTTGCCGTCCCTACTCACCGTTTCTTGCACCGGCCCACTGTCGAGGCCTGGCTAGCCGAGTTCTACGCCACCAAGGGCAGCATGGCCAGCCACGAAGACACCCGCGCCCGCATCGCCGTGCTTTTCATGGTTTTTGCCATGGCCACCGAGTACATGTCACCAGACTCAGCCGCTCCAGGAATGGTCTCCAGTGCCCAGTACTTTCTCGCTGCAGAGCAGCAGCTGTCCAAGGAGCGTGGCTCTGTGCGCCTGGCCAGCGTTCAGGCTCGGCTCTGCCAGTGTTTCTACCTCCTGGCCCAGTCACGCATCAACCACTGCTGGAGCCTGTTCGGCACCACTGCCCATCTGGCCCTGGCCATTGGTCTCAATCGCAACCGGCGTGCCGACCCTGCCTCTGGCCTTGGGCACATTGATGTCGAGTGTCGTCGCCGCACGTTTTGGTGCACATATAACCTGGATAATTACTTGAGTGCCGCTCTCGGCCGCCCGAAAACGTTTCATGATGAGGACATCGATCAGGAGCTGCCCTCGATCCTGGAAGACAGCGAGATCTTCCACGACGAGATCAGGCCCGGCCAGCCCCGTGGCCAGTCCACGATGCTGGCACCCGTGGCACATGTGCGGTGAGCAGCCTCTGCTGTCCTGATGTTCCTGCATAAATATTCTGCTGACCCTCTATCTTCTTCCCAGGCTTGCGCGGATAGTGAGCGTCATTCTTCGCGATCTCTACTCCATCCATCCCATATCCACATCTACACGCGCGTCGTTGTCGCGCAAGCACTCGGAGGCTCTGGCAGCATGGCGCAGAGAAATATCTCGCTTTCTCGATACCGACCGCGATGGCGCCTCCCTGCTGATGCCCGTCTTCCAGCGACAGATCAACGTGCTAAACTTGGCCTACTGGCATGCCCTGCTGCTCACGCACCGGCCGCTACTGCTCAGCAACTTTGCCTACCTCCAGCGTTACGGCGCCGACTCGCGTAACGCGTCAGACCGCGTCTACATCCAGGAGAGTACAAACCGGTGTCTGGACGCCGCCATGAGCATCATTGAGATTGTGGACAATATATCTCAGGGCGGTCAGCTCTTCAAAGCTTTCTGGGTATGCTTTGTCCCATTCTCGTCTCACGTTGTCAAATCCAGCTGACAAAGCAGTTCACTATGTATTTTGCCTTTTCTGCCGTCGTTGTTGTTTACGTCTATGTCATTCAGCACCGGTCTTCTCCACCAGAGACATACGGACAGTATCTTTCAGCGGCGATAGAGTGCCAACGCCAAATTGTTCAGCACGCCGAGACCGGATCGCTGGCGCAACGTTACACGCTCGTCCTCGAGGAGCTGCGCCTTGTGACGGTCAAGCAGGTCGGACTGCAGCGACAGACCTCTATGCTGCCCACTCGGACTCCCCATGCCGGCGGGAATGAAAACGGTCGTAGCAGCAGCAGCAGCAGCATTCCGTATGCTGCCGGCGTCGAGGCCAGCTTTCGTTCCATGGGCATTGCAGGCATTGTCAATGATCCATTTGATCTGTCTGGCGCACCCTTGGACGAAGGAATGGTGGACTGGAACGAGAGCCCCAGCAGCTCTCTGGCCGATTTTACCAGCTGGGGCCACTTTGACTCCATGGTCTCGTCCGGCTTCTGGCCTTTTGATTCCATAGCCAATGAAGACCGTACATTACGCATGTGACAGCTTTCAGAAAACTGGGGAACGCAAACGATCAATTGCCGAACCATACACAACCTTGTGCTTGCACGGAGTATAGATCGTCACCCCGCAACTTGGCTTATTAGTGTCATTAGCACAAATTACAACGGGTCGTTGGCGCTGCGCTTTATCCGATGTGCTTTTCCGATGCACTAACAAGATCTCCACTGGGACCTATCCGAGAGAGATTCTGCTCGGCACAGGTTTACGCCACGCGGAGAAGACCAGATGCAGAAATGCGGCCGAAGAAGGTGCTCGGCTGACTCTCACTATGGCTACTATTCCAGCTCTCAGGTCTGCTACAGCATCCTATAAATTCCCGCTCTCAGAGATGCCTATAGCACACAGCAACAAACCTACCAGACACAGACAAAGATCGCCAGGTCAAGCACAAGTCCTGGACTCGCTGACCTCATCATGGCAGCTACTGCGCAGGCTCTCGCCCCCCTTCAGCACTTTGCTTCTGGCATAGAAGCCAAGAATACCGTCGAAATATACACCATGTCGGTGGCAGACGACAGCAGCCCGCCAAAAATGGTCAACGACCTCCTGCTCAGCCGTGTTCGTAATTCCCCGGAAACACAGTTTCTGGGATACCCTGCCACATCCAAAGGCAGGGCCGACTACGTCTACCACACAGTTCAGGACGTTGACCGTTATGCCACCACTGCTGCATGGCGATATCTGCAGTCGGGACTAATTCCTGAACATCCTAGTCCCAGCAAGGCCGAGGTGGTGGCCATCTTGGCGCCATCCAACTTTGACTATGTCGTGTCCATCTTCGCGTTGTCGCGGCTGGGCTTCGCCATCTTGTTCCTGTCGAATCGCCTAGCGCCTGATGCGATTGCCAGCTTGCTTCGGAAGACGGCATGCACCAAGCTGATCGTGTCGGCGAATCACGCACCCATGGCTGACCGGCTGCGAGACGAACAAAAGTGCCCTGTCTCGGTCTTTCCGATCGTTGGGCACCCCGACTACACCTCGCATGCCTCGCAGAAGAGCTTGCCGGAAATTGCTATTTCCAACCCATCACGGCGAATAGCCTTCATCATCCACTCGTCTGGCTCTACCGGTTTGCCGAAGCCCATCTCTCAGACACACGGTGCCTGTCTGGCCAACTATGCTGGTGGCATCCCCTTTCGCGCCTTCATCACGTTGCCGTTGTACCACAACCACGGAATTTCGACGCTCTTCCGCGCCCTCTGTGCTGGAAAGAAGGCTGCTCTCTACAACGCCAGCCTTCCTCTGGCTGGCAGCACGCTGGTGGAGTCCATACGAGCTGTGGACCCCGAGAGCCTGCACTGCGTACCATACGCACTCAAGCTGATGGCTGAGGACGCGCGCGGCATCGACACACTCAAGCGGCTGAAGCTAGTTCTTTACGGCGGTAGTAGCTGCCCTGACGAGCTGGGCAACCGTCTGGAAGATGCCGGCATCTACCTGGCCGGTCACTACGGGGCAACGGAGATGGGCCAGCTGATGACCTCCTTCCGGGACCCGGTTGTCGACAAGGAGTGGGCCTACATGCGTCCAGTGCTGTCGGCAAAGCCTTTCTTGCGCATGGTCCCACGTGGCGACAATACGTTTGAATGTGTCGTTCTTGACGGTCTGCCATCCAAGGTGCTGTCCAACTCGGAAGACCCGCCAAACTCGTTCTACACCCGCGATCTCTTTCAGCCGCACCCGACGCTGCCTGATGCCTGGAAGTACCTTGGCCGCATCGACGACCGGGTGACGCTGATCAATGGTGAGAAGGTGCTGCCCATTCCGTTTGAACACCAGATTCGTCAGCACGACCTCGTGCGCGAGTGCGTCGTCTTTGGCATTGACCGGGCGGTGCCGGGCCTGGCCATCATTCCCAGTGACAAGGCCAAAGGTCTGTCCAAGAGCGCGCTGCTCGACGCCCTGATGCCGGTTGTGGATGCCACCAACGCGCACACAGAGGCCTTTGGGCGCATCTCGCGGGAGATGATCGAGATCCTCGACGGCGACACGGTATATCCGGCAACCGATAAAGGAACAGTAATTCGTGCGGCCTTCTACAGCCGGTTTGTCTCAGTCATTGATGCCGTGTATGCACGCTTCGAGGCAGCGCCAGCGGCAGAGGAAGGGGGGGACGGCCTGCGCGTGCTCGATGAGACGGAGCTTGAGACATATCTCCTCGACATTTTCGTCAACAAGCTGGGCATTGTGGGCTTGCAGGCCGAGACGGATCTGTTTGAGGCCGGCGTGGACAGCCTGCAGGCAATCATAGCGCGGGCTCAGATCGTGCGCGAGATCGACCTCAGCAGCAAGCGGCCAGCCCAGAACGTGGTGTTTGAATACCCGACGGTGCGGCTGTTGGCTCAGCACCTGGTGTCTCTACGCACTGGGGCTGCCGACGGCACGGAAGGAGACGTCGCCGCGGGGGAGATTCAGGCCATGCGAGATCTCATTGCCAAGTACAGCGACTTCTCTTCCTTTACGTCCCTGCCGGCAAGCACTCACGTGTGTCCGGAAGGCAGGGAGGGGGCCGAGACCGTTCTGCTTACGGGGGCAACGGGCTCACTGGGCGTACACATTCTGCGGAAGCTGGTGGACAAGCCGCACGTGACGAAGATCTTCTGCCTCGTGCGGGCATCGTCGCAGCCGGCAGCCAAGGAACGGGTATACGCCACGCTGGCAGCCAAGGGCCTGCCAGCCTTGACGCAAGATGCCCAAGATAAGGTAGTATGCCTGCCGGCAGACCTGAGCCAGAAGACACTGGGACTGGACGACGACATACTGGCACAGCTTCGGCGTCGGTTGACGACAGTGGTGCATGCAGCCTGGGCCGTCAACTTCAATCTGGGCGTACGCAGCTTCGAGGGGCACCACATTCGCGGCACATACAACCTGCTCAACACATGTCTCCGAGTCGAGGGTGCCCCCGCACGGCTGTTTTTCTGCTCGTCTATCTCGGCGGGTGCGGGCACGCCGATTCCAGGCACCGTGGCAGAAACGTACATTGAGAACCTGGCACACGCACAGCCGATGGGTTACGCACGGTCCAAGGTAGTGACGGAACACATCATCAAGGCGGCAGCAGCGCAGACAGGCATGGCCGCACGGGTACTGCGGCTCGGCCAGATCGTGGGCGACGCAGACGAGGGCATCTGGAACACGACCGAGGCCATTCCATTAATGCTGCGAAGTGCCCTGACAATAGGAGCCTTGCCGGCTCTGAGCGAGGTAGGCGACCGTTCTGTGCTCTCATTGCTTCATAGCTGACTCATCCTCCCGCAGACACCTTCATGGATGCCAGTGGACAAGATGGCCCGCGCTGTGATGGAGCTGTCTGGCCTGTCCGGGTCTCGCGGCCCAGAGCCGGACAAATCTCTCGTCTACCAGGTGCAGAACCGGCGGCTCTTCGACTGGACCGAGGAGCTGCTGCCAGCTCTGCGGGCGGCCGGTCTGCCGTTCAAAACGGTGCCGCAGCGAGAATGGGTGGAACTGCTGCGGGCTTCGGACGCCGACCCGACGCGCAATCCGACGATCAAGCTGATCGACTTCTTCTCGGAAAAGTACGACAACGACCGGCCGGGACGCTCCGGGCTGGTCTTTGAGACCGACCGCACGGAGCGGGCCAGCAAGACGATGGAGGACGGCTTCGACATCATCGGCAGTGGGCTGCTGGACAAGATGGTCGCCTGGTGGAAGACGCAGTGGACGGCCGGAGCGGCAGACAACGGCGATGCACATGGATGCAAATAACGAGTGATTTAGTTCTGATTTATGCATATGATTTACCATGCAACAAACAGACCGTCCGAGAATGGGCAGATCGGAAGGTGAACAAACACAGACAACACACAAACAGGCATTGTGATAAGAAGGCTGGCAGACAATCCAATGTGCACCGTCTGCAGGTCCAGCTTCGCCCGCATAGCAAACGGGATCTCGCCTTTTTCAGTGGTGCTGAGGCGCTGGGCCATGCCCCGCGCCACGAGAGACAGGGGCGGGGCGGCCTAGCAGCAATAAAACACGCTGTAATGTCTTACTTGTGTGGATAGGCCAGTCACGGAAGAGCTTCCCCGCCAACAGGCTCGCTAAGACCGCCTCTTGCGTCGTAGCCTGCCCCTCTGACAGCGTTGGCTGCCAGCGCGTGTGCTACTCACCGCCAGAACGGAAGGAACCCAGGACCCCCCGCCCTCTTGTTCTGCGCTTGGGGGGGGAGGAGCTGGCTGGAAGCTGTAGTCGGTTGAGGACACACAGAAAAGACCGGAGAGCAGAGACGGATCGGCCAGTGTCTGTTTGTCTGGCTCGTCACAGCTACAGCAGCTTTCCGGCCGTCTGGTCTGCCCGCACATCTGCAGCTATATGTTTGCCCTTAAACCGAGATTCTCTCCTACCGGATCTTTGCCGTAACTTTATCAGCTCTCTTCAAGCTCTCAAGCATGCATTTTGGGAGTTTCCCACTAGCCCCGAGTACGAGTACCAAGGCCGGCCGACAAGAAACGGCCACAAAGCGAATTGAGCGGTGCTCGAGTGCTTAGCCGATGCCGTAGCCAGCCAACAGGCGGGACAGCTCTGCAGCACCAAGAACAGACAGCGTCGTTTTGCCGACCGTCGGTCCAATCCGAGCCCTCCCCAGGACAAGGTGCAGGTCGGCATTATCGTCGCGCTGAGACCAACCCTCGCCGGGCCCAAGGAAGAAAAGGGAAAGGGGAAAAAGGAAAAAGAGAAAGGGGATAAAGACGAAACAGAAAAAGGACGAAAAGACAACAGAGCCAAGAGGGCAGAGGACACGACAGAATAGACAGAAAGCCAGATTCCCCCATTGACGTGAGGAAAGCGCCGAGGCTAAACATTGTTCCTTTCCGGCTTGACTCTCCTCGCTCGCTCTCTCTCTCTTTCCCGCCCCGCCTAGCGGACGAGCTCCGCTATTCACCCAACCCCTTCAGCTTCGATTTCTCTCTTCCCTGCACATCTCTTTATTTTTTCCTGTTGGATTTTTTCCTACCCCAGGCCGTGCTTCCTCTGACACCGCCCCTCCCTCTCAGTCTCTCTCAGTCCCCCCTCCCCCTGCCCCCTTCCCGAACGGCGAGACGAAGCTGCAGTCGCTGCCACTCCAGCCAGAAACAGCACAGAGACGCCTCTTTCAGTCCGGCCGTATCAAGCCACCGCTCTCTGTGTCCCTCTCTCTCTTTGACTGGGGCCGCTCTGGACAGCAGCCATATCGGACTTGAAAAGGCTGCGGCGATTTTTCCGCGAGCCGATACCGACTCTGCCTCTCTTTCTCTCGCTCTCGCTCTCTCCTTCTACCCCTCTCCTGTCGTCTCAGTGGGCTTGGATTGTCCTGCTCCTTTGCTTCTTGCTGCTGCTCCCTGCTGCTGCTCTGCCTTCCGCCAATCGGCCACCGGACACAATCCCCTCTGCCGGGTCGTGTGCTGTGCATCACACGACAATCACACCGCCGCCTTCCTGACGATGCCTTGCTTCAGAGGCATCGCCGTTAGCATCCATGCTAACGGCGCTCCGCTCCCCGAACACGGCATCCAGAAGCAGTCCCGGGTCTCGCGTATCAACAGCTACATTCCCGTGCCGCAGCCGCAGCTCTCGCCCGACTCGAACAAGCCGGAGGCGGCCAAGTTTGCCATCTCCATCACCCTCCTCACGCCGAGCCTGCCCATACCATACTCGACGCCCAAGCCGACCGAGGCGAATCCGTACCCGCGGCCGCAGCTAGTCGGTGAGCTGCCGCCGGCCCAGGAAGAGGGCCGCGTCAATGGCATTGTCGCACCCTACATTCCGATGACGAACTCGGAGAACGAGACGATCGCGGCCTACATCTATTTTGACGGCCGCGCCAAGGAGGAGGTGGCCACGCTACTACGCCCGGGCGAGGAGACGTGGGTGAACAGCCGGTGGGTGCAGGTGCCCGAGTCCGAGGGCGGCGGCCTGGCCGAGCGCGAGTTTCTCTTCCGCGAGGTCGGCCTGGAGCGTTGGCTCAACGGGCTCGATCTCGAGGGCCACGACGCCGCCAAGAAGCTGGAGAAGCGGAGGCAGCGTTTTGAGCGCCGCCGCAAGCGCCAGGAAGACCAGCGCAACGGCACCGCCGACGCCACCGGCACCCACCGCATTACCAGCGGCACCGGCCTCCACCAGTCGACCTTCCGCTATGGTGGCGCTGATGCGCTCGATCCCGTCGACCTCTCGGACTGCGCCTCGGACGACTCGCCCTCGGACGACGAGCAGCCCGAAGCCACCGGCCAGATCAAGGTCGCCATGTTCCGCGTGCTCGCCTCGGGCGAGATCAAGAAGGGCGAATACTCGCCCCAGTTCGATGCCCACGACGACGACGACGATGCCGAGGGCGCCGCAAAATCGGGCGGTGCCGCCGTCGAGTCCGATGTCGAGCATACGACCAGCTTTGCCAAGCCTAAGAGCCTTGATCCTAAGACTATCTCGACGCAGACCGTCACCGGCATCGACGGGCCAGACCGGCCCTATGCCACCTTTACCTTTTTCTACCGCGGCGAGCGTGAGTTCCTGTTCTTCCTCTTTTACTCTCCTCTTCTCCTTCTTCTTCTTATTCGTCTTTCCCTAACAATGACAGGCCAACTACAAAAGATGGGCGTCATACCATCAGCCAAGGGCCAACAGACAGCGTCGACAACCAGTAACAAGCGCCGGTCTACGCAGCTCGACTTCACTGGCATCGGATCGCTCAAGACCGGCGGCACCGTGAACTTCTCAGCCTTCCGGGACCAGGAAGCGGAAACGGCTCGGCGGAAGATCAAACACAAGAAGAACAGGAGCAGCATCGGGGCCATGACGATGGATGAAGACAGCGACGATGACGACGATGACGACGACAAAATCATAACGATCTCGGGTGCGGATGACAAGGATGACAAGGACGACAAGGACTTTATCAAAGCATCAGACCGGTTGGGGCCCGACGACGCCAAGTTCACGGGTGAGCTTGCGGACGGTGTCAACCGCATTCAGGTACGTGTCTTATGGGTGTGAGCCTGTCTCGCTGCATCTTTTAACAAGCAACAGCTTAAGCGACGGCACTCCGCCGAGCCGGACGCCTCACCAAGCGATTTCCGCAAGTCACCGAGCACCGGCGATCAGACGCCCGATCTGAATGCGGCCGGCACAGCAGGAGCAGCACCAGGGGGGGTGTCAGGACTGGGAGCAGCATTGGCAGCAGCAGCCGGCATCAGCGCCGGCATGTCGATGGCCGCGCCAGGCGCAGCATCGAGTGCAACTGCCGCCGCGTCGGGTGCATTAGGGACGTCGGTGCTGTTTGGCAAGAGCCTGCCAGACGACTCGATCATCGGCAGTCCACTGAAGAGGCACCGGGCCAGCCTGGCCGAGGGACTCGAAGGCGAGCAGCGGTCCGGGCTCGGTTCTTCCTTTCCACCGGCATTGGGCGACATACTCGCAAAGGCAGAGGCTGCGCAGAAGCAGCAGAGCCAAACATCATTAGCACCAGCAGTCAAGGAAGAGGACGAGGAGCTCTGAGCATGCCGATGACGACGACGACGACGACAGCGTCAACGCACAGAGCTCCCCGTTCCCTTCTCTCAAGATGTGCCGGCACACTAATATAGAACATGCCACCAAGAAACAGGCAGGGAAAAGAAGGAGGGCTGCGGGGCGATTCTCCTCTCATCCTCCTTCGTCTTCCCTTCTCTTGCCCTTCTCAGGATACAGAAAGAAGTGTTGGAGTATCTGCCGTTGTGCTCAATTCTCTACCTGTTTCTCTCTGTGTGGTTTTGTGTCTTTGCCGCTTCCCTTTTTCAATATCCTCTCTTCTGGGTAGCCTTGGCTCAACACAACACAAACGACGACTATAATGACGAAAATGACAAGGGGCCTGTCTGCTCTGCTGGTTTTTCATGCTGCCTCCCATTCCCTTTATAAGAACAAGAAGAAAACTCTATATTCGCTACTCGACTCTTGTATTCTGTCATTATCTCCTCTTTGGCCTCGTTTCTATTGGGTATTCCCATTCACGCGGTTCGGCATTGCTGTGCGTCCCGGACGCCCAGATAGATCGTCCGTTTGACCGTGAATGGGGGGCAGGGTGTTTAGCCTTTGGAGGCGCGGAGAACGGCATTGTATGTGCTTCACGAGACAGGCAGAAGGCGTAGCGTATATATCCAATCTCTGTCTGTACCATGACTTGGCTGACAAGATGATGTTGCTGCTTGACTGGACAGGCTTCCCTCGGTCGCGCCTTCCGTGTGCTGTTCTCACGCATTGTAGCATACGTACCCGCCTTTCCGGACTCGTTTCTGTTCCCGCCTTCTTCTCTTCTTCTCTTCCGCTTCCAGGCCGCTGCCGATGAAGTCACCCATCAGTAGTCCAGTCGAGCAGCCAGAAGGTGACTGACAGTATCGGCGACGAGAGGATCGCCGACATGGCTGCTGCCGCTAGTTATCTGATACTTTGGGTTTGCGAAGGCGTGAGCCGTTAATGTGCGTTCGCTGGGATCACCAGAGTATGTTCCCACCACTTGCATCTTGCATTGTAGCAGATCAGGGGTAAGTATAGGTAACACCCCCGGCAAAGCCATCCATTGGAGTTGTAGTCAATCGGAAAAAAATGGCAACGTGTCTGCAGTATGCAAATTCCCTCTGTAGCTCCAAAACGCCCCGTTCTGTGCCGAATGTCCCAGACCATGCGTCCGTTGTGCTCGACTGCCTCTCCTCTCGTTTCCCATTCGCCTCTTCCGGCTGCTAGCGTCTCTGCGCAGCCGCCGCTTTGGCTGCAGCGGCCTTGCGCGACTCGATGTCCACGTAGCGCGGCAGCTCGGCATCGCCTCGGGCAGCCAGCCACAGCAGCACCTCTGGCTCGACCGGTGGTCCTCTGGGCAGTTCTGTCTTTTCTGTCTTTTCTGTCTTTTCGGGCGCCGTGGATGTGCCTGTCCCGATGCTGTCGAGCATGACGACGTCCTGGTCCTGTCGTGTGGCGATGTCGTCCTCGTCCTCGTCGTCCTCGTCCTCTTCGTCCTCGTCGTCCTCGTCGTCCTCCTCCAGCGACCGTCGCAGGCCGGTCCGGACGTTCTCGATGCCGATGACCTCGCGCTCCCGCTTCGTGTACAGGTCCGAGGCCTCTTCGCGGATAAAGTCGCCGATCCGGTCGATGCACCAGGCGCGGGCGTCGGCCCAGATGTCGCCGAGGCCGAGCGGCTCGCGCGGGTCGCCGTTGCGGTTGCCGTGGCCGTCGTCGTCGTCGCTGTTGTCGCTGTCGTCGTCGTCATCGTCGTCATCATCATCGTCGTCGTCGTCGTCCTCCTCCTCCTCGTCGTGGCGGGCCTGCTTGCCGGCCGCGCCGCTGCCCAGAAAGCTCGTGGGCCCGATGCCGCGCGCTGCTGCCGTCTCGCGCGCCGTCTCGGCAATCTGCTCGACGTCTGGCTCCAGCTTCTTGCGCAGCAGCGACGTCAACACCTGCTCGGCCGTGCGGCCCGGAAACATGGGGTCCGGGTGCACAACAATGCGGCGGAAGAGCTCGGCGTGCTGGGCCATCACCTCGTTGAGCGAGGACAGATTCTGCTGCAGCACAAACGCAGACGCCTGGATCGACTCCCTGCCACGAGGTCAGCATCCTCTTCCCTCTCTATCCTCCCTCTCTGTCCCCACGTACGGCGTCGGCATCGGATTGCTCATCAACACACTGTTTTTCAGGCGATCAATACTATTGGTCAGCTGATACAACCGCCCCCGCACCGAGTCAATCGCCTTCAGGTCCTCCTGCGTCAGCCCGAGGGCCGTGTCGTCGGATGCCATTGTTGGTGCCATACTGTCAGGGGCAGCCGCGGTCGTGCAATCGCGCTGAGAACGACCAATGTTGGGTGCGGCGCAAGTCGAAAGTGAGAGATCCGACAGCTTCTCGCAGGCGGGGAATTTGGCCAATAGATGAGTGGGGTCAGAGGAAGCGCGCTATACCCATTACGTCTTACAAGGAACACGTACTCCGCATACATGCATATATGGCATTAAAGAGTCTATGTGCCTTCTTGCCTATGATTGCCCTTTCCGGATTCGAATGGAACTATTTGCAAGTCCTGCATATCTCATTAAATGTTGCAACGCTCAAAGTACAGACCGCCCTTCCTTCTCGCTGCTCGCCTCTCACTTGGCCGCTTCTACACGACCCCAACGGTCCACAGGAGGGTACCGGGCCATGCGCTCGAGATCGTCGAGATGCATGTGCGAGCGGATATACCTGTTTCCTGTCAGCATTGCCGCTCCTTTGCCGCATCTTCTTCTCCGCCCATCGAAACTTACTTTTCGCGCCCGTCGTCGTGCGGGTCATGGTCCCAGCTGGTGAACTTGCCGATCTTGAGGGCCGGCCAGACAAACATGCGCTGGCGCTGCGACAGACGGACCTGGGCGGTGATGCGGTCAAAGTCCCAGCGAGCAGCCGCCTCGGTCTCGAAGGCGACGAGCACTTTGAGTGCGTCGGCATCGGCGGCCGAGAGCACGGCACCACCGTTGGCGGAGCGCTTCTTGTGCAGGCTCTTGGCCAGGTCGTGCAGCTCGAGTGGGTCGGCCACGAGGTTGAACAGCTGCACCCCGTCAGACGGACAGGTGATAAACTTCCAGGGACCACGGCGGATCATCATGAGCGGAGCCACAGTGCCCTCGCCCGTGTACTCGGCAATGACAGTGTCGGGGCCGCCGGCGAGGCCCTGCAGGTGCGGCAGCAGCGACGTGCCGTCCATGGGCAGGTCGACATGCACGCGGGCGCCAACCAGATCACACATGGTCGGCAGGATGTCCAGCGTCGACACGTTCTGGCTCACGCGGTGCGGCTCAAAGTCGTGCGGGTGGTGGATGAGAAAGGGCACGCGCACAGACGACTCAAAATACGACATCTTGTACCACAGCCCTCGCTCGCCCAACATGTCGCCGTGGTCGCCGCTGAAGATGACAATCGTGTCGTCCTCTAGATCGCAATCACGCAGGATGCCCAGCAGCCGGCCCAGACAGTCGTCCACATAGCTGACAGCGCCGTAGTAGGCACGCCGCGCCCGCTTGACCTGCTCCGGTGTGAACTCCTTGTCCCACAGGTCGCACACCTTGAGCAGCCGCTTGCTGTGCGGGTCCTGCTCCTCCTTGGGGATCTGCACTTTGGGCAGCGCAATGTCCACGCCTTCGTACAGGTCCCAGTACTTGCGCTGGATCGTGTACGGGTCGTGTGGGTGTGTGAGTGAAACCTATCAGAACCATGGCGTTAGCAAACGTGAGTCTGCATGCTGCACCTCACAAGCCTACGCGGAGAGGCTCATTCTTCCAGACATCTACGACTACTCCCATTCGAACAGTCGCATGCTTAGTCTTCCTCTCCACACGCCATACATACCGTCAAGCAAAAAGGCCGGCGGGTTTCTGGATCGGCTCGCACGTGGTTGTAAAGAAACTGTTCCGACCGGTACATGACCTCGTTGTCGTAGTCCAGCTGGTTGCTGCGCACACATACGCCAGCCTGCTCCACCGAACTGGCATTGTGATACCACTCCAGTCTCGTCTCTGGCTCGTCCCAGTTGACCACCCAGCCAAAGTCGCCCGGGTAAATGTCGCTGGTCAGCCGGTTCTCGTATCCATGCAGCTGGTCACCCACAAAGTGCATCTTCCCTGCCAGCACTGTCTCGTAGCCCTTCAGCCGCAGATAGTGTGCGTACGTGGGGATGTCGCTGGGAATCTGCGCGCCGTTGTCGTATGCGCCAATGGCCATGGGCAGCCGTCCCGTGATCATGCTCATGCGTGAGGGCGCGCACAACGGCGACGGGCAGTAGGCTGAGTCAAACTGCACCGACTTGGCTGCCAGCGCGTCCAGGTTGGGCGTCAGGATCTGCGACTCCTCGTTGTAGATCTTGAGCTGAGGCGCTGCCAGCTGGTCCGCCATCACATAGAGAATGTTGGGCTGCTTCCGCGTCCGGGAGGCACTGGGCCCAGACTGCGACGTCGGCAGCGAGTTGAGATCGGGAGCCATGTCTGCTGTCGTCTGCTGCAATGTGAGTCTGAAAAACGTCTTCTGGCCACTATCCGAGACGAGTGCAAGCTGTCACGAGGACAGAAGGTAAATATTTTCTTTTGAGAGAGTATGAGACAGGAAAGAGAGAAGAGAGAAGAGAGAGAAGCAGTCGCGTGACAGTAAGGTGAGAAAAATGAGACAAGATCGTGAGACTGAGATGAGTTAAGAAAGAGGTCTGCAAGGAAATTCCACCCCTTTCAAGCAACAATGACTGGAAGACAGAACGACAAGAAGAGCGGCGAACACGAGAGAGAAGCGGAAAATACACGTAATCCCCCTCTCCAAGCCCAAAGACCCAGTACAGTAATAAGTGAAGTGTTTGAAGGGATCTTGCACCAAAATAGATCCAAGCACGCAAGCGATCGAGCACGCAATACAATGGCTGTCTCAGGCACAGGGGCAATTTCGCAATACAGAAACGGCACCGTCCCGATGGTGCAATTTGCACTAAGCTAGAACAGTACGAGACGGCGCGCTGGAATCTGGGGGAAAGAGCCGCCTCTTATAGAGTGCCGGTGGACGAGTCGGCGCCTCCGATGATTGGCCAGACACGTCCTAGTGTTTGTTGTCCACGCGCTCTCGCCCTTTGACCGTAAAATGATGCCGAGATAGGCAGAAAAAGCCGCCGGGCGACTGCGTGTGCAGACTGCATCAGCTGAAGATAAGTGGGCGGATGTATGCACAAGTAGTAGTCTAGCGTCCAGGAGACAAATGGTCTAATCTGGGCAAAGTGCGAGGAATGGAAAACGCAGAGGCGGATACGGTATCCCTAATCTATCGTCTATTTCGTCCGCACTAAAACGCGAAATATGAATCCAACAAGAGAACGGGCAAAGTTAAGCAACACCGGTGCGGCACGGGGACTCAAACGACGAGCGTGGTGCCACTCCTCTACTTGGTTTCTTCACCCTTCCCTGCCTTATTGCTTCTTGCCGGCAGGCTTCTTGCCGGCAGACTTCTTGCTGGCGGGCTTCTTGGCCTTTGCGGCCTTCTTGGCGGGTGCATTCCAGTAGTAGACCATCTGGGCCGTCAGGACGGCGTTGAGGACGAAGCCGGCGACAAAGCCATACAAGATCAGCTTGTCGTCGACCTCCTGCAGCGTCGTGAAGATGCGCGACAGCGAGCCGACGAGGTAGTTGAACACCTGATTCATCAGCAAATGCATAGGACACAAAAAGACAAAAAAGACAAGACAAAAACCCACCGTGAAGGCGCTCAGCTGGCCCGTGCTGCCCTCCAGCCAGATGGCGAGGATCTGCGGGATCTTGCTGGCCACGCCCAGCGTGCCGGCGCCGGCTTGCAGGTAGCCCAACAGTTCCGTATTGACGGCCGCCTCGGAAAAGAGCGAAGCTGTGCCCGTGGCTAGGACCGCCGCCAGGACCGCCGCCTGCACCGACCGGCCGCTGTAGTGCAGCACCAGCAGCGTGATGGCCACATTCTGCACCAGGATGAAGGCCGTCTCGCCGTACGTGCTGAAGGGGAAGCCGTTGCGCACGTTGTAGGCCAGCGAGACCAGATAGGCCGTCGTCTCGAGCAGGTACGACAGGAAGCTCACGCCGGCCGCCGAGCGTGACCGCACCAGGTTGACAATCTGCGGCACCTTGACCACGGCCGATGCTGCCACAATCGCCACGCCCAGGCCCTTGGACACGCCCAGCTTGATGCACTCCGTGTTGGTTTCGTCCACGTCCAGCACCACCGCCTGGTAGCACGCCTCGCCGATCAGGCCCACGCCAATGTCCCGGATCGGGCCCGGCAGGTTGTGCGTGATCGGCTGGATCAGGGAGCGGAGGGCGTCCATGGTTGTGTTGGGGAGGGTGTGATGTGCAGTAGATGGCCTCTAGCTGTTCGATTGATTTCGGTGGGAAAAGCTCTCGACACTGTAGTGGTCAGGTTTGCCGGTTGCGCCTGCTTTGTCGTCTCGTTGGCACCGCTCCAACACACACAGGTGTGGACAGGTGTCGTGACGAATTGGGAAGGCGGGTCGAACCAGTTCCCCACTCGGTCAGTCACGGGTACTATCACGTGACACTGGCGGGAGACATTGCTGGGCCAGCATATCACCTAATGTTCGAGTGCGGCGGATACTCCCTTGCAGCTGTCGCAGCTGCGTGGAAGGAAGCAGTTGTGGTAGTGTATCTGCGTCTACAGTTCGAAGTGAAGCGTAGCGCATGTCCCAATGCAGATGTCAAAGTAAGCTCATTTCTTTTTCGCGGCGAGCTCCTGCAAGATGCAGATCTACAACCGTGACAGGTGTCGACTTGCTCTTAGTTCCCGCAACCATGTTCCCCAATGAGTTAGTCGGCATTACTGAAACAATCCAACAATGGAATTCTGACCAAAGATAAGAATCAGGCTGGGATGCTGAAAGAAACACTCTTCCGCTAAGAAAGAGCAAGATGAGCTCGCATTGGCGGAATCAATGCCATCGCATCTTATTTCACAGTTGCCCCACCAATGTTAATTTCCAGCCTTCCCCCATCGCTAACACGCCGCTATCTGTTTTGACACAGTCGTGGAGCTCACGGTCTCATCTCCTCCTGAAGTTCCTTTGCTGTGCGAATACCTCCCCGCTGCTGTCCGCATGGAATCATACCGTTGCTCTGATTCGCTGTCACTCTCCGCTTCTTCAGCTGCTGCTTATCCTCGAAGGATAATAGCACTTTGCAATTACGGCCAAGAGCAATTTTAGATGAACGAAGCAGCTCCACGGTACCAGAAACTCACTGTCGCTTTATATACCCAGCGACGGTACCAGGAACTCCTTTCTACACGCCAAAGAACATGTTTTCTATCTACCGCAGTCTTTAGCCAGCACAAGCACCACAGTCATGCTTCAAGAATTGCTGCCGAGCTTCGTGGCTGATACTGTCTGGCCGGAGCGACGTCCGACATGGAGGTTTCATGCGACATCCTACCTCGACGGCCTCCGTGGTCTTGCATCCGTGATAGTCTTCATCTGCCACTACACCGAGTCGCGCCATCCATACTTTGTGCCAACGTACGGCCTCAACAAAGATGAGCCATCTGCGCTCATTCAGCTGCCATATGTCCGTCTCATCTACTCCGGACGCCCTATGGTCCACATCTTTTTCGTCATCTCGGGCTTTGTCCTCTCGGCCAAGCCGCTCCAGCTGCTGCACGCCCGCGACACGGAGCGCTGCTACACTACGCTCGCGTCATCCCTGTTCCGCCGTCCTATACGGCTGCTTCTGCCATGCGCCGTCTCCACCCTCGGTATCGCGGCCCTGTGCCAGGGTGGCTTCCTGTATGCAGCAGCACCGACTGTGACCGAGCAGCTGCAGAGCTGGGCTGGCGTCTTCTTCCACTCCATATCCTGGCCGTGGGCCTGGGACCGCGACCTGCGCCCCGGCTACGACATCCACCTGTGGACGATCCCGATCGAGTTTGCTCACTCCATGCTGCTCTTCCTGGTTCTGCTCGCCCTATCACGCATGCGCGCGCGGCTACGTCAGTTCACCAACGTGTTGCTGGTGATGTACTGCGTGTGCTCTGGAAAATGGGCTGCCTTTGAATTTTTGTCCGGTATGTTCCTGGCAGAATTGCACGTGCTCAAGAAGTCCGCGAAGCTGTTAGGCAGCGACTCTTTCAACAGCAGTGATGCCCACGGGAGGCGAACGATCAGTCATTGTCGCGACCGGACGCTGAAAACAAGTTTCCATGTTGCCATACTGGTAGCCACGCTTTATGTTGCTGGCTGGCCCAATGTCGGTGCCGAGAAGACACCAGGAATCCGCTACCTTTTGGCCAAGACACCAACGCCTTTCCTGGCGGATGTTGACATGCCGCAAAAGTTCTGGTTCGGAGTGGCCGCCGTCTTCACTGTGTGGTCATGCGGCGAGGTCAAGGTCGTGCGGCGGCTCCTTGAGGGCTCGTTTGCGCAGTATTGTGGCCGGACCAGCTACGCCATCTACCTCGTACATGGCCCTGGCCTCGACTATTTCCAGGATTGTGTTTTGGGCCAGCCTTTGAAGCCAGCCCGCGGTGACCCTGGTGCCTCTAATTTTGTGCCCGCCTTTAAGGGCTCGGGTATCAAGGGCACAATTGGCGTTCAGACCTCAACGCAGCGCGTTGTGACCTGGTTTCTTGGTGTTATGATACTGGGGGCCATCATTGTTTGGATAGCAGACCTGTTCTGGAGATTCGTGGATGCGCCAATTGTGGCTTTTGGCCGCGTGTTAGAACGTGCAGTCACAGATGATGGGTTGTCTGAGATCAAGGAGCAGAAGTGGGACAAATACGCCCCAGTCTGACGGATCTCGTCTACAAACCCATAGGTATCGGAGAGTATTATAACAAGTTCTTATTAGGCATCAATCGCTGCTTTTTGTCGTATCGCAAATTTTCAAATCTGAACCGCCAAAGAAAATGAGTCACCGAGAACCACATAGTCGGCGCCGACTGGCAGGTGATAGGAGATGACAGACATGGCTGGATTTTTGTCGAGGCTGTCATATTCTGGAAGAGGGATCCCATACGCGATACGGGCTTCCTTCGCCATGGACACTAAACGTGTACGGCATTCATCTGAGTAACGACAGCATTCTTCTTTAAACATATTTTTTTTTTTTTTGCTTTGGACAAAACCCCTGCAATAGTCCCGTTCAGACAGGCCTTTACACCGAGTCCATATTCTCTTCGCTCGGATGGCTGCCACTGCCCATCAGCTCGGCCGGCTGATCTAGCTCCTCCTGACTCGAGCCGTAGCTGTAGCTGGTGAAGGCAGTCTCTCCGCAGTGGCTCTCGTTGCCTTCAGGAATAGGCACCATCGCGGACTTGGTCCAGATGTGGACGGCCTTATCCCAGTCGAGACCGTCCAGGCAGCCGCCCTTGACGGAGACAACGTTTTTGCCCTACAACGAGAGTCGGCCGTGTTTAGAACCCGTATCAGTGGCCAGGAAAGATATGGGATTGAACGCACGGGAGTGGTGTGGATGAGCCGTGTTCCACAGTTTGTGCAAAAGTAGCTGAAATTGAAAAAATCAACACTTGTACGCCTACTTCGTGACATTGCTCCTTTGTATTTACCAGTATAACGTCTGACCTGACGCAGTCGGGCGACTGGAACAGAGCGCTGTAAGCAGAGGTGCACAGGGAAACAAACAAATACACACTATACAAATTATGGGACCTCTTCTAACTACACTCACGTATAGCAACTCAGCAGTTTCGCATCTGGCAACGGAAACCGTGGGAAGATGGCGCTCGTGCCGAAAGCAGAGCTGGTCTGGCGGCGACAGGTATGGCAGTGACATATGTACAGAGCCAACGGCTGTTCGAGGGGCGTCTTGAAGGTGACAGCACCGCACTGGCACCGGGCGTTCATTGTGGCGAAAACAATAATACAGGGCAGCCTTTGTAAATGCGAAAATGACGTTCAGATCAGGTGACGATTTTGGACATTGGTCGCGTAAATTGGACAGGACGCAAAGACGCGAGTTCTCCCAGAAGTGAGCGCCAACGATGTCTATCATTATATGGCAATGCCATTGAGATTCATTGAGATTAAGAAAAAAAAGGACATAAGAGCATTCATGACTCACCTGAAATTGAACTTTCTGCATGCCGGGCTGGCGATAGGAGTATCTTAGGACCCGCTGCAAGGAGCGGGATGCGAGAGCGATGCCGCGTGATCACGTGGCATGGATTGCTCTTTATGTGTGTAAGAGTATGCATACTCTAGGGTGAGAAACGACAGCAGTGCCAAGTAAGAAGTCTTACGGAGTACATAGTGTGAGCTGAGACAGTCGCCAGAGCTGCGGAAGAAACAAAAGAGATCGACAGCACAGATCTACGTCGGCAGGCGGTCTGCTTAAATTCTGCGCCGCTTGGGTTGCACTCGGTTCGTACTATGTATAGAATGCCAGCTGGACTGAGATGTGATCTGTTGCCTTGTGCAGACTGCGAGCTTATAAGAATAAGCTTTTACTATTACTCGGAACACCGCCACCTTGACAACATGGACCTGGCAAATTGAAGGACGGGCCACAGGCCAGAACCGCAATAGTGCAAAAGGCTTGGCCGTCTAGGCGAGCCGACCACTCCCCTGTATTTTCGTTCGTAGTCATGGGCCGCTAAGGACACTGCTAAAATATAAGCCTACCTCTGGCCCCTGACACCTGGCCCAAGGATGCAAGCAAGCGCCATGCACAAGGCAGAGCCTCAGGATAGTTCTTTCCCATCTTACACATGTTGTCTCGCATCCCAGCTGACACGGCCGAGCGAAACACGTCTCTCATGCACGTGCAGGCAGTCTTGGCCCAAACGGGAAGTGACTCCCTGGTTCCTTCCCCCACTGCCGTCCAGTTGGTCGGCGCTGCTGAGAGGCCCCTGCGTTCCCAAACGCATCCGGTCACGACCACCGTCTCAGATGGCCTTCCGTATCCACACATCGACCTATGAATGCAACGGCTGCCCCCTTTTCTTCCGCGCCTCTCAGCCAGGCCGCCGGTGATGTGGTAAGATACGGAGCAGAGCCTCCATCAATGCTGGGCGTCTCTTGTGACGCGCAGCTTTGTGCGATCCAGAGCGCAGAGTTTGTCACCATCCATTGTTGCAGGAATCACAGCAACAGCAGCAGTGATTGCATCACGTCGAGGGATGCCGCCCGGACGCAGTACCGGCGGCCCACTCGTCCCTGCATGCCTGTGCTCTTCTCCCGCCCAATGTGACAGCGTGCTAGTCGAAGACGGGGCTGGGCCGAGAAGAGAAGAGCGCGAGAATACGAAGCATGCAGACGATAAAAAAAGCATTTTCATCATCGGTGTCGTATCTGACAATGTAGCGACGGAGAAGAGGAGGGGCCGTGGTGGAGAGACCAGGAGAGACCGCCCGGCAGCAGCTGCGCAGAATGGAATCGAGCCTTGCGCCCACATATTCCCTTTCTGTTTTGTTTCTCGACACTTTTTCTCTTTTCCCATTGTGTTCCATCTCAGTCTGGACCCTCTCTCGTTTTGGATCTGGCACTAGGTCTGCTGGGTGTTTCCTCTCTACGAGCCACATTCCTTTAACTCTCGCCGCGATCTCCATCTTTCTTTCTCTTTCCCGATCTACATCGGTTTCGTGCAACCCAGCTGGTCTTTGGGAGCCTGTCATTTTCGTTCTCTTCTCCTCGCTTTTTTGTCTATTCCAATTTTGTTTCGCCGTTTCTTTTTCTCTTCTTCCGCTCTCGCTCGCACGGCTGGTCTGTGGTGTGCACAGCCTTTGCCTTTTTGTTCGACCCTACTTCTTTCCCTTCTCGTCTGTTTCTGTGTTTTGCGCATAATACAGGATGAAGGCATCCATAGCCAGCACACCGCTGCTTCTGCTCAGCTACCTATCGCTCAGCCAGGCCGCCGCCGTTGGCCGGGCCGGACAATGGCACAGAAGGGACCTGCCGTCCGCAGAGAACGAGCTGAAAGGCAACGACGGCCATAACAACAATGGCGCAGCGGCGGCAGCAGCAGCAGCAGCACTGGCATCAGATGTGGCAGCAGCATTGTCGGCAGTGGCGGCAGCAGGATTAACAGGACACGGGGCACTCACTACGATCGCCTTCGAGGGCACAACTACCAAGGCCAAGGGCAGTACGAAGACAACAGACGGTGGCAAGAACACGGCCAAGGACAGCACGAAAACGATAACCGACTTTATCAGCGTAACGGCGACTGACGGCACAGCTGCTGCAACGGCTGACTCGAAGACGACCAAGAAAACCAAGACCAAGGCGACATCTGCCGCTGCTACTGCTGCTACTACTTCTGCTGCTACTATTGCTCCTACTTCTTCTGTTTCTACCACTGCTAGCACCTCGACCAGCAAGGTTGTCGCAGATGGCGCTGCCCAGGGCACAGCCTCCGCGGCGACAACAGTGGCGCCAACGACAGCTGAAACCACTGGACCTCATGGCGGCGTGGGTGTGTCGGTGGTGTCGATAACAGAGGCAACGGCTGCGACGACATCGACGGCCGTGACGCCGGTATCGACAACATCGACAACGCCGGCAGAACCGTCCACCACGGAGTCAACTGTGGCAGTGGCATCGACACCGGCGGCGACGTCAACGGCAGCTACGATTCAAGCAACCCCAACAGCCTTGGCAACATCGGTGGGTTTCTCGAACACAACGACAGCGGCTTCTGCAACGGAGGTGGCAACATCAACAACAGCGGCTGTGGTGGCAACAGCATCGAGTGTGGCCCCGATAACTTTTACCAATTCGACGACTTCGGTTGCTTCGGTTGCTTCGGTTGCTCCGGTTGCTCCGGTTGCATCAACTGCTTCGGTTGCTCCAGTTGCTTCGATTGCATCAACTGCTTCGGTTGCTCCAGTTGCTTCGATTGCATCAACTGCTTCGGCTGCCTCGGTCGCTTCGGTTGCTCCGGTTGCTTCAACTTCAGTTGCTTCGATTGCTTCGACGTCTGCCTCAACTATCTCGACCACAATTGCTTCAGTCGCCCCAATTGCTACAACTGCTACAACTGCTTCATCCTCGATTGCCTCTACTTTCCCAGCCTCAACTTTCTCGACCTCCATTCTCTCGACTTTTTCGACCTCCACTCTCTCGACCTCCATATTCTCGTCCATCCCGACCACCTCGACCTCATCCTCCCTGGTCATCTCAGTCGCCACATTTCCCTCGATCCTCTCGACCTTGGACGCCGCAACCAGCACTGCGCCTAGCACCGCTTTCGCAATCACTACGACAACGGCGGCCGTAGGCGCTGCCCTTGTTCCGTCTACCAGCACCGTTGCTGCTGCTGCCAGTAAGTGATGCACAAGACCACAAGACAAACCCCTGGATTGGCTTGCTAACAATATAGCCCTCCAAACAGCACTCGTCCTCGGAATGGAGGGCGCGACCACGACGGCAGCGGCGGGAGCAGCAGCAACCTTGGGTGTCGCCAACGGTGCGCAAGCAGTGTCGATCGACTTTTCCGGACTGTCGCTCACCGATGTGCTGACGTTGGGCAGCCTGGCAAAGTCGACGGGTGTTTGAGCCGGAGACAAGGGGGTTGAAAACGTGGGTTCTGAGAGACGGCAGAAGGACAAGTCAAGACGACAATAGATCCAAGGAAGCCAGGAAACTTGTATATAAAGGGAGACTGGGTGTTCTGTCCGGCGGCCTGGATCCGAGGCCTCTCTCGCCCACCGCTTCTGTGTTTTTGTTCTTTGTCATTTATATCGAGTCTTTGTATTATAATCTGCCCAGAGAGGGCCTACATAGGAAATACAGAGCCAGACTCTTTGTATCCTTTCTTTTCTTTTCCTTGACGCCTGGGTATAATCAGTCTGCTGCTACGGCCCGGAACCTCTCTTCTGCTTCTTTGGCTGTCGCTCGGTTGCCGTCTTCTTCTGCTGGTCCGTTTCAGCAGCCTCTCCGTTTCCGTTGGTGTTGTCGTTGCCGTTTCCGCCGCCGTTTTCGCTGGCCCTCCGTTTGTGACCAGCTGCACCGTTTCCCTGTCCCTGTATCTGCTTCTGTTTCTGCTGTTGTTTCTGCTGTTGTTTCAGCTGTTTCTGTTGTTTCAGCTGTGCTCCTGCTCCTGCAGCAGCAGCCACGCTGCTGTTCTCAGCCGTCTGCACGATGTCGATGACGCCGCGGAAGCCGCGCCGCCGGAGGCCCTCGTTAGCGATGATGCTGCGCGGTAGTCCGCTGAGGGCGTCGATTCCGCGATCGGGCGGCAGACCCCAGACGGCGAGCAGATTGACGACATCGGCGGGGCCACGCAGCTCGAGCGCGCCGCCACCGCCGCCGCCGTTGCTGTTGCCGCGGCCCATGAGGGCGCCGGAGCTGACGACGATGCCGCGACCGCGTGTCGCACGAAGGAGGCCGGCCAGGTTGGCGACGAAGAGAGCGCGAGCACGATTGGCCGAGCTGCTGGTGTTGCCGCTGCTGCTGCTGTCGGCCCGCAGCACCTGGCCGTAGCAGACCTCAAAGTGGACGCCGCGGCGGACGGCGGCCATGGCGGCGCGGTGCTTGAAGAAAAAGGGAAAGTACGTCGTCAGATCGAGGCTGATGAGGGCCGGCTCGGTCATGCTGAGACAGGCGGCCTGGAAGGCTTTTTCGGTGGTCGGCCGCACGGCGACGAGGTCGTAGGCCGCGGCCACGGCGGCCAGCCGGTGGTTGACCGTCATGTCGGACACGACAACGGTGGCGCGGCGAAGAATGCGAGGCAGCCGCCGGCTCGCCGGTCTGTTGGATGTGGTTGTGGTGGATGTCGTTGTCGATGCTGCTACTGCTGGCAGCAAGGGCAGCGGATTGGTCACGGTCGACGGCACCGGGCCGGCGTAGACGTGATCCAGCGCCACGACGTCATAGCCGAGCTCAGAGCTCATGGCGAGCGTGTCCTCCAGCTCAGCCGTCGTCGTGGACGGCGTCCAGGCAATGCTCAGGTCGTACAGCATCGTTTCTGCGTCGAGGTTCCGCTCGCCTGCGGCCGGGCGAGAACGCACACGCACGTCCAGCTCAACACGACCTGCAGATGAGGAGGAATGGAGACGCTTCCCGGTCGTCTGCGCTCGGTCGTCGGTCTGCTGGCGGCTGGTCCTGTTGCGTAGGACGGCAGTCGATGCAGAAGAGATGCAGGCTGTCGGGTCAAAAAATTCGATGCGCTAAGCAGCCCCGTGGATGGGGGCCTGTGGGGGCGGTGCGAGCGCTAATCCGGATTAGCTCCAGGAGCAGCCGCCGCTAAACAATGGCGCTCTACCGGCCATTCAGCACTGCAGGATGGTTCGTGACAATAGTAGGTGTACACTCGTATGCTAATGAGAATCCTATCAGACTACACAGTCACCAAACACTTCCATCCAATCCTATGCTACCCAGTCCCGTGCAGAGCCACGCCGTTTGCCTGTCAAGGTACGATCGCCAAACTCCGTTGCGCCAACAAAGAAAGAAGGGACAGAACGATAAGAATACAAACAAGACGAAAGGAACTGCCCCTCAGAATACCGCCAGGGTCCTTGCGCCTAGACCAAGGGCGGGCGGCCGTAGTCAACCATACCGCATGTTTCCGTCCGGCGCCGGCGGCTGCTGTGTTTGTGCTTCCGGATGCGGCTGAAGAGGGACGCCTGGCCGTCCGCCAGCACCGCCGTTGCGCATGGCCTGCACGTCCTGGCGGCTCTCAAGCGGCTGGGAGAAGTTGCAGATGTGGCAGCTGATGTCTTCGTAGCCGTGAAAGGAGAGCGGGATGACGGGCTGGCGTTGAGGCAGGTCAGCGGACAGCCAAAGCAGAGACAGAAGACAGGAGACTCACGACAAAGCAAAAGGTAAACCACGGATGGGTCTTGATGACATGGCCGCTGTAGTTGCCACAGTTGTAGCAGCGGCAGATGATGCCCTCGTAGCCTTCGATCTCGCGGCGGAAGGTGTGCTCACCGCAGGTGAAGACGATGCACATGGTGGCGAATCGCGCGGCTGCGCTCGGATGAGGCTGCAGAAACGGTCGTTGGAGGGGCGGCCGGTCGCGGCTCGTGCGGGATGGTGCGGCTTGGGTGAGGGTGGCAGTAGCAGCAGGAGGAAGGGCAGATAGAGGAGCAGGAAGAATGCTTGCAGGGCTGTGAAATGACAGCGCCGAGTTTTGCTGCCGACGAGGCCGCACAGGCACCAATACACGAGGCAGAACCGTCTTGGCGATCATCCCCGAGGCAGGACAGCCATTAGGCCCAAAGCGGGATCGCGCGGGGAGCTATTGCTATCTCTTATCGAGAGCGGCCTCAGGCAGAGACCCCGCATTGTAGCATATCCCAGTATCAGTTTCTGCAGGTCCCCCGCCAAATCGAGTTGAGTCACCTCTATGGACGAGCCCTGCTCTCGTTTCGTGATCGTTTTCGCCCACAGTACCGTTCAAGCCCAGCCTGAGGTACAGAATCTCGTCCGTTCTTCACATGACCAGCACCGCCCTGCCGACAGCCACGATGGCGAGTCGCAAAGTGCCCGAGACGAAGCAGGAGAAGCTTGATCTCATGTACGAGAACCTGGCCGAGATCATCAACCCGGAGATTATCGAGAAGGTCCTGGACGAGGGCCGCAGTGTGAAGGTGTACTGGGGTGAGTAGATCAGGAGAAGAGAAGGAAGAAACAGAAGCAGAAGCAGAGCAAGAGCAGACGCTGACCTCGCAGGAACGGCCACGACCGGACGGCCACACACCGGCTATCTCGTGCCGGCCATCAAGATCGCGCAGCTGCTGCACGCGGGCTGCGAGGTGACGGTGCTGCTGGCCGACATCCACGGCTTCCTCGACAACCTCAAGGCGCCGCTGGAGCTGGTCGAGCATCGCACCGACTACTACCAGTGGACCATCCGGGCCATGCTGCAGGCCGTGGGCGTGCGCACCGAGCAGCTGCGCTTCGTCCGAGGCTCGTCGTACCAGAAGTCAGCCGACTATGTCATGGACGTCTACCGCCTCTGTTCCGTCACGTCCGAGCACGACGCCAAGAAGGCCGGCGCCGAGGTCGTCAAGCAGACCAGCAACGCCCCCCTCAGCGGCCTGCTGTACCCCATCCTGCAGATCCTCGACGAAGAGCACCTCGGCGTCGATGTCCAGTTCGGCGGTCTGTCTCGCACACCCCCCGGCTGCGTGCTCCGTGCTGACCCGTCTTCTGTCCAGGCGTCGACCAGCGGAAACTGTTCACAGCCGCCAAGGAGTGGCTACCCAAGCTGGGCTACCGCCAGGTAGGAGTCTACTCTCTCTCTCCCTCTCTCTCGTCCATGCTGACGGCTTAGCGTGCCCACATCATGAATCCCATGATTCCAGGACTGCATGGTGGCAAGATGAGCTCCAGCGAAGAAGGCAGGTCTCTCCCTCTCCCTCTTCTCCTGGACATACCTTGTTGACAGCTCGCAGACAGCAAGATCGACCTGCTGGACACTCCCGAAGTCATCAGCAAGAAGATCCGCAAGGCCGAGGCCGCACCAAAGGTCGTCGAGGGCAACGGCATCCTGGCTTTCATCGAGTATGTGCTTTTGCCGGCGTCAGAGCTGCGAGGCGCACGTCTGTTCCGCGTTGAGCGCGAGCGGGACGGCCTCGAGCCTCTCGACTACACCGACATCAAGAAGATCCACGAAGACTACGAAAATGATGTGGTACGTTTGGCTTTGCGTGCATTTCGTACTTTTTTGGTGACAGGTGCTGACACTTTCCCGTAGCTCACCCCTCAGCTTATTAAGCCGGCTGTAGCCAAGGGCATTGTCGAGCTCCTGGCGCCCATCCGGACGGCCTTTGCCGAATCCAAGGAGTGGCAGGAGGTGGCCCTCAAGGCTTACCCGCCGCCCAAGAAGAAGGAAAAGAAGCCAAAGGACAAGGGTTCACACTACCCCGTGCGTCCCAAGGAGGAGGCTAAGGTGGAGGTCAAGGAAGCCGCACCGCAGTAGAGCGAGAGCGCAACATAGACCAAAGCCCTGAGGCTTGTAAACCAATATTTAAAAAAAAAAAAAAAGTCCAATAGATATGTGTATGTGCTGATGCTTCCGGCCGGAGGAGCTAGAAAAAAATGAAAAGAGAGAAAGCAGAAAAAGGAAGCAGAAAAAAACAACAGAAAAAAGCAGAAAAAAGACAGGCAAAAACACCAAACGCCATGCTTGAACAGATGCAATACTGGCTGTCTCTCAGACACCGGCAAACGTCTGCCCGACCAAGTCGCTGCCACACACGGCTGCCCGCTCCTGTGAGCTCAGTAGGGCACCCCATGCCCGCAGTTCGTCGAGCGTCGGTCTCTTGCTGAGGTCGTCGAGGTCGCCCAGGCCGCCGCTGCTGCTGCCGCTTCGAATCGTCTGGATCTGGAGGGCCGGTGGTGCCGGTGGCAGCACAGACACGATGTCGCTGCTGCTGCCGTTGGGCGCCCAGGTGCGGTTGCGCTCCTTTCCCCTCTCCAGCAGGGCGAAGCGTAGGAGAACCTCGGCGACGGTGACGCAGATGCTGATGACGATCAGAATAATGACGATCCAGGTGATGTAGCTCATCTTGGCGTCGGCCACCGAGTCGGCCAGGATCTCGGCCAGGTCAAGGAAGACGCGACAGCGCTCGTTGAGCACCTGAATGCGCGGATCGATCTCGAGATACTCGCGGATGGCTACGTAGAGTGGATGCAGTGTCGGCTCAGCGTCCCAGAAGAAGTTGGGGACGTCCAGGATGTTTGAGGCTGTGATAGTTAGCGTTTTTCTCTTTCTCTCTCTTTCTCTCTTTCTTCCGCCCCCCCTCTCTCTTTTTTCTTCCACTCCTTCTCTCTCTTCCACTCCTTCTCTCTCTTCCACTCCTTCTCTCTCCCACTCCTCCTTTTTCCCACTCTTCTCTCCCCATACTCACATAGATTAATGTCCACCCGACTCTTAAACAACAGCCCCAGAATCTTCACAATCTCTGTCCGCGACATGTTCAGCTCACCCGTCAACGCCAGCTGCTTCGGCACGTGTTGTGCATTCTGCATCGTCTGCGACATCTTCTCCTCGAAGAAGCACAGCTTCGTGCTCTGCGCGATCGCGTGGCTGATCGTCAGCTTCACCATGTGGTCTGACCGTGGCAGCAGCGTGATCATGTCGTTGAACACCCGCGGCCGCTGCACGCTGCCGCTGTACTCAAAGTGGAACTCCTCCGTCTCAAAGTCGGCCTGATCGAGCGGCCGCACTGCCAGCGCCACGCCGCTGCCGCTCTCGCTGCTCGTCCCCGTTCCCGTCGTCTCGCTCTCAGCAAATGCCAGGTCGGCCAGAATGGCCTTCTCCTGATGCTCGGAAAAGTTCCAAAACACCACCACGCCATACGAGAAGACAAACATCTCGGCAAAATGCTTCGCCTCGGGCGCCAGCTGGTTGACCGGCGGTCGTGGGCTGTCCAGATAGATCTCTGCCGCCTCGGTCGCCGAAGAAGAGGAGACGGGGTACATGCGCTGTGGCTGCTCCTCTTGCTGTTGTTGCTGCTGCTGCTGATCCTCGTCCCCACCAGACGTTGCCTGGCCGCTGTGGCTATTCTTGACAGCCCCGTCCGCGTGCTGCCGTCCGTCGTGTCCTTCGTCGTGTCCCTCGTGCCCGTGCGCATACCCGTAGTCGTAGCCCATGTGCTCGTCACGCCGCTCGCTGCGCTCGATCTCGAGGTCCAGCACCGTCTTGCCGGTGCCGGGCGTCTTGAGGATCGGCCGGCTGCGCACGCGGAAACCGTCGTGGCCGGGCAGCAGCGGCAGGTGGTAGACGGTGTAGAGGCAGTCGTCGTATAGCTTGGCCTTGGCAGCGTGGCGCGCGCGCAGAAACTCGGCCGTCGCCCGCATCTTGAAGGCCTGTGCCGTGCAGTAGGCTGTCAGCCGGGCGACCTTTTCCGTCCGCTGGCCCTTGGGCAGCCGCTCGGCATAGCTCTTGCCCCGGATCCCGCCACGCTTTCGCAGCACGTCCAGCTCCTCGTCGCGCGGCGGACGTGCCCCGTCGTATAGCCCGCCGCCCTCCTCGATGCGTGCCCGGTGCAGCGCCCGCTGTGCTGCCTCGGCATTCTCGCTGGCCAACGCCGCCACCAGCGCCCTCTCGGCCGCGTCGGTCATGTCCACATCCAGGCCGTTCTCCTCGTTTGCCTCCTCTTCCTCGTCCTCGTCCTCGTCTTCATCGTCAAAGCCAGGTCCTGTCGTCTCGTCACCCGTCTCCGGCAGCAGCACCAACTTCTCCGAGATCTTGGTCGTGCGGGACGGCATGTTGGGTAGCACCGCCCGCGACAGCAACGGCCCACCACCGATTCCAGCTGACCCCCCGATGCCTGTCCCTCCTACGCCGGTACTCCCGGCCAGCAGTCCGGCTGCACTGCCGACACCAGCTGCACCGCCGTAGCCACTGCCCCGTCTCGTGAGGCCGCGTCGTCGAGCTGCGGCTGCGGCTGCCGGCAGACCGGATGCCGGCACCAGGCGTTGTGACCCCGGCGGTCCACGTGGCTGACCAGACGGAATGGCCGTCGCGTTCTGGAGGATGCTGTCGACAGAAACGTGGCGCATCGAATGTCGCTGGCTGGCGGACGAGGACGAGGAGACGCTATACGAATTGCCCTGCGAAGAGCTGGGCCGCTGCGCACCGGATCTGCCCTGGCTCGATGGCGGACGCTCACGTGCATCGGTAACCTGTAAATGAAGGTGTCAGGACACGGACGCAAAGAGAGGTTGGGATCGACGCACCAGAACCGATGGATCTCGTTTTGGTGGCATCTGCTCCGGGCGGCTTTCAATCAATAAGAGAAGCTTAGATGACCGATCTTCGCCTTTCGTCAGTTGTCGAAAGAGCTGCTGAAGTACGGAGTAAATGATGGACTGCTCGAGACTAGTAGATGCAGAATATTTGGAGGTCTAGGCCCACGTGCCGGATGTAAGCGACGTCATTGTGACAGGTGGGTCACAGAATACGGAGTACTCATAATGTAATAATATGAAGTACTATGTACGTAGGGAGTTTGAATAAACGCATATCCTCATAACACCGACTATGTAAATAAGAACATGTAAAGTACTCCCTAATTAACTCCTTTGAATACAGCATCCTTACGAGGTATCGATCGTAAATCCATCCAGAGCTATACCGCAACGCCGGCCAAGAATAAACAAAGCAAAGGCAGATAGCAGCCTGGAAGCTGTCTGACAGCTGTGCATCCCAGCGCACCCACACCCTCACCCATTCCACATCTCACCCACTCTCACCAACTCACATACCATCCAAATTCGCCAGCGGCACGTATCCGCCGTCTTCCTTGTCCGCCCACCACCGGCCGCGCACGGCCAGGTAGACGTCCTCGAGCCCGCCGCGGGCCCAGGCCGCCATGCTACGCGTCTTCCAGCGCCAGCCCAGACTGGCCTTGGGCACGCCACGCTCGTCGTACAGATCGACATCCATGTAGCCGGGCCGTCGCCAGAACTTGAGCAGCAGGCTGCTGACCACGACGCTCACGCTGGACGCCGCCATGGCCGCACCGGCCGCCATCGGGTGCAGGTGCAGCCCCAGTGGCAGAAACAGGCCCATGGCAAATGGCAGCCCCACGATGTTGTACGCACACGCCCACGCCAGGTTCAGCTTGATCCGCCCAAAGATGGACCGCGCCAGGTCGAGCGAGGCCGGGATGTCCATCAGCCGGTTCGGCCGCATCAGCACCACGTCCGCCGCTTCCATCGCCACGTCAGTACCTGACGCCATCGCGATCCCGATATCTGCCGTCGCCAGCGCTGGCGAGTCGTTGATCCCGTCGCCCACCATCGCCACCACTTCGCCCTGTGCCTGCAGCTCGGCCACGATCGCCCGCTTCTGCTCCGGCGACGCTCCCGCAAACACGCTCTCGGCTGCGATGCCCACCGCTGCCGCTACCGCCACCGCTGTCGATCGCTGGTCGCCCGTCACCATTGCCGTCTTGATGCCCATGTGGTGCAGCACCGAGATCGCTGCTGCTGCCCCCTCCTTGATCGTGTCTGCCAGACAGAGGTGGCCGGCAAAGTGTCCGTCGATCGCGATGAAAATGTTCGTCGTTCCTGCTGACTGCGCCGACGATCGCTTAAACGCTGCTGCTGCCCGTGTGTTGCTCTCCTCCGACGCCGAGATCGCTGTCTCCGGCACCTCCACCCTCCTCTCGCGCAGGAACCGGGTGTTGCCGATCAGCACGTCGAACCGCTTCCGCTCGCTCGTCGCCGGCTCGATCACCGCGCTGATGCCCCGGCCTACCGCTGCCTCGAACGTGCCCACGCTGCCGTCAATCGTGCCCTCCTGGTCCATCCCCAGCTCCGTCTTCGCTGCTCCCAGCACTGCTCGCCCGATCGGATGCTCGCTGCCCATCTCGGCCAGTCCGACCACCGTCCACCACAGCCGTCGCCGCTGCTCGCTCTCCTGCCACGCTGCCGCCAGAATCACGCTTGCCACGCTCATCTTGCCGTATGTGATCGTGCCCGTCTTGTCCAGGATCACCCGCGTCACCTTGGTCGCCGTCTCTAGCGCTGCTCCACCCTTGACGAGAATCCCGTTCTCGGCCCCGACACCCGTGCCCACCATCACTGCCGTCGGTGTCGCCAGGCCCAGCGCGCATGGACATGCAAACACGATCACCGAGATGCACAACTTCACACACACAAACACCTTGCCGCCGCTCGCGTTTTGTAGGAAAATCTTCGGCGGGTTCGGAAGCACGTGACTAAGCACCATCCACACCACAAACGTTAGGAATCCGAGTGTCAGAATCGTCGGCACAAAGTACCCTGCGAGCGTGTCGGCGAGTCGTTGGATCGGCGCCCGCGTCGTCTGCGCGTCCTGCACGAGCTTCACAATTTGACTGAGCTGCGTGTCGCGGCCTGCTCGCGTCACCCGGAAGTCCACACGGCCGTGGCCGTTCACCGTGCCTCCGATCAGGAAGCTGCCCGTCTTCTTCTGCACCGGCATCGCCTCACCCGTCACCATGCTCTCGTCCACATACGTCTCGCCGCGCACCATCACGCCGTCCGCTGGGATCTTGTCGCCCGGTCGCAGAATCACAATGTCGCCCACCTCGATGAGCTCCGTCGGAATCACCTTTTCCTCTGCCGCGTTGCCGTCCACCAGCGGCGTCTTCGGTCCGCCTCGGCCGGCCACCGTATCCCAACCCTCCGCTGCCTTCTCTGCCGCAATGGGGTCGGCGTAGATTGTCGCCATCGATGGCGCCAGAGACATCAGCCGCGACAGCGCCTTGGACGTCTGGCCCTTGGCACGATTCTCTAGGAAGCGCCCGAACGTGATGAACGTGATCAGCATCGTGCTCGTGTCGAAGATCGTGCTCGGACGGCTGTGCGGCGCAATGAGGACCGAGATCAGCATCGCCACAATGCTGAAGAAGAAGGCACACGACGTGCCCAGAACAACGAGAACGTCCATCGTCGGCGAGCCGTGCTTGACCGACTTCCATGCCGAAACGTAGAACCGCTTGCCGATGCCAAACTGCACCGGCACCGTCAGGACCAGGCAGATGATGTCGCCAACGTACAGGCCTGGAATCACCGTGAAACAACCCAAATCCAGCATCGGTAGCAGCATCGGAAGCACCATCCCCAGCAGGAAGACCGGCACCGCAAAGCTGAGCGACAACTTGAACGCCCGCCGCCACTCGTTGATCTCACGCGTCTTTGCCAGAGAATCGAGCTGCGCGTTGTTGTCGTCGTTGTCCGCCACAAGCGCATTGAGCCCCGTTGCTTCAACCACCTCGACGATCGCCCGCAGGCCCGTCACGCTCGGCACGTGCGCCACTGTCAGACGTGACGACGCCATGCTCAGCGTTGCCGACTGCACGCCCGCGAGCGCGAGGAGGCCTTCTTCGAGCTTCTTGGCCGCAGCTGCATCGGGCGTCCCGTACACCTTGAACTGAGCCGTGGCGAAGCCCTTGGCCTGGCCACCACCGGTCGCGTCATCCGGCACCGAAGACACGATTGTCGCCCCAAAGCCACCGTCCTCGATCATCTCCACAATCTTCTCCGTCGACAGCTTGGCCGGGTCGTGTGTGACGACCGCCCGCTCAGCCAGCAGGCTGATGTTGAACCGCAGCACGCCGTCCACGCCCTTGAAGAGCCCGTCCACGGAGGACGTGCAGGCACCGCAGGTCATGCCCTCGATGGCCACGGTCGTCGTTACGTGCGCTGGAATTGCCATTTGCCCGCCCAGGCCGCCGCCTTTCTCAGGCCGCATCTGCTTCGTCTCCACGACATTTGCGCCGAACCCGCAGTCCTCAATGGTTTCCACAATCTTCTCTGCACTCAGCAGTGTTGAATCGTGCTCGATCACAGCCCGTTCGGAGAGCAGCGATATGCTAAAGTGCCTGATGCCAGGAACGCCATCAAAGCCACGCTCAACCGCCGAGGTACACGCGCCGCAGGTCATGCCTTCGACAGCCACCGTCGTCACACAGCTGCCCGCAGCGGCCTCGGCATCGTTGGCATCGTCGTAGGACCGGTCGATGGCGGGCGACGGAAGGTCGGTCGAGAGAACTTCGGCGTCGAAGCCCCGGTCTTCGATGATGTCGCGAATTTGGTCTGCGGCTATGCGTCGTGGATCGTGCATGATGACCGCTCGTTCCATCACAAGGCTGACAGAAACGCTGCCCACTCCGTCTACGCCCTTGAAGCCGGCTTCAACAGCGGAAGTGCATGCACCGCAGCTTTAAAGCCCATCGGTTAGTCCGACCTGTCTCAGGAGAGGAATTTAATGCGAGTGGGGGAAAAACTCACGTCATGCCGTCAACTTTAAGTGTTGTAGTCGCCATGTGTGGTGTCGCAGCACCATTTGTCGCGCTCAACAGCGTTGCGTCCCTTGGAGGGACTTTTATGTAGGAAGGCGCCATCTCTGCCGTATTCCGAGATCGATTGTGAGTTGATCAATGGCAGATAGTCGAGAAGCTTGCGCAAGACCGGGGTTTTCGCGTGCTCAGCGCAAGGCCTCTCTCTCCGTCCTCCGGATTGTCGTCGTGAGATAGGAGTCAATTGAAAGCCAACTTCTCCGACCGCATCGCAGACCGAATCGTAGAAAAGAAAGGGGAAAAAGGACGGGATGCAGTGTGGGAGGTGTCGGAAATTGGTGCTATTATTTTCCGTCAAAGGAACAGAAGCCGGCTTCTGAGAGGGCATATATTGGCTGTCGGTAAAAGGAGAAACAAATGTCACGACGAGTAAGATACTGTCGTGGAATCAAAAGCCCAGCCGGGTGTAGGCGTGGCTCTGCAGGCGCTTGGGTCAGCTTATGGGGAACCGCCGAAGTAAGACTCCATCCTACCGCACTGGGAATCCGACGAGGCCGAAGCCCATCTGCTTTTGTCGCTCCTGGGCCACAGCCCGCTTTTCTCGACGGACAGGGGCCTATGCCGTGGGTCCACTACCTACCGTTTCGCTTTTCAAGAGGCCCGTGTCAAACTGAATGGGACTGGGACGGTCGCGGCAGGGTCTCTTTTTGCGGGACAAGCCTCTGTGAGGACGAATCTCACAATCTCACAATCTCATCTCACGTAAGGCAAAGAGGCAAATCCTTGTCTCGTGTTTTGTATCTTGCTCCTGCTTTGTTTGTTTCAGCCTTCTCCTGCCCAAAACCTTCTCATTAATTCCGATCTAATTTGTCAGCCGCTTCGGACTACTATGTAGAATCATTCTCACAAATTCTTCCTTCCTAAAGCAGTTCCGGCGCTTTTTCTTCATATGCACGCTTTCCACTTATTCTCGGACGTTTCTATTTCGGACACTAAATTGAAATATATTATCAGATTATAACAAAGGACTCGTATGATGATATCCTCTGTTGATATTATTGGACTGTCAAATCTAACATACGTATACACAGCCCCGCTTTAACGAGAGCTGTATCTTATCTTACTTTCTCCAGTTCTCCGTAATAAGATATGTACGCGTAGCGAACTGCAACATGGATTTGTTTCAAGCTTTACAACTGCAAATCCAGGAGTAAATACTCCGCAGTAAAGGGATCCGGGCGCTTTGCAAGTGGGTAGTTTCAAACACTCCTGACACCGCTTCAAACCCGATAGCAACGTCGGTGCCCAAAAGACGAGGGGCTGACTTGGAAATGGGAGCCAGGCAATAAGAGTATCCATACTATTGAATGAGCAAATTTCCTCCTTCCCGTTATAGCAAGTCAGCTTGTCGCCGCAGTTTGCTAGGCTACCACACGAGGCTGCGTATCGCTTAGTAATCGATCCGTGCTGAGCCACACCGCACCAGCCTCACCCCGCAAGGGAGCTATCACGACAGTATTATGGAGTACTCGAACCGGGCGTCGTTATAGGCTCCGCGCTTCTGACGACAACCCAAAGGAGGGCCAACAAGCTTTCGGCGCCAAACAGAGAGCATCTCCAAAACCAAGATTCAACGATCCAGCTCTATACCGCCATGGCGCAGGTCAAGGCCCTTGACGCCTTGGAGGTTCGTCTGGCTTTCCCAACCTAGAAGCCTAAGAGATCTCGTTATCCAAATCTGACCTTGCTCACTCTTTCGACAGCCGTTTGTGGCCCTCGCCAAATCGGCCACGTCCAGCCGCGCTGCCGTAGACCTGGTCGTGCGCGCCACTTCCCATCCCGGCACATACATCTTCGCCGAGCTACTGCAGACGCCCGAGGTGCAGGCTCTAGCCAACGCCAATCCCGAGCATGCTGTCTACCTCACCCTCCTCCAGATCTTTAGCTACGGCACCTACGCTGATTACGAGCGTGGATCGCTACCGAGCTCATTCTCTCCGGATTCCGAGGCAGCAACAACGACACCATCCGCCCCACTGCCGCCGCTCAGTGAAACCCAGGCTAGCAAGCTTCGCCAGCTGTCGTTGATCTCGCTGGCCACCGACCGGGCTAGCTTGGCCTATGCTCACCTCGTGACCGAACTGCGGCTGACCAGCGCCCGCGAGCTCGAGACTCTCGTCATGACAGCTGTCTATGCCGGCCTCGTGTCTGCCACGCTCGACCCGGCCCGCGAGGTGGTGCGCATCAGCTCGGTCTCTCCGCTGCGTGACCTGGCCCCGGGTGCCGTGCCGAAGCTGCGGGCTGCCCTCCAGACCTGGTCCGGACGCTGCGAGGCGACTCTGGCCGATCTGGACGCCCAGATCGCAGCTATCCGCCGCGCTGCCGTGGCCAAAGCAGAGGAAGAGCGCCGCTGGGATGCCCGGTTCAACAATGCCCTAGATGATGAGAGGGCGAAAATGAAGCAGTCCGATTTGATGGGATCGTCACAGCTGGGCGCTGGTGGTGGCGTCAGCGCGTTTCTCTCCGGTGGGTCTTCCTCTGCGTCCACCTACGGAAAGAAGGCGATGACGCTGAACATGTCAAATTCCAGCGGGCCGCGTGGCAAGCCGCGTTTCATGAAGAGAAGCAGCAATCTGATGACGGACAACGGAAGTAATGGTGCAGCCGGTAACAGCACCGACACTGCAGGTGCACTGAGTGGCAGCGCTGCGGCAGATGATGACGAGGGCATGGACCTTGATGACGAGGACGGCGATACAGAAGCAAACAAGAGGGCTAGTCGGCGGAAACTATAATGGCCTAAAGTTGGTTGCCTCACTCTCGGAGATGTTAGAGTCCCAGCCGTCTTGTGTCTTACATGTTGTAAAATACGGATTATGGCAATGGTCTACGGAATACATAACAACGGCTTCAGGGAAACACACTGCTCTCTTTGGAGCGTAACAGAGCGAGCGCGTATACATCGGTCTCGCTTTCTGAAGCAGTCACAGTCCGGCACTTCCACGCTTACGAATGTCACCTTCTGCTTGAGTCAAGGACAAAGCGGTTGCCGGATCAAAGTCCTGACATCGTTCGTGTCTATTTTGTCCCCATGTGTAAAACTGGCTAGATCCATCTCTGTTGGTGGCTAATGCCTTCCCATTTCGCCTTCTTCCGATCCATATCCCTCCAATATGGGATATCTTCGAACTCCTGGTATCCTAGAAACAAAAGAAATAAAATAGCAGTGCACGCCGTTTCCAGACGCCTCGTGAATGTCGTGGCCAAAAACTTGAAAAATGAAACAAAAAAAAAAGGGGGGGGGGAAAGGAACTTTCAGAGTGATGCACTGTCGACTGCTCCTATAGCATCTTCCCCGGAACGAATATGAACAGCACCAGAAGTGCAGCATCGACAAAAACTGTCACGGCAAGAACAACTAAAGCCCGCTTGGCCAGCATTTTGCGCACGAAGGGCTCTCGCACGCGAGAGAAACTGAAGGGGGTGTATTCGCTGAAGCCTAGCAGAGCAAGTACTGGATCGAGAGAGTACTGGAACGAAGCCAGGAAGTACACTCCGAACGTGAAAGGTATGATGAGCTTGGGACTTGTCAGTACATGTTTCGTCAAAGTAGTGTCGGGAAGGTACACACATAGAGCCGCGTGAGCCGCGATTTGTCGAGGAAAATGAGCACAAAGGCAGCCCAGAAGGCGCCGAACATGGACACCATGCCGATAATAAGACGCAGAATGAGCGTGGGGGGAATAAGATTGCCAAGGGCCTTCATGCGCAGGAATCCGGGGAAGGCATCACGCTCCATGGCCTGGAAGACGTAGTCCTTGGCCATGTCGAACACCTCAGGATCGTCGCGTCCATACTCCTCTATGGCTGCCGTGATTTCCTGGACAATGGGTCCTGGCAGCACAATCTCACGCTCCGCGCCGGGAAGCAGAAACGTGTACAGGATCTTCTCGGCAGACTTGCGAATATCCTGACGCGCCACCGTGTGGGCGGGAGAGCTGGAGTCGGTGATGTCGCGGGACGTACTGACGGCAGGACTCTGGAGGATGGCAGCCGTGCCGGCGCTGCGAGGCGATTCCATGGGGCGCTGCATATCCTCGCGCAGAAATGCAGACATCTGGGCATCCTGGTCCTTTTCCTTGTCGGTCTGGTACTTGGACGGGCCGGCCACCGGATGGCTCATGTCGCCGAGACTGTCAAGAATGGCCGAGGACCGCTTGGATGCGTCTGGCGTGCTGATCAGAACAGACCGACGCAGCTCCCGCACATAGTGACGGCATAGTGTCATGTGCTGGGCAACATCGAGCCTATGGAGTGGATCACGCGTCAGTAGGAGCAAAATAAGGACTGGCCCAGACAGAAGATAGCAAGGAGGGCTGCATACCAGAAGTCGAGGTAGTCTACAGATCGCTGCTGGTCTCGCATGTAGATGTAGAATGAGTATAGATCGACTGGAGGAAGCGTCCGGCGGCTGAGCACCTCAAAGAGGGACGGGAGCCGGTTCCGATTGAGATCGGGCTGCGGGGACGGCGAATGAGCGCTGTGGTCGGGGAGGTCTGCCATGGTGGCGATCGACGCGCTGAGCGTTGTTTGCTGGCGTGACTGGCAGCGATGTATGGTGACGGAAAAGAGCGACCGGGTACGAACGGAGTTCGATTAAATGTGCAGCCGTTTTCTCAGCGCAAGCGACAAATCCGGGGTGGGTTCTTTCTCCTTGTCTTCGATGTCGCTTTTGCTGGCTTCGTCTTTGTCTGCCGGTGGCTGGGAGCCCGACGTTGAAATCAGAAGGGGGGTCAATTAAAAGACCGTCGTGCTTAAGGGGCCGTAAATAGAAGAGTCTCTGCGAGACGTAAACAGAAGAATGCTGCGGATTGTGTAAGCGTGGAGCTTGGGGCGGACACAGACGAACAGTGAATGCAATGGGGAAAAGTTGGGCAAAAGGAAGGGATCGAGAACACAGATGCTGTGAATTCTTGCTGATCAGGAAATTGCGACTGAAGCGAGCAATGTTACAGCGCCGTGTTGGGCCGCGTTACGCGGTATTCTCGTATCTTCTCTTCAGGGGAGCCACACGTTTTATGCCAAGCCACTAAATTATGAAAGCAAATAACGTAGGATTACTAAGATTGAAGCTTCCACTGCTTAGTGCTGGCCTGTATTAATATCATGTGCTTAGCTGTCACGTGGACCTGATGAATCAGGCATTGGGCTTGCACAATAGTGGGTCGTCTACTTCCTGATTGGTGCTCGAAGCCCTCATTTGCATTTCGCAGGGCACACACAAGAAATTTCTGAGGGCTAGTCGAAATTCCTCGACGTTTTTTAAAATCTATTTTCCTTTTCCTCCCCTCCAATACCTCACATCGACGCCGAACCCCGAACCAAAAATTTCGACGGGATCCGAGGTACGCTGCTGCTCGTCGACATACTGCATTCGAGCCGTTCTTTCTCGCTTCCATCAGCCATCTAACCAGGTCCACAGCTCTCACGCCAGCAAAATGTCCTCGAAGAAGCCCACTGGCCGTTCGGCCATTGCCGACGTTGTCGCCCGCGAGTACACGATCCACCTCCACAAGAGGGTATGTTTATGATGCGCCCATCTCGATGCGAAGGCCGAGGGCGGCTGCGATGGGCCGACGATGACGATTGCGCCCAGACAATGCAGCATCGGGCTGGAAATGGACGCGACCGCTGACCTGGGGCATTTTCTAGTTACACGGCGTTACCTTCAAGAAGCGGGCGCCGCGGGCCATCAAGGAGATCAAGAAGTTCGCCTACCAGGCTATGGTACGACCTCACCCCTCTCCCGACGGTGCAATGGATTCTGGTTCTGCCTGTTTGTAGTTTCCTATTGGTGGGGGTGCTGACCAAATTCTCTTTTCAGGGCACGACCGATGTCCGCCTGGACCCCCAGCTCAACAAGAAGGTCTGGGAGGCTGGTGTCAAGGGTGTTCCCTTCAGACTGCGCGTGCGCATCTCCCGGAGACGAAATGACGAGGAGGACGCCAAGGAGAAGCTGTACAGCTTCGTGCAGGCCGTGAACGTCAAGAACGCCAAGGGTCTCCAGACTGTTGTGGTCGAGGAGTAAAGAGGGCTGGGACCGGAACAGGGGATATTCTGTTTTGGTGTGCGGGACGATTGGGACAACGAATTAAACAGAAACGGAGCAAAAAAATGGAGAAAAAGTTCACCGGTCTTTTCGCGGGAGGAAAGGGTGTTTTCGAACCTGGAGTTCTCATGGCATACGGCATGGCATGGTAGCTTCCCCGTACCCAATATACGACATTCGAACGGCCGCGCGCTCTCGGAGAAGCCACAGATGCTTTTCTCTTCGGAGAAAGAGGTCATTCTTATTTCTGTTTTGTTGCCCAGAAGGTCCAGGAACGCAGAGGCACGGTAATGGAAATAGGTAAAGTCTTTTGATGAAAGTGTGTGTAGCATATGCAAGCCCGAAGCACGACGCCGTGGTCAATCCATACTCGGTTTCTGCTGGATATCCCGTTCTTCTTTCCAACACGGATGCTGGGCCGGATGAAATACATCATAACTGATACTCCGTCTCTGGCCAATGGGCCCCATGTGCCAGCCGCTGTGCTAAACAAAGATGATGGATAAAAAAGAAGATGATGCCCCGCTCGCCATTTCCCTGCAGTATCCAATGCCACCCCGAGGTGTGTCGTGCTCGGCGTCTGTCAGTCGCGTGGTCGTGGAGGTTACTCGTCGTCGACGTCGCGGTGACGGCCCAGGACCTTGCGCTTGAACTCGTCGTGGTCATTGTCCCACAGCTCGGCGGCTTCGCCGTTGAGGGGCGAGGCACTGCGCGCGTAGGGGTTAGCAGAGACGTCCGGGCCGGCCGAGAGACAGGGCCTTACTTGTTGGGCTCGCCCAGAAGACTCTGAAGGCTCAGTAGGACGGTCTGGATGTTGTAGGCCGGCGTCCACTTGTCCTTGAGGATGTCGAGGCAGATGCGGCCGGAGAAGTCGACGTTGGGGTGGTAGATGGGCGTCTTGAAGAGCACGGTTGGCGGCGAGTACGGGTAGTTGGCCGGGAAGGCAAAGGTCAGCTTAAAGGTGAGGCCGGCATAAGGGGTGTCGTCGGGGCCTTCGATGGTGGCCCGCCACGAGAGCAGGTTGCCGTCGGCCGACGGAAAGGCCGAGACGCCAGGTGCGGGCGAGGTCATGAGCTGCATAAGCTCCGTCTGCAACCTGCCGCCTGTCAGCAGGGATGCGGCGAGACGCTGTATCTCCCGATCCGATGCATCTTACCTCTTGACGCTCTGCGAGTCGGGGCCCTTCTTGGCGCCCAGCTTGGCGCCTGCCTGGCCGCCCGATGCCGTGTTCTGCGAGTCGTCCATGCTGAAGCTCATGCTGGCGTGGAACGATGGACCAAAAGACCGGACAAGAAAGAAAGCGGGTCGTGGGGGGGGAAGCTCCTTGTTCGATTGCATGCACAAAAAGCCAAGACAGACAGAAAGCAGAGGTGAAGCGCTAAAGACACATTCTGTTCATGCCTCTTGGCGTGAGGGGCGGTTCGCACCTGCACTTTTAGTGGATCGGTGCCTGAGCATGGGGCTGTTGGTTGTTTACATTCCTCCGCCACAGGGCTCTCCCAGCAACGACGATAAGGACGGGGCCAGTGCGATAGGGCTCGCCAGCCCCTCCTCCAGGGCAGTCGCTCTGGGCCAATGACGGCGTGATGACGGCGTATTCGCAAGGACGACGACGTGACCAGACCCAGGTCAAGGACGTGAGGACTTGCTTCTCGGGCCTTTCAACCTGTAGAAGGTGGCAGAACGAAGTGAGCAGACGCAACAGGCTAAGATGGTAAGTTCTTGCATCCCTGCATCGTCTTGACGAGGCTGACGGGCAGACGCAACAATCGCAGCTAGACCCGCTGCCGAGCGACCTGCCGTTTCGCATCGTATCGGACACGATCGGACGGGGCGCCTTTGCTTCGTAGGTCCCGTTCGGTCGCGGCTCTTTGCTGAACTTCCGGCTGACACGTTGCAGGATCAAGAAGGCGATGCCGCTGGCGGACAGCCAGCCGGTGTTTGCGGTCAAGCTGATCCACAAGGCGTACGCGGTCAAGAAGGGGCGGATCTCGCTCAAGCAGATCACGACGGAGGTGGCGCTGCACTCGCACGTCGGCCAGCACGCCAACGTGATCGAGTGGTTTGCCACGGGCGAGGACGCGGTCTGGCGCTGGATCGCCATGGAGTACGCCGAGGGCGGCGACCTGTTTGACAAGATCGAGGCCGACGTCGGCGTGCCCGAAGACATTGCCCACCTCTACTTCCGGCAGCTCGTCGGCGGCATCAGCTTCATCCACTCCAAGGGCGTGGCCCACCGCGATCTCAAGCCCGAGAACATCTTGCTCGACGGTCGTGGCGACCTGAAGCTGGCCGACTTCGGCATGGCCACCATGTTCGAGTACAAGGGCAGCCGCAAGCAGAGCTCGACCACCTGCGGCAGCCCGCCGTACATTGCCCCGGAAGTGCTGGCCTGCTCCGTTCAGGAACAGCCACCGACCAAAAAGTACGCGCCCGACCTCGTCGACATCTGGTCCGCCGGCGTCATCCTCTTCGTCCTCCTCGTCGGCAACACACCCTGGGACGAGCCGGTGACGACCAGCTGGGAGTTCCACGAGTACGCCCGCACCGGTGGCCACAGCTCCGATCCGCTCTGGCAGCGACTCCCTCCGTCGGCCGTCTCGCTGCTGCGCGGCATGATGAGCATCGACACCGCCCGTCGCTTCAGCTTCCACCAGATCCGCCAGCACCCCTGGTTCACGCGTCCGAACCGCCTGCTCACCGCCGATGGCCGCGTCTCCGACCCGCTCGAGCTGGCCACCCAGATGCTCAGCAACCTGCACATCGACCTAACTCAGGCTTCCATCGCCCAGGCTGCCGCAACAGCCGCAACAGCCGCAACAGCCGCAGAAACAAACCATGGCCCAGCCCTGGCTTCCACCCAGCCTGAGGTGCCCATCCACGACGTCGCCTACGACTGGGAGCGCCCAGGCCTCCGGGCTGCCGGCCGCTTTGCTGTCTCGGCCACACAGCCCGTCTCGCGCGCAGACGTCACGCCGGCCGACTGGATCGACAGCAACAAGGCCAAGAACAAACACTCAAACACAAACATCTACAGCCTGCGCGAAGCCCTGGCCGAGGAACCTGCCATGAGCCAGTTCTCCCAGACCCGTGGCCTGCCCCTCTCTCTCACTCAGCACGCTCGCCGCTTCCAGGACATCGTGCCGTCCTACTCGCTCACCCGCTTCTTCTCCCATGTGCCGCCGGCACTGCTCGTCCAGATGCTCTGCGCTGCCCTCCACCAGCTCAACGTCTCGGCACCCGCACCTGAGGCTGCCATGGCCGCCACTACGGCCGCTCGCAGCGAGGCTGTCGCCCGCATCCACGTCCGTGTTGTTGACGGCCGCAGACAGTCCCTCCATGGCGAAATCGCCGTCGACTGGTGCCAGCTCGCCCTTCCCGGCTACGGTGACGACGGCTCCGAGCTGCAGCCGTCCCAGCTGCTCGAGGTCCGCTTCATCAAGTACAAGGGCGATCCGCTCGAGTGGCGTCGCTTCTTCAAAAAAATGGCCCAGCTCTGCTGCGACGCCATCTACTCCCCCGAAGACGGCTCGGCCGCCGGCCCATAGCATGTGCAGGAGCAGAGACCGGTTTGTTGTTGGTGTTGTATACAAGCTACCACATAGTAATGATGACACGAGACAAGCGCATATAATAGTATACAGTTACATTGATCCTATACCTGGGTATACAAGTACGGTATTATGCCAAGAATCCAAGAAACACACGCTTTCCGATGCCAGAACTATAAGAAACTAATCAACGCCACATTGATGCAAGACCAATGCCGCAAACACTATCAATGACAGGAGAGAAACCCCAAGCAGGGAGGGTGACTAGGTACGTAGGAGAGCAACGTTCAACGTAGTTTCTGAGGGCAGCTCCGTCGGGAAAAACACCCCGTGAGTCTGTCACAGAACGACCCCCCGCCTTTGGTCGGGTGGCCGTCCTGCTCGATGACCGGATCCGGTGCTTGGCGGAACCGCTCCAAGTCCGCCTCTACGTGGCAGAGATGGAGATGTTCTCGGCCCGCCCACTCGTCGATCATGTTGGCGATGGCCCGGAAGCCGTCCGTGTGGCCGCCGGATTTCCTGGCACTCCAGCCGCAGCAGATGAAGAGATAGCAGTGGATGAGTTCGTGCAGGAATGCCGAGATGAGCAGCCGCCGGTTGTATTCTGGGTTGCAGAGGATCGGCGTCGACAGCAGGATAAAAGTCTCGAACCCGCCGATCTTGGCCTTGCGCAGGGCCGTGTGCCCAATGATGTTGCCGTCGTATTCGGCATTCGACCCGGGCTTCGACCAGCCCCATCGCACGCGGTGTGTCAGCCGCCCGTTGAAAAATATCTCGTTTGCCGCCAGGAAGATGCTCTCCAGCGCGCAGTTGTCCAGCTCAAACTCGGCCCCGGCCGTCTTGGGATGTATGAGCGCCAGCAGGATGCGGGCATGTCGAGACGCGGGGTTCCGGCTGTTGAAGCCGAACAGACAGCGGGTCACACTGCTCACGGCCTCGTCGTCTGACAAGAGCCGACCGTCCAGGTCTCTGTCGGCATCGCAGCCAATGTCACTACCTTCAGGCGTGTCCGTGTTGTGCAAGTGCGACCGGTACGGTAGGTGCAGCTGTTCGGGCTGTGGCTGTGGCTGTGGGCTGTTGCGTGATGCGGCGTTGGCAAACTGCAAGTCCTCCCTCTGCTTCTGCCAGTCGGCATAGCTCTGCGTCGGCCGCGGCAGCGAAGCCGGCTGGACATGGGACGACGGTCGGGAATGCGGCGGGTTCGGCAGATAGCACGACTCGAAGGCTTGTGCTAGAGTCGGATGTATCGCCTGGCGGCCCGGATCACGATGCCGGAAGTCGACAAAGTCGGGCGTTGCCCTGCCCTGGCTTTCCAGCTCGCTGCGGTACAGACCGGCATAGGTCGTGTCCGCCGGTGCAGAGCCGTAACAAGGCTCGGCCAGCAGGTGCTGGACCGCAAACGAGGCCTTCAAGTCCGAGCCACCCCTCCATCGTCTGGCTACGGGGTGTGGCGAGGGCGTGGCTGAGACGCGAAACGGAGACGGTGGTGGCAGGGGGTAGGGGTCCTTATCATGGAGATCAGTGTCAGCAGTACAGGTCTTTCTCCGGAAATCGGCGGGTCCGCGCAACTGACTGAGTGCCGGAAATCCTGCGAAGCGCTTGGCGGTCGTGTGAAGGGGTGGTTGATGCCTTGGGCCTCGCGCCAACCGCTATAGCTGTCTGGCTGCCGGCTGTCGAATGGGGCCAGCTCCCTCGGCCTCTTGTCTCGGTCGTGATAGCCGCCGTAGCCCTCGTGGGCCGAAGCCTGAGGCTCGCCTCCTCCCCCTCGAACCCAGAACGGCATTGGGGCAGACATTGGGCAGCGATGCTCGAGGAGGCCGAACTGGTGCGCGGGTGTGGCGAAGGACTTAAGAAAGGCAGGATGAGGGTAAAATCGGGAGAGGGCAGGCATGCGTATTACATAATAGAGAAGGGAAATGGGAAAAGAGGCCAAACCAATTGTCAATGTAGCCACGATGGCTTCCGCGTTGTCTACTGTCTTTCCGGCCGTCGGCCTCACGTCTCCATAGCCAAAGCCCTCATGATCAGCACCAGCCGACGGAGCAGCGAGGAAGAGTGTGCAAATGGCAGCCTGAACTCGTGAGCCGCATGTGATACATGCTCGATATGCTTCCGGTGGCCGTGTGTTCGCTGTCAGCCCTGCTCCTCGACTTTGTGGGCTTCCAGTTAACAAAGGCCACAAGAGGACCCCTATTGTTGTGAAAAGGGCCCGTCCGCTCCATTCCTGGGCGGCTCCATATTTTCTGTGCAGGCTGGCAAATAGGACGCGGGGAGTGTGGCAAGGCGCATCGTTGCCACCTGTTTTTCGTGTATGCAAAACCAAGTGATGATGCTGGGACGTGCATGGAAAAGGGGGGCTGGCTTCGTTGGAAAGGTGATTTACTGGTTGCAATGGTTCGAGGCAACGAACAACTGCCGCAGAAAGGGCACACTTATCGAGCGAGCAGCTGCAGCACCCATCTCTCCTTCTGGTAAGAGCGACAGAGGAAGCTGCGTGGCGGTGTGCTGCGGCCGCGGGGGGTCTTGCCTTCTTGGACTCTGCCTGTACCTTTTACCGTTTTACTTCTCTTTCTCTTTTTTTGCCTTTCTTTTTCTCTCTTCTCCTTTACGACGGTCCTGGGTAGCGGTGAGTGCGAGTACGGACAGACAGACAGTCCGCACTGAGAGACGGTGAGTGCGCCTCACACAATCACAGGCTCGCCATTCCCTTGGCTGGCCTTTGGCTTTCTAGCACGCTTGGCCCTGCATTGCACCGAATTTGTGTAGCCTGCTGATTGGCGGCCAGCCAGTAGATAGGGCAGCCAATTACAGCGAGTGTTGAGCCCCGTCTTCTGCCCGGAGAAAGAGAAGAAAAAAAAAAGAAGAAAAAAATAAAGAAAGAAAGCAAAAAAAAAAAAAAAAACAGCTCTACGACGTAATCAACATTCTGCTGGCGAGATAAGACGTGCTACAACTCAACTGTTCGGGCGATCTGCGGTCAGGTGAACCCGGGTACGAATCCTTCCTCTTGACGGGACGATGCCGGCTTCCAAGGATCTGGGCACTGAGCACAAGGATATCTCGACGATTGGCCCATTCTTTCCATTTCTGCCCGTACACACCATCGCGCTCCGGAAGCCCAAAACGCCATGAGGCCTTTTTTTTTTGTTGAGTGAAAACTGGAGAACGAATACAGACCGATGCCATGGAAAGTGTCATCTCCCGTGTCGTCAAAGAGGCAAAAACGAACAGGGCAAAACCGACGAGCCGACCATCCATTTCCACCAAGAGAGCGACGTCGCCGAACGACAGGTCTACCATTTTGCCCACCTGCTCCATCGTAGCCCGAAACATCCAGTCAGTAGCCGCGATGTGGTAGCGTAGCATCGACGCGCCTTGTTGTCGGCCCCCGAATGTACAGCAAAGCACTGCGCTGTGGTTACGTGTCAGTCTGCAGCAGCGCCAGACGGATGCTGCCGCTCCATATGCGCGAGAGCCTGCGTCACCAGTCTCTCCGGCCGCTCCCCACGCCAAGGTTGCGCACGAACCGGACATCGCTAGCCTGCTTCTCGAGCAGCTGGCGCATCCTAGCGCTGTAGGCCCGCTCTTGCGTCTCCGCTGCACGCTCTCGGGCTGTCTTGGCCAAGTCGACAAAGTCGTCTGTCTCGAAGCCGGGCTTGGACGAGAAGCTGACGAGTCCGAGACGCTCTCCCGTCCAGAACAGCAGCTCGTTGTCCCCGGAGCCGCCGGCTTGTTGGGTGGGCAGCAGCTTCCTTGCAATGTCGCCCGAGTCCTGTGCTGCTGGGCCAAACAGAGACGGCGCCATTTCTTTGCTCTCTCCCCCATCGATGGCGCAACTCCGCACTTCAGTAACACCGTCCCGCTCAAACCACTTGATCTGCCCTGCCCCGTCTGCAAAGGCCAGCCGCGTGCCGTGAGTGGTCACGGCCAGAATTTTGGAGAACGACGACGTCTGCCGGTTCTTCAGTGTCGAGTTCTCGCGGTACTGCACCCCTTCTGGCCGTTTGGTTGTGGCGGCCTCGGGCACCATGCCGATGCCATACATCTCCAGCGAGCCCTTGGACTTGTACTCGCCGCATGCCACTATCGTACGTCCGCCCGGCACGGCCTTGGCCCTCTCGACCTGGCCCAGAGATAGGACCCCTTCGTGTCGGAGATCCGAGTCCAGTGCGGAAAAGGGATACGGAAAGGACGTCATGCTGCATAGGCTGGCCCCCGAATAAATCGTGCCCTTGATGGACGAGAGTTTCCGCCGGTCGTAGTGGAGGATGATGGGCAGCCGCCCGGCAGTGTAGATGTCGTCGGACATGTCCTCCTCTGACCCAGGGCGCTGGAGGTGGAGAATCGATATCGGCCCTGGTTCCGGATGGGGTGCTGGGGCACATCGGGGCTGGCAACGGTCGTCGTCGTCGTCATCGCCACCGTAGTTTCGGCTAGTGTGCTTTGACGTCCCATTTCCTGCTCTCACTCTTGTATCGTGCATGTGCACTCCTAGGTGCATGCCGATTGACAGAGGCACGGTAGGGTGCGATGTGGATAGAGCAGTGATGGCCCAGGGAAACGTCTCTTCGCCTGTTGCGACGAGCCTCTGTAGATCCACTTCGACCAGACCTGCCACCTAGAGTTAGCCGCCGTTGTGCACGGTATGCATGGACATGCACGGAGTCAACCAACGGTTCTGGACAGAGAGAAAGGCCAGATGTCGCTGGCTGTCGACGCTGACGCATTCAGTTGTGGTGAATTGAGGCCTCTGCCTCCTCGTCGCCCTGCCTAGGTCGGAAAGCAGCCCACCGAAGAGGATGCCGGGAGCACTCTGGGCAACGATGGCACCGGCCTGGCCCCTGGTCCCCTTGACGTCCCAGAGACAAACAGACCCGTCGTCGAGAGGCGAGACAGCCAGCAGGCTGCCATCGGCACCGTCTGGTCGATACAGCGCAACGCCACGAGCCTCCACGGCCACTTCCTTGGAAGAGCTGCTGTCGCTGTGCCGCGGCAGCTGGAACCAGTTCATCACGATGGGCGCGTTCCGCTGGATGTATTCGTCGTACCACGAAACTTTCTCGCCCGGATAGACCGGGTCCCAGTTAGCCATGATACGGAACCTCTCGCGAGAGCGTTCTTGTTCCACGGACGTTGGCGATGCAGGGGCTCTTTGCTCGTCGACACCGACGCTGCGCTGCCCAAACAACATGCGACGCCGCATGAGTGTCTCGAGATACGTGCTGTCGTCGAAGCTTCGCAGTCGCCAGAAGCCATCATCCCGGCCAGTACGGAGCAGTTGCTTGGACACAAGCTGCAGCCTCACTATATCCAATACTTCCAGATCTGAACTACTTGTCAGAGCTATGCGTGCGCATCAGGCGGGACTCTGGGAAGCACTCACACGAGATGACCTGGAGGAAGATCTCCACTGGGAGACTTTCTAAGCTGGGAGCCATGTCGGCCACCGGACAGCAAGCAGAGCTGTGGCGAGCACAACTGTTATAGCCGAAACGTCGATCTCATTACAACTAAATAGAATCCGACCACTAAAACGAGTGAGGATGCCGAGGCCGGAACTACAGCTTGAGGAGAACAGGCAGCGCGACGCAGATAGAAAGCAACAGTGGAGGTCGATGCTTGTGCTGGTGATCTTGGTAAAGATGCAAAGAGGCAAAGGAGCGAACGGGATAGATAATCCGGCAGCGACTGCCGGCACTGCTGCAGTATGTTGCAGCAGATGGCCGAGGTGGGGCTGTGTGATGTTACAGCATACCCACTTATCAGCACCGTAATGACAGCTCAGCCGTTTTATACTAGCACTGTGTACCCAGTACTGCTTTACCGTCACATGACATATTGATATTATGCTCGTACAGCAAATGATCTGAGAAATGACAGCATCAGCCCAAGCTGATTTCGCTCTTCCTAGAGCTAGAGCTTGCATGCACAACCTTGTGAGGACCCTACCTGGTGGAGGTTGGCAAGTGGCGGAACCATACATACTCACCATTCGCATACTGCTAAAAATATGACTCGCCGTGATTGTGATTAAACCACAAGGGTCGCTTTCTCCCTGATTTCGACCCAAACGGACATATGCTCTTTTGAGCCGGATGCGTCGTTGGGCCTGGCGCTCTTCACTTTCACACTTACTACCCCTTCTTCGCATACTTCCGCTTGTACATGATCTTTCCCAAGGCAAAGACTGCACCCTGGTAAGCTGGTGTCAAACATGCACATTGCCGTGTAAGTTGGTTTCCACTAACAGCATACAAGGCCCAATATGGACTCTGAATCGTCTTACCGTAACCTCTATGGAGTGCCAAAAAGCCAGCCTCCTACTATAGCACAGTCCCGATTACGAACTAGAAAGCCGAAACAAACCAGGGCAGCCCGTTCGAGGAGGCAGTCTAAACAGGCAGAAGACACACACGACGATGTTACCTTCTCTGATCATGGAATGTCGTCTGCAGAAAGCGTACTGCTCGTCGACAATTATGGGCCTGCCACAACTACACCAAAGAAAACAGCGCCAAAGGCACGAGAACCAAACGGAGGGACCTCGTACAACGAAGGAGCTCCAACTACCGATGACGATGAGCCCAGCCTGGCCATTGTCAGGGAAGGCCAGATCAGGGAGCCAAAGAGGGAGGGGCCGACAACATCTAGCGAGCCGGTAATCTTCAGAGCGAACCTGGAGGATGCACTTGTCGTCAGCTACAATATAGCCTCTTACACGAGCGACCTGGTCCGCAATGCGCTGCGCCTCGCCAAACCGTTTCTCACAGCTCTGGTCGCTGTGTGGCTCTTGATCGCTACAGTACAACACTTTATCTTCCCTGCCGTCGAGCAGGCGCTAGTCTTCGGCTGCCGTCTACCCCTTATGCCGATGCTGCATGTCTGCCAAGTGTCCTTGAAGGCCGAAGCCTCCAAGGTTGGGACATCCAGAGTCAAGGAGATCATGAAGCCGCAGAGCGACTACAGTGAAATCCTGCAGTTTGTCGGCGAGCGCCGGACAATCCCTTTCGATCTCTTGCGCTCAGCCAACAAAGCCGCCGATCTGCAGGTCGAAGTGGCACAGAGCAACCTGCCGTCTCGTGACGAGCTCAGCACCGAGTTTGGCATCTTCGACCGTGATGTCAACAGCGCTGCTGCGACGTTTCGAGAGTTCGTTGCCCAGGTGCAGTCCAGCGGTCAGGCTCTCGTTAACGTCGACAATTCGATGATGCGGCGCCTCACCTCTCTGAACCTGAATCCGTCCATCTGGACGGAGACTGTGAATTTCTTAAACATCTTCAGCGGAGACCACACACCCGCAGCGGAAGCGTTGAGGACCATTTTCGACGAGTACCTGCAGCTTCTCAGCATCTCCATCGAGCGAATCGACGAGGTCCTTGAGATCACGGAGAGGACACTGGCCGAGTTGGAGATTCTCCGACAGGACACGAAACGAATTTACACTCTCACGAGAGCCGACGAGAAACAGATCAACCAAGCCCGGGGGGATGAGAAGCGAAAATGGCTTAAGAAGACACACGTCTTGAAGGAGTTCCAGGACCAGCTTCGGCTGCTAGATAGTGTTGATGTACACCGAGACAAAGCTGTCGCATTCGTCATCGAGGTGAAAGACAAGACCGACGGGATCAGAGTAGCTCTGAAGGAGCTGAAACGACAGGCCATGAAGCCGCAAGCCCAGTCGAGATGGAACGACATTAGCGAGGAGTCTCTCGAGCGGCATCTCCAGGCGTGGCACATGGCCCTCGGTCAGCAGATATCGACTCTGGAGCAGAAGCTTGAGGCAGCGGCTCCTGGATCGGTTGCACGGCGAGGAGTAGAGCAGGGGAGGAAAAACACCATCTCCAGCAATTGATGGGTGACTGTGTTTAGACTGAAGCAGATGAAATATAGTGATTTACGCGATTTTTCTGGATGAAACCCGGCATGTTGTTACGTATAAATCTTGGTAATTCCGTTGTTAAATTTCCGTTCAAGTAGTTCGTAGGGTTGATGATTTCCGTAATCAAGCTGGGGTAGGGTGACTCTTTTTCCGTAAATCTAATACAGGTTGATAATTTTTTATTAGTATAACACAAAATAAAAGCTTATGTTGTTTTGGTCTGCTTATTCTTGTCTACGCCAGTATGACAGACAACGTAATATAAAATGTTGTCAAATTTTCAAAATACAACACTATAACAGCCTAAACGATTTTTAAAAGCCACATAAAGTTTGCCATGCTCTTCTGGTATACTATGAAGTATGAGCGGAAGCGTATTTGGATTACCATAAAAAAACAGACGAGTTTGAATTGGGCCAAAAGGTCGTGATCTCACGATTTTCCCCGATTAATCGCAGGCGTTTCTGAAAGCGGCCCAAACTATGTACTTTGCTCGACAGTAACACATTAGAAGCCAGAGCAAAATCCGAGTGGCCAGGATTGTTGTATCAAAAGGCCGATGATTTCCTTAAGAGAGTTGGGAGCGGTAAATCCCTATCCTTGAGTTGTATATTTGCCCACGCCCAATTTTCTAAACGGGCCGTTGAGGTCCCTTTGCTTACATCTTTGCTATTTTGTGACCGCCCGTTTCCATTTGCGTAGCTATAGGGACCTGCGTATTTTTCCAAATCTCGGTCCTTGCTTTCGGGGTATTTATTTTGTTTGCCTAAAAGTTCTTACCCCTTCTTGCACCTTCTAAAAGAGAACACAATTGAATCTGCAACCGTCCCATTTCACCCCGTCTTTCACTCAATCTTCAATCTTCGCTTTGATGGCCTAAAGATAGAGAACAGGAACGATGAACAGTGTGAAAAATGGACTCGATGGCCTGGGTGATCAGAAAGACGGGAATATCACCAGCTCTCTGTTTGAAAAGTTACCAGAGAACAAACAGTGTGAAGAAGCCCACTTGCGAGGCAAACTGACGCGTGGCTGCCGTTTCCAGGACCTCAACGAAGCACACAGAAACATCACAGGACGCAACATTCCGAACAGCTGCTCAGACAGCCTGTCGCAGAGCTGTTCCAACAGCAGCGAATCGCAGGATCGTGCATCGTCCAATGCCGAAAGTGTTGATGTCGGAAGCGTTGCCTATTCCGACGAGGTTGCTTCACACGACATATTCGATTCCTCCTGGTCTTTGGTCAGCGATGATAGAGAGGCTGACTTGGGCTGTGGTCCGGACGGCACTCCGACTTCTGGTCTTCACGGGAACTCCTCTGACGACGTGTCGTTGGGACAGCCGGAGACGCCTGACAGCATGGTGGAGAGAATCTATAAGCTCTACCAGTCGCATATGGACCTTTCACCGACCGAAGACGACAAAGTCGAGACAAGTACGCGAGAATACCAAGAGAGGCTATCGTTGCACACACCACAAGCTGTTCCTGACCGTGAAGGGGCCACCACCCGTCTAGGCTTTCATACATATGATACTGGGCGGTCGATCTCTGCAAATACGAAAGGAGACTGCTTTTCATCTGAGCCAAAGATTGTGGAGGACCATGGTGACCCCGGAGATGAATACCAGCCCCGAGATCTCGCCTCGGCCCACCGTGAGAACATGCTGTTTCCCATGCCTCTGCGCGTGCAATCCATCCGAGGCGACAACAGTCCGACGAGCTACAAAAGTGGGGCAATTGTGTCTGCGGATGGGATGACAGAAGATTCGGATGATGATCCTTTCCGGTATGACAAGAATCCCTACAAAATATTCCTACAACCATCAAAGGAGCGAGAGGTGAGCGCGGCATTGAAGCACATAGGCAGCCTGGACTCGCACAGCAGAGCGACCCTGTACAGCAAGGACGATGGTACGACGCCAGCCGCCTGTCAGATCTCTCTTAGGCCGCCTCCGATTCCCAAAGAGTACCGCGAGAAGCATAGCCGGCCAGAATCTACACTGGATGGGCAGTGCGACCGGGCACTGACACCAGAGGACGCCGACGAATTTTACGACACATCAATCATTCAGCCCAACTGGGAGGTGGAACGTGGCACATACGAAGTGAGGGTGATTTCGAAAGACGAAGACTCGCCTCAGCTGCCGGGCAGACACAACCTGAAGAGCGTGAGCGATGTTCCAGAGGGGGGCCGAAAGGGCAAGCACCCGCCCAAGACCAAGACCGCAGTGAGAACCGACGTCCTCTACGACGCGGGAAGAGAGAATACCACTGGGGAAAGGGACGAGTGGGAAACTGTGGTGACCAGCGCGGCCGGCTTCGGGAGCGTTGGCCAGTCCTCTGGCCTGGTGGCGGCAGTCGGTCCCCGACTTTCTGCCAACTTTCACGACTTTAAGATTACTGGAAGCAGCCTGGCCGATGTTTCAGACGGGAGCAGCTTCGAAGACATACCGTTTGACGAGTACGCGTCTACGGACAGGATTGTGCAACCGTCGAGCGGCCAAGACGAGCAATCTGAGGAGAGCCTACGGATCCACGACCTGAACGGTGCTAAGATTCCTGTCATTGTACCAAAGCAACGTGTGCACCGTGTGAACGGACTTTCCCAGGATCCGTCTCTCAGGTTCTCGCCCGGCCCACGTTCGGGAAGCGAGACGGCAGCCGCTCTGGCCAGAGCAGTGCCCAACCCCTTTCGCCGGCTGAGCACGCGACGGACCCACGGCTTCTCTTCCATTCCGTTGCAGGCCATGCATACGAAGTCCGAGAGGTCCAGGGCTCGCTTCGACTTTCGCGTCTCGCAGGCGTCGGACTGCGCAGGGCTGTGTGCCGACACTGCAGATGTGGAGGGACTGAAAAGCGATTCGGACAATGGAACAGCATCGCCTGACGGGAGAGCTGCAGGTTCCCATGCAGACGTTGACCTGAGAGAGTCCGGCTCGTCTCAGAGCTCGAGCGGCACCACCCACAGCTTTCCGTTCAGTCTGATACCGCTTCCAGAAGCCGCACGACTTCAAGCCATCAAGAGAACACAAGAACTCCCAGAGCTGAGAAGGCCGACATCACGCTTCCCGTCCATCGGCACCCCGATCCCTGCCCATCGGCGGATGCAGCAGCTTTCGAGCCAGCGTCATGGCATCGCCCGTGGCTCTACCCAAACATCGAACATGGGCTCCTCGGTACCCGATACGTCGTGGGAGACGGTGACGCCGTTCGACAGTTCCCGGAGTGCTTCTCAGGTTCTGAAGTCCGCAGCAACACGGCTCCGGCTGGACAACATCGTGTATCGATTCGAGCAGCGGCAGCAGCAGCAGCAGAAACAAGTGCAGAGGAAGTTATGCCCGACGCCGGAGAGGCGCAGCAACACACCGCGACTGTACCCATGGGACTATCAACAGCAGCGAATCTCGTCTCGGCAGTGGAACGGCCAGCCGACGCTGAAAAAGCAGGGGACAGACCCCGAGCTGCGGGACATTGTAGCCCATACATCGGTCAACACGGATGATCTGGAGCGAACGGGCGTGCCGACGGACCCGGAAGCCTTCATCTCCGAGGAGGGCCGACGGCGGCGACGGGTGTGGTTTGCATACATGATGGCCATCAGCGTGCTGCTCCCCTTCCTGTCGGTCATGGTGCACATGGGTCGCCTCGACTGTGGACTCTCGTGGTACACGCGCGGCGAAGTAGCCCGGCTGAGCCGGCGGCAGCGACGGGCCATCCTGGCGACCATGGTGCTGCAGTTTGTGCTCTGGCCGAGCGTTTTGATCTATGTCATCTGGCAGCAGCAGCAGAAGTAGGACAGACATCGGAGAGGTCACGTGCGCACAAGGACGGAGTGGTGTTGATTTTGTTCAATCTTGGTCAGCAAGGCCGCCTGCGAGTCGGCGCTGCTGTACTCCGTATGTCATAAGCAAAAATAAAACCCCGATTAGGTAACTGTAGGACTCCCTGGCCATGGCCTCTTTTGCCCCCATACTTTTCATCTGCCTGGCAGCAGGGATACAAGGACGAGCAAGGAAAGCAATAACGAGAAAGAACGAGAGAGGAAACGAGATAGAAGGAGAGAAAGAGCGCACCAAAGACGAGCAAAATCCGAATGAAACTGATAGCGCCTCCCCTCCCCGAAAAAAACTCCCTGCTTTGAAATCAATATCTCTCTGCAATTGGCTTTCGACTCGCATCCTCACTGTCGCCGTCACGCACTGCTTCCGCCGTCACTACCGCTGATTACAGGCGTCGGCGCGATTCGCCGCTTCTTCGGCTCCGGCTCTCCCGTCACTACTGACACGTCCTCTTTCTCGCCCTCGGCGCCGGCCTCCCGCTTCGTGCCCGTCGTCACCGGCACTGACAGCGACGATGCTGTGGCTGCAGCAGTCACGCTCCCGGCCACGCTGCTTGTGACGCTGCTAGCACGGTTGCGTGGCGTTTCGGGTGGCGTGGCGGCTGCGGCAACTGCAGCCGCGAGAGCTGAGCTTGTCTTGCCAGTACCACCAGCAGCCGTGGCAGCCAGGCTCGGCATGCTTCCCACCACCAGCGGCGGGTTGTTCAGGGCGGCCAGCGATGCTTGTGTCAGCACGGACGACGCCGAGTTCGACCGGGCCGGCGATGAGGGACGCATCGTTACGGTGGAAGCGGCAGTGTTGCTGTTTCCGCCATTCGCGCTGCTGTTGCTGCTCCCTCCAAAGCTAGCAAAGGACGCCGTGGCCGGCGGCGATGGTGCCGTGAACGAGCTGGCCGAGTTGCGATGCTGGTGGCCACTGCCACTAGGAAAGGGAGACGTAGGCACATATATCGACGTGAGCGTGGGAATGGGCGTATTTTGAGCGGACGACGTCGCAGCTGCAGCCGCCACAGTTGCCGCATTTGCCGCCGCCGTCGCTGCAGCCGAAGCAGGTGTGCCTACCACGGTCATATCGCCAAACGCGCCGGTTGCAGCCTGCCGGCTCCACTCTCGGACCAGTGCTGTCTCGCCCATGTGCTGCTGGCCCAGCTCGCCAGGCGTAAAGGAGAGTGTGGAGCAGAAGCCGTCTGATGAGGAGACGAGCAGTGTCAGGCCGTCACTCGACCTGTTCGGGTCAGCATGGGTTGAAAGACAAGCTCATCCAGGAAAGCGGCTTCCAAACTTACCATGTTATATCTGTAAACGTGGCACAGTGCAGATTGCTAACGACACAGAGAGGCGTCTGCTGCTGGGTGTCATACAGCAAGATGGAATCCTGTGTGGCCACGGCATAAATCATGCGATGGGACAGGGCAAAGGCAGACTTGGGACCGGGCGTCGCCGCTGTGGCGACCGTCTCAGCACTGCCGAGTATCTTGGCGTTTGGGGTGGCAGGATCTGCGGCGGATGCGTGAGACTGTGGCGGCGGTGGTGGCGGTGGTGGCGGATCCATGACGGAGGCTGTCGAGGTCGGCACCGAGGTCGGATTGGAGATGGGGTCGGGAAGCGAAGGGATGATGGGCTCTTCGGCCGAGGATGTGTCGATGGTGATGTGCTTTGTCGACGCGGCCGACGGACGCAGGGTGTAGATGATGGGCGAGCAGCGCACCGCCACCGACGGCTTCTTGTGACCGGGTAGATGGGCAATGGGAGCCTTGCTGATGCCGCCGCGCGAGTAGATGTAGACGGTGTTGATGATCTCGTACGACGGCTTCGAGCCCTCGTGGTGGTGCTGGGTCTGGTACTGGCCGGCGGGTGTCAACAGTAGGCTGCCGTCGGGCGTGAAGGTGAGGCGGCGGAAGAAGGAGGTCAGGGTTTCGTTGGCGTAAAGATTGGCGTTCTTCATGCCGACAGCCGACGAGCCAAGGCCGATGTTGGAGCTGGACATGTGCAGCTTCGGCGACGCCTCCATGGGCATGACAGCCGGCAGCGGCATGGTCGAGGGTGCCGGCGAGACGGACCGCCGTGAAGAGAAGGACGAGCGTCGGCTGTGGCTGACGACACTGGGAGGGTTCATCGGCAGGGCCACAGACGTAGGGGTGCCGGGAGCGGACGGGACTGGCGAGCCCATGGGTGGTACAGCATCCATGACCGACAACTGGGTCCGGTGGCCGTTGGACGACGACGGCAGGATCGGCTCCGGCGGCACCGGGCTCTGCGACGCGAGACGACGTGGCGGCAGGTCAGCTTTAATGTGGCTGGCCAACTTGGGGGCCTTGTCGTCGAGGCCGGCCGTCAGGATGTACTGGCCGTCCTTGGCCTTGAGCGAGTAGACATGGACCGATCGGTCCGACGACTGTGTGGCAATGTACTCGTTGAGCGGGTCCCAGGCCACGCCCTGCACGTAATGGCTGTGCTCGGCGATCTGGCGGACGAGCACGCCGCTGGCAGCATTGTATATGCGAGCAATGTTGTCCATGCTGCCGATGATAAAGTGCGACCCATCTGGCGACCAGGCCAGGTCGTAGATCTCGGCCCCCGACGACCGACACATGTGTTTTGTCCGCCACGTCTCCCTGTCCTCGTACCCGTCGTTGCCAAAGGTCGGGTGGTAGCTTTCCGACGGCACCCAGAGGATGACGTTGCCGTCATCGCCACCAGAAGCCAGGAGCTCGCCTGAGGTGTTAGCAGGGGGATACGAGGAGGGAGAAGAAGGGAGAGAAAGGGAAGAGAAGAAGAAAGGAGAAGAAAGGAAGGGAAGCGATGAGCAGACACACCTTTTGGACTCCAGCGAACCACGTTCACGGCTTGCGTATGTTTTGCCAGCGTCGACAGGTACTCGACCTTTCTGTTCTCGCCGTTGGACTCGACCTTCCAGAGCTACACATGGGACCGACCCGGTCAGTTGCCCGTTCTGAACCCAAACGAACGGACGCCGGAGCTGCCAGTCGCTGCTGGCGCTGCCGACACGTCCACCTACCCGAACATTGTTGTCGCCCCCAGCCGTGGCCAGACGATTCTTGCCGTGCGGCTCAAAGTGGGCCGAATAGATCGGGGCATTCTGGTCATGCCAATTGATGATCAGAGGCGTGCTCTTCATGGCGGCATCGGGTGCGGCAGCAGCGCAGCTCGTCGTGAGTGTGACGATGGATGGCCGGACGAGAAGGCTGTCGGACGGGGCGAGTCGAGACAGAGACGTTCGAGGCTGGCTGGCTGGCTTGCTGTCGGATTCGCAACCGGCCAAAGAGGAGGGATGCTTTGTTGAAGAACGGCAAGGTCGACGGGTGAATGCGATTGCCGACGGCCCCGATGTGCGCAGACAGACGCTGATTGAGATGCAAGACGGAGCTGAGCGACCGCCAGACACTTTCTTGGTGTGGTGGAGATGCCGTCAAGTGGATGGGACCGGACAAAAAACGTGAAGCTGGCCTTGGATGCTAGCTGGCTGGCTGCTGGCTGCTGGCTTCTGGCTGCTGCGTCTTTAGCGCTGGCTCGCTCCTGCCCGCCCAAGCAGCAGGGCGTCGCGTCAGGGCCGTGTAAACCGATTAGCAGAGAGTGGGCGCAGGCGACGTGATTGGTCCGAAAATGCGTGTTTCCCGTGCTGCTCTGTGCTCTGTGCTCTGTACTCCATACGTGCTGTTTTGTTCAACAAGCGCCTCCCTACAGGCAGCTGAAGGCGCGGGCAGCTCGTCTGCACAGCAACAGTTGCCTACGGCAAGACGACACGGCAACAGAGCACGGATTCCTCTCTGGTCCGACGGCGCGTCTCTGCATTGCAGCCTCGTTTGCCTCGTTTGAGCTGGCGCAAGGCCAACGAGAAATCGCGACGCCGAGAAAAGACTGCAGCGCCTAGTCTTCCATTCTGGTCATCCCTTTTTACTCGTGTTTCTGGTCTCGTTCTTTTCCTCGGGTTCCCTTCATATTTTCTTCTAATCTTTTCTCTTTTACTTTCCTCTTGTCCTTTGCCTCTTTCCCCTTTGCTTCTTTCACTTCTCCTTGTTCCCGTCCCTGTTTCCGTCTTCCCGATCACGCATATCCTGCAGACAAGCGTGATCCTGCTCAGACCTGCTCGCGGCTCGCCCGGCCGTCTGCGATCCTGGCCGTCCCGCCCGCCAGACGCGATCACAAAAGGAAAAGGGTCACGAGATGATGCAAAGCATGACTGCAGCATGCTCTGACTCGAGAAGGTGTGATTGCCATTAACACATCAGGAGTCATTGTGCGTATGCATCTTACAAGCAGGAGCCTCTTGCAACCATCTTGTCGTGCCGGGTGGACGATGAATCCTCCGTGCTTACTCTGTACGCCTGTCAGATAGACGAATGACTCGCAACATGGCGGCTTGCCGAGGAGATACGAGCATACAGTGGACTTACGCGCGGACACACTCTCGCTCCAGCGCGGAAGCAAGTCACCGCTGCTCCGTGCCGACTGTGGGCCACACCACGGCAAGCCAGACCAAGACCCCTGTTACTTCGACAGGTTGGCCACGAGTCAATTGCTCCGGCCTACTCCGTACAAACCCCGGATTCGACCGCTGCGAGACGCTTCTACGTAAGATAAACCGCCCGATTGTCCCATGCATCTTACAGAGACAGCGTCGGATCGAGCAGCCGCAACTGACGCGATCCAGACGCGCCTGCTGCTTGATGTCCTTACGAGGAAGGGATTGAAAAGGCGGAGGGATGGACGGCAAAAAAAACCTAAATCCCCGGTTGAAGTCGCAGTGCTCAACCGCTCCTTCCCAGTCGGGCAAGGGCACATTTTACCCTGACCGACTTTCGGGTCTTATCGCCGGGCTAAGATACGTCTTTGTCTCGTATTGAACAACTTTTTTCTTGCCAGATAGCTTGCCGGCTCTGCGCCGGTGCCTGGAACCGTCGCAGGCTCGATTTGTAAGACCGTACGGAGTACAGACTTTTCACTCATGTCTGCAACGGGTCCGTGACTATTCGTACTTTCGCAGGCATCGGCGAAGTGGCGGGACGCTCTTGCCGTGGAGGGAAGTTCACCCACCCCCCTTTACCTAGCGGGGCAGCCACGATACATGCAGGTGAGCTGCTGTGGTTTCCCTACCCAAACGAGTTTGAGACGCAAAGCCGCCGTCGAGTCTTCTTGCTTTCTGCACGGACTGAATGTCTATGCGACATGGTGCTGGAAGCCCCTTCCTATCTCGCCGATGAGTCAATGGCGAACCGCTTGTATCGTAGTCTCCTGCCTCTTTGCTCTTTTGCCTCTCGTGGCACTCAAGCGGCACATCTAGCTCTTGTCTGGATCTACCACCACCCCCCCCCCGTTTGATGCCATCATTGTGTACTGTATTGACGATCTTATCTATCCACTCCAGCTCTCAGTGGAGCACGCTTGACTGAATAAGTAACCCAATCTGCGTCGCGCTTGATGCTTCGCCTTGGCAATTCTTTTTTCGGTCCTCTTCGCATATTCGTCTTTCTCCCATATTACTGGCCCAGGCATGCTCCTTCCTGGCACTCCTTCACCATTGTTGCATCTGCTTCTACATCTGCATCAACCTCCGTTCTCTCCTCTCGTTTGTAGACCAGTTCCAGTCCGGGTCATTCAGGCTCGTCCTTCACCGAAGCAGCAAGAGACTGCATTGGATCTGCAAGAATAGCAGCATAGCAGCATAGCAGAGAAAAACAAAAGACGATATAGATCGGAAAGGGAAAACGTGGCCTGTCGCCTCTGGGCGAACCACACCGTCCTCGCCAATCATGCACGATGATTCCATGATTGTTGGAGTTGGCACCGCCTTGGCTGTCATTGCCCTTTCTACCTATCCCGCAGTGTCCGGTCTGGTCCTGCAGGTCTTTAATCGCCAGCCGCGCGATGACGCCCTGTATGAGGATGCCGATGGCAAGGCTACGGCCGCCTCGGTAAAAGCCTTCACTGCCAAGCTTCCCAAGGCTGCCATCTTTCTGTCGGCCGTCCTCGGCTCTGCCGTCTCGCTATCGGCCTCCATCCTCGTCACCCTCCACCTTGCCCACGACGGCTTCCTCGTCGAGGACTGGCTGGCTACTGCTGCCTGGGTAAGTCGCTCCTAGTCCAGACAGAAGACGTCGGATTGTGTTGCTGACAATGCTAGAACCTCATCCTCCTCCAAGCCATTGCCATCGTGTTCACCCGAAACTCGACCCGGGCGTACAGCTATGGACTTTATACTTTCACGTCCGGCCTGTTGCTGTCTTTTGTCGTTCTCACCCAAGATTCTCAGGTTTTGGATGAAGTGCTGAATGAGTACCCGGTGCTCTTCGGCCTCCGTGTCGCCGAAATCGTCGCCATCGTCGGCGTGTGTATGGCAGGCATCTTGCTGCCCCGTCGCCCGGATGTCTACTTCAAGGACGAGATGGTTGATCGCATGTACAGCACCAGCGCTTACGGCCGCTTCACCTTCTCCTGGTCCAACGACCTGCTCGGCCTGTCGACGAAGAAGCAGACGCTGGATCTTGACGATCTGCCTCGCCCTGACCACAACACCCGGTCCGAGGACGTTGCGCGTGTTTGGAAGGAAAACGGCTACTCGTCCGAACGCCTCTGGCTCTCCATTGTTCAGGCACACGCATTCGATTTCGCCATGCAGTGGGTTCTCACCATCATCGGTGCTTTTCTCAACTTTGCTCCCCAGTGGGTTATCCTCCAGCTTCTTCGTATTCTTGAGACTCGAAGCAGCGACGAGGCTAGAGGTATAGATGTCTGGATCTGGGTCCTGTGGCTAGGAGTGTCCATCATCGCACAATTTGTTTATGAAACAGTTGGTGGAGTCGTACGTCTTTTGGCTATCGTGGGCCGAGCTCGCCATTCCGATTCGTGCTCAGCTATCTGCCCTGATCTTCGAGAAGGCCATGCGGAGAAAAGACGTCAAGTCAAACAAAAAGGCGGCAAAGGCTGCCGTGGCTGATTCCAGCATCGCAGCCAACCCTACCGAAGCGTCGGCCGAAGACGAGGGTGAGGCTGGGGATGATGAGCTCGAGTCGGCCAAAAAGACCAAGCAGGGCACGGTCAACCTGATTGGCGTCGACGGAAAGCGGGTGTCCGATTTTTGCTCGTTCTAGTTCCTCTTCCCTTCTAGCTTTTTCAAGCTCTTTGTGTCCCTGGCATTCCTGGTGCAGCTTCTCGGCTGGATTCCCCTTCTGGCCGGATTCTCGGCCATGGCCATCATCATGCCCGTGAACATCAAGTTCTCAAAGAAGTACTCCGATGCGCAGGACAAGCTGATGAAGCTCCGGGACGAGAAGCTTGCTGTTGTGACTGAGGCGCTGCAGGGCATCCGCCAGATCAAGTTCTCCGCTCTCGAGCCGCAGTGGGAGGGGAAGGTGGGCGAGGTGCGCGACCGCGAGCTCAAGAGCGTGTGGAACGTGTTCATGTTCGACACGGCGCTCATGGCCTGCTGGATCACCAGTCCGATCGCCCTGTCTGCGATCTGTCTGCTTGTGTATGCGTATATCCACGGCGAGCTGACTCCGTCGGTTGCATTTGTCAGCTTGGGCATCTTCCGTTCGCTGGAGACGACGTTATCGGTCGTGCCTGAGCTGACGACCGATCTCCTTGACGCATGGGTCTCCATCAAGCGTATCGAAGACTACCTCTCTTCGCCAGACATCGACAAGGTGGCCAAGGACGGCGATGTCGTTGTGTTTGAAAACGCGACCATTGCGTGGCCGTCGGAAGAGAAGCTGGAGGATAGCGAGCACTTTATTTTGCGCGATCTCAACGTCACATTTCCGGCAGGCGAGCTATCCATCATCTCTGGCAAGACGGGTTCTGGCAAGAGCCTGCTGCTGGCTGCCATTCTGGGCGAGGTTGATCTTCTGGCCGGCTCCATCCAGGTACCGCACTGTCTGCCCATTGCCGAGCGTCACGACGAGAAGGCGACCAAGGCCAACTGGATCCTGCCCAAGTCGATGGCGTTTATCGCGCAGATTCCGTGGATCGAAAACGCAACGATCAAGGAGAACATCGTCTTTGGCCTTCCGGTTGACGAGGACCGGTACCGCAAGACGGTGGACGTGTGTGCGCTCAAAAAGGATTTGGAAATTTTGTCAGACGGCGAGAATACGGAGATTGGCGCGAACGGCATCAACCTGAGCGGTGGATAGAAATGGCGCATCACGCTGGCGCGGGCAATCTACTCCCGGGCCGGCATTCTGATCATGGACGACATCTTCAGCGCGGTCGATGCCCACGTGGGTCGCCACATCTTTGAAAAGTGTCTCACCGGCGAGCTCTGTGCCGGTCGGACACGCATTCTGGTGACGCATCACGTTGCGTTGTGTGCGCCCCGGACCAACTTCTTGGTGGAGCTGGGCGACGGTCGCATCGCTCACGCGGGCCTTCTGTCGGAGCTAGCCAGGGACGGCACGCTGGACCAAGATTCAAAGAGCCACGTGGAGACGGCCGAGGAGGCGGCTGAGGACGAGACGGTCGACGCGACGGCAGTGAACTCGGACAACAGCACAGACAGCGGTGAAGCCGACGGCGGCAGTGCCCTCGACAAGGTTGCGTCCAGGGCGACACAGCCGCAGGAGCCGGAGCGCCAGGCGCGGAAGTTTGTCGAGGAAGAGAAGCGTGAGGAGGGAGCTGTGCGCAAGCATGTGTACATGGCCTATCTCAATGCCAGTGGTGGCTGGGCGTTCTGGACCGGGGCTCTGGTGTTCTTTCTGCTGTTGGAGCTGAACGCGATTAGTAGGTGATGCTGGCTCCGTTCTTCCTGTCGTCTCGCTAACGTGTTTGCAGGCCGCTCATGGTGGCTTCGGATCTGGACCGGCCACTACCAAGGCGGTGATGAAGAGACGGTGCTGAACCTGTCAGCCATGGGTCTTTCTGCGTTGAGCCAACGATCCGTGGTCCAGCAGTCCGCCGATCTGCAGTATTCGTATGGCCTCGATCAGCCTGTGCTGGCCGGCTCCGGTTCCGAGTCGGGCTCTCACTCGTCCCAGTACTATATGACCATCTATGTGGTGCTTGCGGGGATTTCGGCACTGTTTGGCTCTCTGCGCTGCTACTATGTCTATCGCGGTTCGATCCGGGCCAGCAGGACGCTGTTTGCAAAGCTCAACTTTATCATCCTGCGGTCACCCCTCCGCTGGCTCGACACGGTGCCGGTGGGCCGGATCCTGAACCGGTTCACGGCGGACTTCAACACGATCGACACGCAAATGGCCAACTCGATCAGCTTTGGTGGCGCAGCAGTGATCCGCGTGTTCGGCGTGATCATCGCCGGCCTGATGGTGTCGTACTTTGTGGTGCTGCTGTCAGTGCTGCTGCTGCTGGCCTGCACGTACTTTGCGTTCCTGTACATCGCAGCGGTGCGGCCGGTCAAGCGGCTGGAGAGCACGGCCAAGTCGCCGGTATTTGAGCAGTTTGGAACGGCACTCTCGGGCGTGGCCACGATTCGCGGTTTCGACAAGCCGAGCGTATACATTGAGCGCATGTACCGGCGGCTGGACGACTGGTCGACGACGACGTGGCACATGATGCTCTTCAACCGCTGGGTCGGCTGGCGAATGAGTCTGGTCGGATCCTTCTTCTCGGTCATGGTGGCGGCCATCGTGCTGTCGTCCCCGCAGATGGACTCGGCCCTGGCTGGCTTCGCGCTGGCTTATGCCATGGAGTTTGCAGCGAGCATCATGTGGGCCGTGCGACTGTACGCCAACGTGGAGCTGCAGATGAACGCGGCCGAGCGCATCATCGAGTACACGGAGCTGTCGACCGAGTCGCTCGAGGGGGGCAGTCCGCCGGCTGCCTGGCCGACAGAGGGTCGCATCGAGGTCGACAATCTGGTCGTCAGCTATGCGGCCGACCTGCCGCCAGTGCTCAAGGGCGTGTCCTTTGACGTGGACCGCTGCCAGCGTGTCGGCGTGGTTGGCCGCACCGGTGCCGGCAAGTCGTCGCTGACCCTGGCTCTCTTCCGCTTCCTCGAGGCCCAGTCGGGCAGCATCCACGTCGACGGTATCGACAACAGCAAGATCAAGTTGCACGATCTGCGCTCGCGTCTGGCCATCATCCCCCAGGACCCCGTCCTGTTCTCGGGCACCATCCGCACGAATCTGGATCCCTTTGATGCCTACACCGACGCTGAGCTGCAGGACTGCCTCGCGCGCGTGCACCTGACGACGCCGGTGTCCGACTCTTCCGCGTCCGCAGCCTCGGCCTCGTCGGCCGTCCACAATAGCAACATCTTTGACGACCTGCAATCTTCCGTGTCGGAGGGTGGTCTGAACCTGTCGCAGGGCCAGCGGCAGCTGCTGTGTCTGGCCCGCGCCATTGTGCGGCGACCTCGTGTCATGGTGCTGGATGAGGCCACATCGGCCGTCGACATGCACACCGATGGTCTGATTCAGCGCAGCATCCGCGAGGAGTTCACCGGCGCCACCCTGCTGGTCATTGCCCACCGCCTGAGCACCATTGCCGACTTTGACCGCATCCTGGTGCTTCAGGACGGCACCGTGGCCGAGTACGGCTCACCGCGCGATCTGTGGGCCAAGGGTTCCGACCACGGCGTTTTCCGTGCCATGTGCGAAGAGAGCGGCGAACGCGACAGGCTGGAGAAGGTCGTGCTGGGCGAGTCATAGGTGTCACGTGTTCAAAATACAGGGTGTTGCATCTTTCCACGTTTGCCGCTTGTCTTGATTCCTGCTTTCTCGCTTTGTTTTCCTATTTCTTGGAAATGTACCCATCTTCAGGATAGACTGAGCTTGTTTGGCTATGTTCTTATATGCTGTTTCATAGAAAATTTGGTGCTGTTGATGGTTGAATAAGAGTCGCTCTCGATCTACTGCTATTTCCCCATCACCACATCGTCGTGGGTCTCATGTGTTCATGCCCATCGGTTCACGGCAGCCGCAGGCCGTCTCGGTTCCCGACCTCGGCGATCCGCTCCTGTCCATGCCACAGGTATCTCACGTGCAGGACCTTTCTGGCATGCGCGGCGTGCTGCTGCTGCTGCTGCTGCTGCTTCCGGTGAAAGTGAGGCGCCGGATCCCAGAAGCCCAGCATGCGGCTTTTGCGGACACCACGGGGGATGAGCAGGCAGTCCGAGTCTGAGTCAGCATCGGCAGCAGGAACAATGTCGTTGCCTCTGCTTCCCGCCGACACCACCAGAGCTGTCAGGGCTGCCGTCACGTCAGCCACCTCATAGTCAGGCGACCAGCCGTTGCGCGTCGCCATGGCTGTCGATGTTGCTGCGCTGCCGTTGACGCTAGTGTGCTTTCGCTTTCGCTTTCGAAGCTCAGCCCCGTCCGAGTCGTCCGAGTCGTCCCCCAGGGCCACACCGTACTTGGCGCTCAGGATGATCAGCCCGCTCGCGTCCTTGTCTCTGTCGCCGCTACCGTTGCTGCTGTTGCCACCTGCTGCAATCGCTTTGAGCGCGTCCACGGCCGATGATAGCACCATCGTCAGCTCGTCTGCCTCGGCCCGGTGCCGCTCAATGGCCTGCTCCTCTTCAAAGTCGTCGAACCCGCCTGTCTCGATCTTGGCCTCGTCCTCCTTCTGCTCCTTTTGCTCCTTTTGCTCCCTTCGCTTCCGCCTCTGCCGGACCCGCAGAAACGCCTGCACCAGCTCCCGCAGAGCCACGACGGCCACCGGCAGCCCGGCTGCCCAGAGGAAGAGCCTCGACGTCACGCTCAGATCCCCCGATGCCGGCAGCAGCAAGAACGGCAGCTTGATCCGCTGGCCCACGCGCGACCAGTACAGAGACACGTGCACGCTGCCGCTGCCGGCACTCAGAGCAACTTCCAGGCCCAGCTTTGGAGGCGTGCTGCTGGCGCTGGGTCCAGATGTCCAGCCGTTCCGGACCCCCCACCATCGAATCGGTGCCAGGCCTCGAATGGCCAGGTATCCGTCCGCAGAGAAGCGACTGGCACACAACTCCGCCTCCACTCGTACCGCTCGTCGGCTGCCGTCCGTCCTCCGTCCCTTCTGTAGCTTCTTGCCCAGATGCCCCCATGGCGTCAGAAACAGAGTGCGACCGTATCGCAAGTAGCCCGCCAGCGTCAACTGCCCCGTGATCGCCGCCGAAGCAGTCCATGTGCCTCTGCCATGGCCTCTGCTGCTGCTGGCTTCCAGGGCGTCCAAATCACCGTCGATGCCCTTGAGACCCCGATCCGCAGGCCCTGTCAGTGGTCGCCCCGCATGCAGCCCCAGCTCGTCTGCGCTCAGGCTGTAGCCAACCTCGACCATGGACGCAATGCCCGGCGCAATGACTGCAGTCGCGACATCGGCCGCTGTAGAGAACGGCCACCACGGCGACCAGCCACCGCTGCTACCACTGTCTGCACACAGGAATACATCGCCCTCGCCCATGCGTCGCGACAGGCCGAGGCCGAGACGAGGGGCTGAGCCAACAAGCGAACATCCTTTGCCATCGTGCACCATGACTTCGACATACAGCGGCTCCTGGTCGGGAACGCCCATGGCCTCGTCGACACGCGGTATTGTCACGGGCACAGGCTGCGCTATACGCGTTGTCACGCTCAGATGCGGCAGAACTTCCGCCTCGACCTCCGCCACCGTCGGCGGTAGATGGCTCGGCATCGGGCCCCAAGCAAACTCTTGCCGGTAGGAGAGCACAACGCGGCCCGTCGACCGGGTGTCGGCCAGTTGGACAGCCCGTATGGGTGCCAACGCCTCGGGCAGGAGTGGCTGGTGGCGGTCTGTCGACAGAGGAGCATCGCGGCCGCTTCTCCAGTTGGCAGAGGTCGACGTCATGGCGTAGGTCGAGGCAGACACCCCAACGATTGGCGTGCTGCAGAACACCGGCCAAGGCTGCATCCGCTGCGTGCTGGCAGCTATCTTGTCTCGGTTGGCACCAAATCGCACACGTAGCTGATTCAGCGAATTTTGTGTTCTGTACAGACGGCGTTGCAGCTGCAGTATCCCCGCCTCCGTACAACGGCCTAACCTGGGCAATCCAATGCGGACAGCCTGCGTGAGAGAGTAGTCGACCGAGCTGAGCGCGCTGCTGTCGGCTTGCGCGTCCCCGTGCTGCAGGTACTCGGGCAGCAGCACGCGGCTGGCATCGTAACGGATGCCCATGTCGGTGGTGGCTTGAAAGCTTTGTCGGCTGGCCAGAGCTCTCAGGCGACGGATCTCTTCCTCGTCTCGGGCTTCTTCCTCCGCAGTCAGTCTGCTATCGCTGTCGCATTTGCTGCTGCTGCTCCCGTCCTCTTCTTCGTCGTTGTCCTCCTCCTCCTGATCGTCCAGATATCGGTCATACTCCAGTCTTCGTGCCGGATCGATCAGCGTTTCGAACGCTGCCTGCGCCTGTGCAAAGTAAAAGGCTGCCGTCGGCTGCAGCGCCTTTGCTATACCGTAGCGTCCGCCACTGCTGTGATCGTTGTTCAGCAGTCGAAACAGGCGAAAATAGGCCGCCCGGATCTCGCCCGAGTGCGGCGCTGGGTGCCGTGCAAGACAGAGCACTTCGTAGTAAGTACGCCGCATTGGCTGGGGCTGGCCGGGGAGGGTGGCCTGCAGCACGGGAGAGCGGAGCAGAAGCTGGTCCTGTTGCAGCTGCAGCAGCTGGTCCTGGAGCTTCTCGGTCCGCTGCTTGCTGTCCCTGACGCCAGCGTTGCCTTCGGCACGCAGTTTTGGTGTGTGTCGTCCGTCTTCATCGTCATCCTCGTCGTTATTCTCGTCATCCTCGTCATCGTCCTCGTCACTGTCCTCATCCTCTTCTACCAGCGTGTCGTACCCGCCCATGATCGTGTCCTCGCCTTCGCTGCCCAAGAAGCTGTCTTCGCCAAAGCCCGAGCTCCAGACCGAGCTGGGTGCAATGGACGGTGCCCGCGTGGACGGTGCCCGGACGGAAGGCGCCCTAGATGTCCCCATGGAGAAGACCGATGCCGAGTCAAAGATGGACGATGCCCCGTCGTCAAAGTCAAAGTCGATCACACTCCTTGTGGCCGCAAACTGGTCCGTCAGCGAGAAGCGGGACTCGCCAGCCGGTGTCGCCATGCCTCCGTAGATCTGGCCAGCATCTGGCCGGCTGCCTCCTCCAGAAACGGGCGGGACTTCGTTCGAGCCGCCATACTTGCCGCTGTCGTTGGTACTGGCACTGCCATCACCAGAAGACGGAGGGGCCCGGTTTACAGACGACGACGACCGGTTGACAGACGACGATGACGTCGCAGAAAGGTGGCGCGAGCTATGGTGGCGCGACGATGGTGTACGGTGGGACCCCGATGTCGACGAGTGCCGGGATCGCTTGCGAGTGTCCGACATGACGAGTCGCACCGGCGGTCATGTAATATGGGACAAAAGATGCAGCTTTCCGGCTTTTCTGGCCTTTAGCAGCGAAAATTGAAAAGGACAAGGAGACACAGAAGCAGAGAGGCACAATGAGGTAAAAAGGGCAGGAGGCTTTTGCGTACATGCCCAACCGCCCAATCGCGGTCGAAGTTAACTAAAACAGTTTGTCTCACCGCCCCATCGAGGGGAAGGCACCGCCGGTAAGCGCCAGCAGCATATGATTGGCAGGCGCAACCCAGCACCAACACAGCAAAACGTGGCCAAAGAGGGGCTAGCTGCAAGGATCACACAGGACGTGTATATATATCGTACGAAGGCAGGCTGGCAACAGTAACCGCTGTCAGGATAAAAAAAAGGCGGAGCCCCAAACGTTTTGGCTCTACAATCTATGGAGGACGTCGGCCGCTTCGATCTACAGCTTGACGACCTGTTCGGCCGTGTAACCGAGCTCCTTGAGGGCGCCCGTCAGCTCGCCCTGGTTGCTCGGGCTCTTCTTGGGGCCGGACACAGCCTTCATCAGACCCGGGGGTCCGCAGACAAACAGCTTGATATCGCCCGACGTCGGCTCGGGCAGCACCTCCTTCAGCAGGTCCTTGGTGATGTAGCCCTTGGAGCCACCGGTCCACTTGTCGGAGGGCGGCTTCTCCAGGACGTAAAAGACGCGGAACTGCTGCGGGTACGTGTTCTCGAGCTCGTTCAGCTGCTTGCGCAGCAAAATGTCCTCCTCGGCGATGTTGCCAAACACCAGCGTCACCTTGGTCTTATCGACGCCCGGGTTCTTGAAGATGGCCTGCAGCAGCTGGTACATGGGCGTGATGCCGGTACCGCCCGCCAGCAGAGCAATGTGCTCGTGCTTGTTGGGTGCCCATGGGTACTTGGTGATGGGACCCTTGATCTCCAGCTTCTGGCCCGGCACCAGCGAGTGGATGTGCGTCGACATCGGCCCGCCCTCGTACTTCTTGACGAGCAGATCCAGGTGGCCGACCGCGTCGTCGTCACTGACCGCAGTATACGGCCGTACCACCGGCTTCTCTGCACCCTCTGGCTTGAATTTGGTCAGCAGCGCCGATGCTGCGTGCATCCCCGACACGCTGTCCTCCTCCGGCAGCTTGAACCGGAACTGCTTCGTGTTGTGGTTGAGCGTCTCGACGCTCTCCAGCTCCAGGCTCAGGAATCCCTGGCTGCCGCCCGTGAATGTTTCCTTGTGCGCGCCCGTCACCTCGGATGCTGCACCCGCTGCCGTCTCTTTCGCTGTCGCCGTCACCTTCTCTGCCGGAGCCGCGCTCGTGGAGTAAAAGTAGTAGCCGCCGCCGCCCGCTGCCGCCGCAGTGACTGCCGCAATCAGCAGTGTGCTGCTGCCGCTGCCGCTGCTCGGAGAAGGACCAGTCGCATACCGGCGGCAGGATGTCAGCTGCGCAGTGTGTCAGCTTCGGCCTCCGATTTGTACTGCGGCATTGGTCTGCACAAAATAGACAGCTCCTTTCACCTACTGCCGCAGCTCACGGCTTCGGCTTACCTGTCTCAGCGGCGCTGCCGACTGAAGCGTACGGAATGCGGTGCGCGCAAACATGGCGACTGTATTTGCAGATAAAGACGTAAAAATGCGACGGGGTGCAATTGGAAAAAGCCAATGGCAGAGTGATGAGGGAAAGAAGAGCACGCTGTGGGGATTTATGGGGCGGCAAAGAAAGAACGAGGGCCTCAGCCGGATGTGGCTTTTGATCTGAACGGAGGTCTTCCTCATATATCCGAGCCGCCCAACCAATCAATGCTGCCGCCGGTGGTGTCAAGGCCGGCTGTTCCTGGTGATGCAATTTTGTATTTTCCTCCCGCCCACGTGATGACACCCTTGAAAACAATTTATATAGGCTCATCAACAAACTATCAGGGAAAAAGCACGGCTTGACTTAAGATTGCTTACAGTGACGTGCAATCCATATCACTCTATACTCTACATGCTGCTTCCTTTTCCTTTTTCGGCCGTTTTGCCTTGCTCGGCCAAGCTCACCGGCCAGCCATCCATTCTGCCATGCGTAAATCGTACACTAATAGCTCATATCCAAAAAAAGAAAAGTGAAAAAAGAGAACGTGCCAAGAGAGGAATATCGTGTCCCGTGCAGGTCCTACTTCGTCCCGATAGTGCCTGATCGCAAAGAACTATGGTAGCAGTGCCAGGATGCCGAAGCAAGACGTCAGAACAACAACGCCAGTCCCGAAATACGTCTGACCACAGGCAGACTGGGAGAAGAAGAAGCGAGATGAGCATGCCTCAACATGCCCACCCCAATAGTAGTATACAAAAAGTCAATACAAACACCCATGAACGATTGTCATGGTGTCAAATCCCATTACGAGCTGCGTCTCCGTGTCTATCGTTCGGGGACATCTCTTCCGCTGCGTCCGCAGCATCGCCGAGCAAAGAGCCGAGAGACGAATGCTTCACGGCTTCGCCCTTCTTAGCGGGCAGCAAGTCTTGACTTCCCCGGCGCATCGTCCCAATGTCTTGGTGGCTGAGAAGGGTGGGCGTGTTGGCTTGGGAACCACCACGTTGACCGTGGTAATGGACTACCTGTGGCGGTACCTGTCCAGCTTGCGTACCGAGTAGGTGCTGTGGATAAGGATCGAGGTCCTTGCTGGAGGTGGAGAAGGTTGACACGACGGGTTGGGGGTAGCTATTAGACGCATTGCTCGGAGTGGGCGTATGTCCACCAAAGCCCTGACTATGTTCAAGCTGTGTCGGTGTGTCCGCGTCGTTAGGACTGCCAAGGTTCTCATTGGCCATCACCTGGCCTGTAAGACTCGTCATACCGCCCTCGATGTCGCGAAGAAGACGGACGTACTCCTCTGGGACCAACCCGCTCTCTTGTGTCTTCGGGTCCATGGCCACGAGCCAGCCCTGGCCATGGCGGTACGACACCCAGATGATCTGGCCTTCGACGAGAGGCAGCTCATTCTCGTTCTCGCGCGAAAAGTCAAACAAGGCAACAGCTTTTCCGTGCATCTCCTCGTCGGGTGAGGTAATAGTGAATTGGTAGTCGCGTGAGTAGCGAGACTGGTCATCTTCGCGAAAATCCGGCGACGACACCGGGCTCGACGCGTCGGACTCCGGATGGTAGCCTCCGTAGTTTCGAGGCTGCTGGCTAGCCAGCTGGTATTGATGGGCAGACTGCCGCGTTTGGCCTGCTGGGTATGTGACATATTCACCGCCAGGTCCGTTCGCCTCTCCACCCTGGTTTACATAGTACCGCTCGCTGCCGTCGCCGCTTGTGCCAGCAAAGTATCCTCTTTCGTGGTCGAGATTGTTAGGATTCAGAAGGTTGGTGGCATCGCCAGCGCCATTGCCATTATCACCACCGCCAGTGCCGGCGGCGGCGGCAATATCAGCAGCAACACCGACACTGCCACTGAAGCTTTCCTCCGCATCGATGCTTTCCATGACCCGGGCACTTCTGCGACGGCTGGGTGCGTACGCAGATGATGCAGACTTGTGTTTCCGATGCCTCGAGCTGACGACGGGACTCTGAAGATCTTCGTCTTCGCTCCAAGGCGGGCCATCGGCAAGGTAGATTGGCGGTAGATCAATTGCACGGTTGTACGACCCATTCTCCCACGAATCCGTGTCCCAGCTTGTTTTTGTCTCCCAAGAGAAGGGCGGGTCGGAGAGACGACGCTGTGATTGCGTGTCGAAAGATGGTGACACGATAGATGCCGGCCTCGAGGGCTCCGGAGGAGGCCCATAGTGCAAGGGATGGACAGGAGGGTAGGCGAAATCGCGGACCGATGCGTATGGCAGGCTAGAGGGATATAGGGGGAACACGTGGGAGGTAGGTCGTGACCGTGGAGGAACCGAGCCGACGGAGTACTGCGAAAGCCTGTTCTTGGATGCGTGTGACATTGGCCTTTGGAGATTTGTCCGGCGAGTGGTTGGAGAGGTAAGTGGTTGGGGGACGGGGGCCTGGGTCGGATTAAGCAGAGGCGAGGATGAGACGACAGGCGGTGATGTCGCAGGCGAAGATGAAGGAGACACAATGGCCGCCATCTTGGGGGTCGGAGGGGGGGCGGCTGGAAGGAGGAGGGGCCAAAGACGCTATTTTTAAATTTTATAGAAAAGACCTCGAACATGCAGTCGCACCACTGTATGCTAGATTTTCTGGATTTTCACTATGGGCAACCCGATGGAGGGGGCGCTTTCGTCTGGTGCTGGCGTCGGAGTGGGCCCTCGAATGGCGCCCCGGTCACCGCTTCAGAAATGCGATTTTCGGCCAAGACTCGTCAGCCGTTGCAGGAGACGTTATACCAAGGGTCTTTGCGGCGAGCGGGTGATGGTGGTCGCTGGCGGTGCTGCTGTCGAGATCGGCGGTCTTCGTTTTGACGACTGCGTATATTCTTGTTTCACTTCGTCCCATCCGTGCTAGGGGGAGCCAATTTCCGCGTTGATTTGTCTTCGCATTCGTCGCGCAGCGGACAGGGTATCCAAGACAACAGAAGCAAGAGAAGAGTAATGTGAGTCCAGCAATGTCAGAGGACAAAGGCAGCGTAGTCTGTAGCCGGGCTTCCTCGTAAAGGTCTCGCAGATGGACGAACGGGGCAACAGCTTGCAGAGACGGAGGCAATGCAGTGAGGACGAATTTGAATGCGACTCCTTCAGATTGGCGGCAGCCAGTGCAGTAGGGAGAAAGAAATTATCGGTCGACAAGGAGAAGCCGTTGCCAGACTTTGTTTCGGGTAACGACGAAAGCAAAACAAGTGCGGCGGCGCAGGGCGACCAGGCACGTCGGCGGCGGCACAGTGGAAGAAAGAAATAGAGTTCGAGGAAAGAAATGAGGTGCAATCGAGCGCACTCAAGGGAGGGAGCATCGACGTCGTACTCGATAATCCAGCCAGAGACGGTGCAGGAAGTCAACAGGGAGAAAATAAGACCAGGTCGTTTCGAGTCCAGCTGGTAGAGTCAATAGTAAGGAAGAGGAAAGAAACGGGCTGTTTCCGACGAGACCAGTTGGGGTGAGCGCTAAGCGCGAGGAAGGAAGGAGCGATAGAACGACAGGGTACACGAGAAAGGAAGGGGTAACTGAGCGGGGAGGGCAGGAGCAGGAGAGAACGCTGAGTGGCCACTAACCAGCTGGCGCTCGGGCGCCAAAGCCATGCGTGGTGTCGAATTGCATCCAAGGTGCAGTGGGCTCAGTTTCTAATGGCCCTTGCTTTGGCCGGCATCCACCCACAATGCCGCGCATGCGCCAACTCCCGGTGAACATCAGATGCTGCAACCGTGCCTTCTCTGAGATGATGGCCCTCCATGTACAGAATCGCCTGGTCCCAGCTCGACGGCTCTCCTGCGGGTCGAGGAGGAGCAGTGCTCCTGGCACAGCGCCGGTTTTGACGAGCATTGCGGAGTAAGCTAGCAGCAATGCCTGAGAGACTGGGAAATTTGCCAATACGAGACAAGTGTCCCGCTTAGGGCCATTAGCCGAACCCGAAGGCCGTGGTGAAGAGAAACGGTGCCCCTCTACTGATATCCTACTTCGACCTTCGCAGCCAGAAAGGCTATCTTGGCGACTCGGGTGTGTGCTTATGGACTATTGAGCTCACACAGTCTTCCATGTGCGTCGTAGCACCGCATTGGTCACTGTCGACAGCACGCATCGATATGTCCGCTTCTATTTCTGGCTCAGCGGTATTAGTATTGCTACCCGTCTAATCGTGCACTATGCTTGTTGTGTTTCTAACACCAACTAGTTACGGTTCAGATATTCGTTTCATCCATAGCAGTGCTTCACATTATCCTAGACTTCTCCGCGCATACAACTCTTGTAGCAGCTTCTCTATTTCTAGAAAAGTGGCATGCATATGCCATGTGTAACCATACTCTTGATGGTGATCAGGTCGCCGTTCCACCAAAAGTAGACTACTGTGTCTCTTATCATTCGCTTTTCTTTGTCACCCACTATGAAATCATATAACGCCAATTCAGTGACCTTACCCCCTATAAGGACCGTTCTAGAGTTGCAGAATCCCCGCGATCTCTGCAGAGCTTGGGATGGTCCGAAACGTTGCAGCCGCTGAGACACATGGCGCGTCGGAAGCCGTGGTTGCAAATTGGGCAAAAGTGATTCGCCATGGTAATACATAATCTAAATAAATGCCGACTTCCATTCTCTTACTCATACAAAGCCTACTTGCACTGCCTCACAGTTCCCAAAGCTAGCCAAAACAGATGCAGCTTTGAGATAGGGAGTAGAAGTAAGCCTCTCCGTTCACTCTACGAGTTCGGAGTCCCACCTGGATTGGTTGTTACAGGATGATGCTATATTATGGGACCAATAGACATACGCTGCTCGCTGAGTCAGCAATAACAAAAACCGCTATAGCTTGCTTTGTGAACGCACTATTAATAGGGCAACTTTTGAGAAGAAAAAAAAACAGTCACCGAACAAACCCAAAACACAGAGCAGAACATCAACTTGGCCTTGCCAATTCGCTTCCTGCTTTCCCAACCCCCATGCAGAGCAGCTCCAACTTTTATCATAGGGCGTGCCCTTTTCTTTGATGCGACTTCAATTACAAGAAATGACGTGAAAGGTAGGTCGGTTCGATTATACATATTCTGTCTTTCTCCCTCCTACATATGATGAACTTTTATTATTGGAGCTGTCTGATACTCTTGATGAGACATTCACATACGCAACAAAATCTGATCCTTGTATGGAGCAAGAAAAACTATATCATTGTCAAGCACGCCCGTTCAAAACCGTGATTGCTGACTGATGTTTCAGGTCAGAGACTCAAGGTCAATCTGTCTCCTCTACAGCTTCAGTCCCGCGCCCTCGTGCTTTGACGAGCTACATAATCGACATGGCTGTCACCAGTGATGCGGCCACGGCAATGCCGAACCCGCCTCACCAGTTCCAGTTGAAGTTTTGCACCGTTTGTGCCAGCAACCAGAATCGGTATGTGTGGCGGCGAGTTTAACGACGAGTTGTTTGGACTTGGAAACCCTAATACACAGTGCAGGTCGATGGAGGCACACCTGCGTCTTGGCAAGGCCGGATTCCCAGTCGTTTCCTTCGGTACGGGGTCTCTCGTACGTCTACCGGGGCCAAGCATAACACAGCCGAACGTATACCAGTTCAACAAGACCTCGTACGATAGCATGTACCGCGAGCTCGAGGCCAAGGATGACCGGCTCTACCGCGCCAATGGCGTCCTCAACATGATTGACCGCAATAGGGGCGTGAAGTGGGGACCGGAGCGGTGGCAAGACTGGCAGATTGGCATTCCGCGGCTGGAACATGCCTCGGACCTGGGTAGTATTGGCACCGAGGGTGGTGTTGTGGACGTTGTGATAACGTGTGAAGAGCGTTGTTGGGACGCCGTGATTGACGATCTACTCAACCGTGGCTCACCGCTCAACCGGCCAGTCCACGTGGTCAACGTTGATATTCGCGACAACCACGAAGAAGCTGCAGTGGGCGGAGGTGCCATTCTCGACCTTGCCAACAATTTGAATCAAACTGCTGCCACAGAGCGGGAAAAGGTCGGGGCCGCAAACTTTGATGCAGGCGGCGCTGCCAGTCGGTCCGGCTTTGATGAGCGCGTCCCCGACATCATTGCTGAGTGGCAAGAGCGGTGGCCTAACTTGCCAGCCACATGGACTTTGGCATGGTTCTAAAGGCTTCCATGACATGAGTAGTTTGACAAGGCCAGAGACCGGATTGGCCGGTAGCAGCTAGAATGCTTGCTGCGAGGGCATGGAAGGATAAGGTCTCTGGGGTATGCGCCACACTGGGTGACGTTGGCAACCTGCTGTCTCTGAAATGAGCAATCTGCGACCTCTGCCATGTGAACGCCCGCAACCAGAGGTACGGGAATTGTGGCACAGATACTTGTAAAGGAAGCGCGGCCGCATTGCGTTGTAAGAATGATTATTCTGTGGGCCTGATCAGTCGGCAGTACGGAGTATGTTACGAAGCAACGTCGTGTCGTAGGCGGCGGAAACGACGGGCTGATGTTACGGGCGCCATGCCGTGTCTGCTACATACGGAGCACGATTACGGACAGCCACGCGAGCTCGGAAGGGAGACAGCTAGCTAGCCGTGAATGTTCGAGTTGTGCTTCGCGTGGAAGTTGTCCTATATTTGCTTCGCCGGGAGAAGACCTAACAGAGCGCATGACGCGCAAAGCACGGGTGCAAAGCAGGCAATTTTATGCAGACCCGCAGCTTCAGGAGAGACTTGCTTCTTTTCCTTGTCCGCGTATGCTGTAGCCACTTTTCCGATAGCGTATAACGACAGTGCCAATTGTATCCTTATGGAAGGGCTGATTCCAGAGGCGAATTCTAGAGTCTCGTATTGGGGACCGGTGAAGAAGCATTGTTTTTGGAACAGCATTTACTGGTCGAGAACCAAGACGCGCCGGAATGTACTCCGTGCCTTTTTACATAGCATGACCAATGCTACGGAATACTGCGACATACATAGGTCCCCTGTGCAAGCGAGATTTGCAGATTGTGCACGATCGGAGGCCTGCACGGTCTAGACCGTGGGCTACACGTGACAAGGTTCCCACCACTACGCACCGATCATATGGAGAAGAAAGAAGCTTCCGTTTCAATTTGTCAAGGCCTCCGGAAGGGGGGTATCGCACTGATGGTAGCGGGCTGCTAGCAGCAGTCCGCTTTGCGCCAAATGAAGACAAATGGCCGTCACAAAAGCACGACTATGTAACAGCAGGTCAGGGGTTTGATTGAGCCTCTTTCGGGGACTGAGACGTGCCAATTACCTTGCACAGCCGCCCAGGGGTCGTCAGTCAGCTCCACAGGAGCAGGTATAGCGCCAATATTCCAGCGAGGCCGTGTGAGATCTCTTGCTTCGGGGGAGGAAATCCTGCTGTGGTGAAGTACTGCTTGGGGAGGGTGTGGTCCCTGGCGGCGATGTCTGAAAGGGTGATTTACATTCCAAGACTTGCATGTACTCAAAGACAATACTCGCCAAATGGCCGGAACAGGCATGCCCAAGATCTCATACGATTTCGCCCGGTAATTGCAGTCTATTTTTGAGCTGTGCCTTGTCCACTAGGGTGCATGTATCCCGATACTCGACAATCGACGAATACAGTGTGCGTTGGCGCGCGCCAGATATCTCCACTGAGAACACTCATTCCGTGCTGTTCCTGAACATCTCTCCCCGGGGCCAGCCGCCCGACAAGTCGCCAATCAGACGGCCGCGTTGCGAGAATACCAACATTCCGCACTCACACGCGGCCTTGTTCCTGGCGCTACTACTATGTATCTCATGTATCTTACTGTTTTGCCCTCTCTTGCTCAGCCGTTGTGGGAACCCAATGCTCTGCTCTTTTGCCTTGCCTAGTCCGACCCTCCGGCCTCCCTGCATTGCTCGTCTGCTCCCCTTTACGACGTACATAGTACGACGGTACTCGATGCTGCCCTTATCCTCCGCAAATACAAGTATCCTACTCTGTACATATTGCTGGATTGCTACCATGTACGTCGCAAACGCCCCCATTCCCCGAATTCCCTATTGCCCAGCCAGTCTGACGTTTCAGCACATCCCGCCGCCTGTGTCGTCGGTGCTTCCTGCCTTCTTTTCTCCACGCGTTAGAGACTGATCCAAGCTCTTTCCCCAATTCACCCACCCCGTGTGAGACCCCCTATTGTGGCTCGACTGGCCAGCTTGAATCAGTTTCCATCGCTCCTTCTCTTGTATGCCTAATACCTAGCCTTCTCTGTTGCATGCATTAGCCCCCTTCGCTAGCCTCCTGCCGTCCTGATCATCCGCCCCCTATTTGTCTCTTGCTTCCTTACATACTTTTTTACCTGCATCTTTCCACACGCACACCGCCCACGACTGAATGGCCACCGACGAGTAATACGAATGCAACACGTCGGAGAATTGTACCAGGCGCGCAGCACGGGATCAAAAGACTGGGACGGAGCACGTGTTGCGGACAAAGGAAACGCGGTAGCTCAGAGCGGAAAGCGCACGACATCGGTGCATCAGGCTCCACGAAGCGAGACAGAAAGCGTCCAGGACCATGAATGGACGCAATGCACCGCTCTCACCCGTATCTTTAGGAGATAGTGACTGGCCCTCTTCCTACCCCATGGACAAGGACGACCCGTATGCCAACAGCCGCGGCCAGCTCACCTCGCCGCCCAATTCCGGTGGCCCTGGACCCGGGCAGATGAACGGCTTTTCGGCCGGGCCGCGAAATGGAGGGCCCTCTCCGCCGCCCTCCATCGGCCGCTCCAGTATCGGCCGCTCGAGCACGGCGACAAACCTGTACGCCCCCAGCGAGGGCGGCCAAAGCGCACGCGAAATAGAAATGACCGAGGCGCAGCTGGGCGAGCACTATGTCGCCCTCAGGCGCTTCTTGTCGCAGACGTCGCGCGACGGCAAGCCCGCTAACCCCGCAAACAAGGCGCGCGACAAGCTGCAGCGGCTTACCTCGGTGCAGTTTCTCGAGCTCAGTACCGATGTCTACGACGAGCTGGTACGCCGCCAGACCTTCAGCCGTCGGCCACCCAACGCGCCGCCAGGCAGCGGTCCGCCGACCTACCTCTTGCCCGAAGACAACTTCCACCCGAAACGGAACCAAGCCCGGCAGAAGCTTGCCTCTCTCGGGCCGCCGCGTTTTCGCGATCTCGCCACCGACGTCTTCTGCGAGCTCGAACGCCGTTTCCCCCGATTCGTCGACGGTGAAATTCCGCGTCTAGGCAGCCCGACTTCCATTCGCGGTTCCAGTCGAGCGGGAACCCCGATGGGTGGCGGCGGCATGAACGGCTTCCCGCCACGGGGCCAGGGTCGGCGGCGACCGTCTGAAGCCGACTCCGTACGGTCACTGCGCGGTCCTGGGCCTCTGGGGCCCGGGGGCCCGATGGGGTCGGTACCACCTTCTCCAGGCTTGCCTCCAAACGGCTATGATCGGCCGATGCAGAAGCAGTCACAGACAAACACGATCGTGCCGAACAAGAGCACGATGGTAGAAGAGGACGACGACGCTACCAGTCCGCTCGACACATCCAAGGCGGACGAGGAGGCGGAGGAAGCTGAGGTATGTGTCTACATGGCTGATTTTTGAACCGACCGGCAACAGAGACTGACCTCCCCAGAATGAGAAGAAGCGGATGATTGATGACTACGAATCCCAGTTGAAGGAGCTGAGAGAAAAGGTTGAGACCATGGAGCTTGACATGAAGCAGCAGAAGGAAGAGGCAGATGCCGCTCTTGAAGAGGAACGAACCCGCGCATCAGCATCCACCGAGGAGAGCCAAGAGTCCTCCGACGTCCGCCGGGATCTGGAAACTCGGTTAGCCGAGGCTGAAGGCCTTGCCGAGTCACTGCAGCAAGACGTGGATCGCATGCGCAATGACCATGAAGCCCAAGAACAGCAGCTTCGCGCACAAATCGACGATCTACAAGCGTCGTTAGCAGAGCGTCCAGAGCTAGAGGCTGGCAGTGCCGGTGGTGGTGCCGGCGATTCAGAGCTCGCACAAGAAAACGAAGAGCTTCGACAGGCGCTCCGCGAACAGCAAGAAGTCACGGAGGAAGTCCGCAGAGACGCAGAGCAGTTCCTGCAGGAGATGCGAATACTGTCACAACAGAGCGGCGCAACTTACGAAAAGCATGCCGAGCTGGAAAAGACGATCGAGACGCTCGAAGCCGAAGTGATAGAGTGGCGCAATCGCTATGCTCGAGCCAAAACCCAGATGAGGAGCATGCGGGCGTCAACAATGGGGCTGCCACGGAACGATGCAGGCAAATACATCCGGGAGCAGGGCTTCACGGCAAGCAACGGTCTGGTCAAGGATGTACACGTGACGAAATTCCAGATAGCCGTGGACGAGCTTCTGCACCACGCACATGTCGACGGACCGGAGCAGACGGTCGACGCCATGAAGGCAGTGGTTGTCTCTGTCCGGCGCATCACCAAGGATGTCGTGGGCGGGGCAGGGCAGCAAGACGTGGAGGTAGTGCAACTGTACAGCAAGCTGAGGGGACGTGTGTCAGCCACGGCCAACAACCTGATCACGGCCACGAAGAACTTCTCCATATCGGCAGGCCTGTCACCGGTCTCCCTGATTGACGCAGCGGCATCCAACCTGGTGGCCGCCGTGGTCGAGTTGTTGCAGACGGTGAAGATCAGGCCAACGCCAACAGACGAGCTGGAGGAGGAGGAGGAAGAGGAGGACGGGACGATAACACCAGTCGACTCGAGTGGCTTCTTCTCGCCACGGAGCAACGACGGGCCCAACTCAGCCACCACCGTGTCTTCGGCAACGACGCAGGACTCGCTCCCGCCACCGCCACCCTTCCAAGGACTGGGGGGATACCGCAATAGTACGGACTCGTCGGCGTACAGCCCGGTGAACTCGCCGCGTGAGTCGTCCAGCCAGTACGCCGGCAACTTTCCGGTCATGAACAAGGGCCTTGGCACGAACGGTCTGAACGACGTGGCGGACCGGCGTGCCGAAGAGCTAAAGGTAGGAGGAGCCTTGCAAGGGACGGAGGCAGGCTGGTGAGAAGGACGCGTGCTGACCTGACGTGTCGGCAGGCCTTCCTCGACGACCAGACGGCGACAATGGTACAGATCATCCAGGAAATGGTGGGGTCGATCCGCGGCGACGCGCCAGTGCAGCAGATCACGGACCAGATCAACGAGATTGCGGACATTGTGGGCAAGGTGATCGGCGAGACTGAGGCCAGCGGCCATGGCGGACAAGGACTTGATAAGCTGGTGGACTGCCGGCAACGTCTGCTGGAGGCTGGAGACCAGGGTGACGAGATGATGAACGACACGACGGGCCAGCAGATGGACTGGCGGTCATGGACGACGTCGCTGCCACCGATCGCGTTTGAGATTGCGCGTGAGACCAAAGAGCTGGTCAAGCGGGTCGATCGGATCGTGTTGGGCGAAGGGGCAGAGGATTTCTCCTGAGAGGTCCTGACAACAGGCCCCTTTTCATTTTTTGTCGGGAACTTGTATCGTTGTCTGGCTTCTCTTATTCATTCTCATCACATATTTCGGTGGCGCTCGATACCCAACATCACGTTACTAGTGCGCCTCTGCGCTTCTTGACGTTCTGGTATATATATTTTGGGGGGCTGGACATGGCCTGTTTAACCCTTTTCGTTTTCAGCATTTTCGTGTCTGTGCTCTTATCAGTTCCGGGGTTTTACTTCGATTTTGTTCCCCTTTTTGCATACTAAAGTCGACAGGAGTGGGCGGACAAGGGACGGACGGGGCGGAGCATAGACAGCGCGCTGCCTGACCCGTCATGTGCAGTCTGATGCATTTCTTACCTGTGTTGGTTAATGTCGCATTATTGAATGATAGACGGTGATCGGGGGTATGAAAGAGCGGGAAAGGACGATAGGAAGGACAGCCACAGGGTCATCAAGACGAGACACTGCAAGTTAGTCATATTACATATTTTACAACATGCTTGAGCAACGATGACACTAGCTGAACCTTTGCAAATGTCTCGACGGCGCATTTCAGAGCGTGTTGTCGTGGCAGACTTGAAACATGAAAGATACTGACGAGGGGTGCGGAATCAAGATGCTGGTTCCGCTGCATACGAGCAATACGGCAAGTACGCAGTAAGATACGAGCAGTACGAGCCTTGTGAGCACTTTGCCCAAAATAGATGCGATATGATTCGGCGATGGGATCGTGTGGCGCTGTTTTTGTTTTCGTGTGTGAACGCGTCTGTGACTGCTTCTTTCCCGAGTCTATCATACGGGTTCCTTCTTCCTCCCGTGACAGCCACTGCTGGTCCACTGCTGGTTGTCCGTTTGCTCTCAAGTTCATGGTCGAGGTTTCATTGCGACGTCCGGACTCTTCAGCCGCAGCACACCCAAGAGTGTGCCTTGCAGCTCTATACAGTATTCGCCCCATATTTTACGGTTAGGCGCAATAAGCAGCAAGACCAACAGTCGGTCACATTTCGACTGCGTCCCAACGTTGCTGCAAGACGTCGTGGCACGGGCTTTCACACCGATGTGCCCGCAGCTCATCACAGGGGTCCGGGATCTAGACCGTTCTCTCTCTAGCAGCAGCCGGGTTGGTCTCCTCTCGGCCAGCTACTTTGTGTGCTGATCGCAGACGCCTTTACGGATAGGGCGTCCCTTTGGGCTGAAGACGGCAGGCTTGGGGCTTGACAATGTAAGATTAGCCCTTCCCGACTATCAGGCCCAGGAGGAAGGGGTGCTGGCGGCTTTCTGCATGGGCGGGCTCTTCCAGCCCTGGTCTTTTCTCCCGCCCGTCTCTAGCATCCAAGCCCATATATGGATTGGTATAAAAAGACAGCCCGGGCCTTGTCTTCCTTCTCTCCTTCTCTCATGCTTGCCTTGCCTTTCTCGCGTAGTGCATCCATCTGTTCCCGTCCGCCCACCATACCTCTCCCCTACACGTCTCTTTATAGTCCTGACGCCATGGCATCTGTCTTTGGCTTCGGCGCCGATTCTGGCGCGCGCACCGTCGGACGCGAGCACTTTCCCGTCTATCCCCGAGGCTTCTTCGGCCTGCGCATCGCACAGCTGGTCCTCGCCCTGATCGTCCTCGGCCTCGACGCCTACGGCCTGTACAGCCTGTCCTTTTCCGGGGACGGGCTCAACATGTTCACGGTATGCTATCTGCCTATACGTCACGTCTCCCGTGTGTGATCTGCTCCTGACTGATCCAACGTCCACAGTGCATCGCCACCGTCATCACCTGTGTCTACCTCCTCGTCGCCGAGCTCGCCGTTTCGGCCATCTTCAACTACTGGGCCGCCCTCGGGCTGGACATTTTCTTGGTCGTCTTCTGGCTGGTCTCCTTTGCCTTGATGGCCTCGCAGGTGGCTCCCTTTATGCGGACGTACGATGAGTGCTACGGCGACTACTGCTACACGTACGCGCTCGACGGTTACGCCAAGACGTTTGCCGACTGCATGGCTGCCGTGGCCGGACTCGGTGGCTTGGAGTTGTACGTGCCTCTGCCTGCCTTTTCTAGTCGCCCTGAATACATCACTGACGACAGGCAGCCTCCTCTTCATCGTCAGCCTCGCCATCAGTGGCTTTGCCCTCCACCGTCACCGCGCCCTCGGCCTGCACTGCATTCCCGGACAGGAACGAACCGTGGTCGGGGCCGGCGAGAAGGGTGTGCCGGTGGCCCTGCAGTCCATCCAACCGGCCCAGTCGTTCCAGCAGCAGCCGGCTCAGCCACAACTTCAGCCACAGACTCAGCCACAGCAGTTCCAGGCCCCGGCCGCCGCCTACAGCCAGACCTTTACGCCGCCGCCTCCATCATCTACTCCCGGCGCCGTCTCGCCCCAGGCCACATACTCCGGTGTTGCTCCCAATACGACCTACTATGAGGCTCAGGCGTAGACTCTTTCCTGAGGGTGCGCTTCTGTCGGAGATGCTCGTTCTTGACTCCCATTTCGCGCTTTGTTATAATAACCCTCCCTACTTCAGCCTGCACTATCCAAATCATACAAATCCAAGCACGTGCACTCGCATTAGATCCAACCTGTACTAGCAGTCAACACAAAAAGCCTACGTTTACAGCACCTTTGCTGCCAGACGCACGCGGCTCTCGATGATGTCGGCCCACCGGATCGCATTCGTCCAGTTGCCGGCGTCGATATTCTCGACGAGTCCGGGGAAGACGGCTCCGGCATAGCCGGTCCACAGGCCGGGCGCGTAAACGACGTGCTTGAACCAGTCGCGGCCATCAAGCCCGCCGTCGTAGAGAAACTGCCGCTCGAGCCGCTGGTACTTGTGGTTGACCACGGCCACCTGGAAAGCGAGCCAGATGCGGTGCAGATGTGCGAGCAGGCCGTCCAGCCAGCCTGTCGTCTCGGAAATCGCCTCGAGAGCTGCACGCAGCGAGTCGGCCTTGTCGTCGAGCTTATCGGCCGGAGCAGCCAGATCGGCCACGGCGGCCTCGAGCCGGTCGAGCGCGTGGGCAAAGTGCTTCTTGGTGGTCTGAACGTCAATGTCCTCCTGATGGCCAGCCCGATTAACGCCTCGTGCAGCCACCTGCTCGTCCACTTGGTGGCTACCCCGATAGCCGCCCTGTGATGTCTCCTGCTCGTCCTCCGCGAGGCCAGTCCAGACGGCTGCGGTGCTGTTGTCGTGGTGGGCCAGCTGCGTGCGGATCTTGGCGACGTAGACGAGCAGCTGGGCGGCGTAGTCGGCGGCGCGGAAGGGCACGACGGCGTCGTCGGCCAGACGGGCGACCAGCAGGCCGAACAACCGGGCCATGGCCGCATGGTAGACGAAGCCGGGGTCACAGTACGTGGCCATCCAATGGTAGCTGTCGTAGTTGCTGTGGTAATGGTAGACGGGCGAACCAGGGCCGCCGCCAAACCCGACGTCGAGGCTGGCGATACCGGCGTGGTCGAGGAAGGCAGTGTAGTCGCTGCCGCTGCCGAGAGGCCCGATATGGCCGCTCCACGTGTCGGCGATGGTCTGGCCGACCACTGTCTGGTTCGGCGATGCAACCTCGCCGGCAACCACGTGCAAGAGGTCATGCAGCAGCGGCACGGCGCTCGCGGAGAACTCTGTCCCGCTGACACCCACGTCAATGTTGACGTACGCCAGGCTCGTCGCTGACAGCCACGGCAGATACTCCTCGACCCATTCCGTGCTGCCCAGCAACCCATACTCCTCGCCGTCCCACGACGCAAACACAATCGTGCGCAGCGGCTGCCAGCCGCGTGCCGTCGCTTCACCAAACGCCCGCACCACCTCGTTCAGCACGGCCGATCCCGAGTTCGGGTCTGCAGCTCCACCGATTATCCACGCGTCTCGGTGGTTGCCCACCACGACTACCTCGTTCGGCAGCGCCGACCCGTTGATCACTCCGACCACGTCCCAGATCGGCGTCGTCGTGTATGCCTGCGCGCTGTACAGGTGCACCAGCGCCTCGGTTGCCGGCGTCGGGCCCACGTTGTAGTCCACCCCGTGGTTGTGCAGTCCCAGCTTCCGGTCCCACCATTGACCCAGCTGCTTGGCCGACGGGCCGTGGCCGTTGAGCGCCTGCAGCAGCGGCACTGCGTCCACATAGGATATCGGCAGCGAAGGGATCGATGGGATGTATTTGTCTGTCGGTCCTCGCGGCACTCCCGGCTTCGACGGGTAGCCTGGCGTCGTCGGATCGCCCGGCGCCACGCTGAGAAACTGCACGCTGCCGCGCTGCACGCTACTCGGCTGCCGTGCTGGACCGTCCGGGTACGCCGCATAGCCATTTTCTTCCGTGATCTCGCCGTCGTCGCCCGGGTCGCTGTACAGCAGCACACCCACCGCCCCCAGATCCTGCGCCCGCTTCACCTTGAGTCCGCGGAAGATGCCGCCGTATCGTGCAATCGCGATCGCGCCCTCCAGGCTGATGTTGGCCCGCTGCAGGTCCGCGTAGTCCTCGTATGTGCCGTAGTTGACGTACACCAGCGGCCCCGTCACGTTGCCGCTCGCCGAGTAGCCGTGGAAGGTTGGCACCCCGTCGGCCAGCCCCGTCGTCGGGTCTGCCTCCAGCACGTCTTCCTCCAGCGACGCCTCAAACGTCACGTCCCACTCCCCCGGCTCTGTCGCCTTGGGCCGCAGCAGGCTCAACGCGTGCTCCACCGGCCGGTTGAGATACAGGTCGTACGCCGTGATGTGCGACTTGGCTCCCCATTCTGTCCACCGATCGCGAGTCCAGGTAGCCTGCGAGTAGTTCTGTCCCGCCATGTGTGGCCCAGCCGTGTAGTAGCGCAGCCACTCGGCCGCCGAGTCGTTGGACGGCGTCGTCAGCAAGATCTCCTTGAGCTCGCCAGGCGTGATGCCGCCTGATGCCATCGCCGACGACAGCCTTAGGGCTCCGGACAGCGACTGCGGCACCGGCACTGCTGATCTGGCCGTCCACAGCAGCGCCAGCGCCGATGCCGTTGCTACCAGCGTCGTCACATGTCGGCGAATGCCGCTCTTACGGCTGCTGGTCCGGAACCTGTCGCCCTGCTTCTCGGTCGGACCGAAGCCTGACTTCGGTAGCAGTGACGTCTTCTCCGTGGCAGCCATCGCTGTCGTGCAGAGAGGGACTGAGAGTGTAGAACAGCGGAAAGACAGATAATGCTGGAACCTCGATTGAAAGGACCTAATTCAGTCTCCGACAAGGAGAGTTGATGCAGAAAGAAATCGGCAGACGACGGTGTCCGAACGAGACATTTGGAGCATTGATAAGTAGATCGGCAAACACCCACTTTGCGGGTCTGACGAGTCGGATTAGGCAGGTCGCTTGTCTGCTGTCAATTGAGGTGCTTTTTGCGTGCTGGCTGGTGTGTGGCTGTCAAGTGTGGCTTGACCTGTGAGCGCGCTCGCCGGCTTCGGCGCTGTCGAATAGGATGGTCAGAAAAGCGGACCATAACACACGGCCAATGGTGCCCCTCTGGCCAGAGCGGGGTTAGCCTGAGCATCTGCACATAAGACGGGCCGGTCAGCTGTGTCTTGCGTGCATCGTTCACAAGCTCTATCCCGCCGCGCCTTCCTTCCGAAAACCGGAATGTCTCTGTCCATGCGAGCCTCAAGCTGTTCCAGGCCGAGGTGTGCCTGCCAGCCATTGGACGGCACCTCACTCGTCGGAGAGGGGAGGAGGGACCCGCTCCCGCAGGTGGGCTGCCAGATGGGATTCCCACTCGCCCGCAAGACCCTTTGGCCACCACCGCGGCCCGTCACTGGGGCAAAAAGCATTGTGCCAAGCAAGCACTCGTAGCACTTGTATCTTACAGGCTAATCTTGCTCTTTGTCTGAAGCTGTGCACGAATCGAACTGACTAGGAAGAAGTAGGCCGGATTGGTGGGATGCACAGAATAGGCAGGGCCCGCGGCTGTGCCTGCCGATTCTTCATGATCGGCAGGCCGAGGACGCATGGTTGCGGCTTCCCCTTGTGATTTGTGCTTGACAATTGTGGAAAACTCGTCTGGCTCGGCTACCGCTAATCCTGCAGCCCATGCTTCACAGCACCCCCAGCCTGCTAGTTTCTTCTAGGCCTTGCCGTCTCCGGTTTTTTTTTTTGCACTTAAGCTGGCCTACACTGGAATACGGACCTCGAGAAAAAAAACCGTCTTCCTTTCATCTGTTTCCCCTCCTCTTTCGTTCTTTACGAGTAGAATAAGGCGGGTTTCTCCCTTTTCTCTCGTCCTCCTTTGCCGTCTCCTTGCCCCCCACTACTCTCCCTCTTCTCCTCTCGCTTTGTACTCCTCGTCGCTTTACACTTACTTTCTCTAGATTCAAGCTGTCTTACAACTTACTAGTCTTTCCTCTGTACCGCCTTCCTGACCCTCTTACCTAATCTAAGCCTCGTTTGCCAAGAAGATCTGTAAAGCCTCTCACTAGTGACTTTCCTGTTGTTGCATATGCAAGGCTGCATTCTCTCAGTAGACGCCTCTAGTCGTCCTTGTCCCCTCCAATCTTGTCATGGCCATGACCTCCTCTAAGGAACAGAAGACTAAGCCAACGCTGCCAGTCCGACAGCTATGCATTCTAGGTATGTCTGCCCAACATCCCATACATTTCCTTCTCCAAGTCTTGCTATCATGAGTCATGCTGTTGTTCAGAGCCTCGTCTGTGTGCCCTGCTGATTCCTTCTCCCACAGCCATCGTCCGGATCGCTGAGCCGCTGGCTCTCACATCCGTCTTCCCCTACCTCCCCGAGATGATCAAGAGTTTCGGTGTGCCTCGAGATGAGATCGCAAAGTGGGCCGGCTTCACCAGTGCCATCTTTTCCATCTCCCAAAGTCTGACCGCCGTTCTCTGGGGCCGCACCTCTGACACCATTGGCCGTAAGCCAACCCTCATTCTGGGCATGATCTGCACCATGTTCTGCTTCCTCTTCTGGGGCACCTCTACCAGCTTGGCCATGGCCATCACTGTCAGAGCCATACAAGGCTGTGGAAATGGAAATGGTATGTGAATCTTATGTCGTCTACCTTCTGCTTGGCTGTGCCTCGTTTGCTAATTGTGGCTCCTAGTCGGTATCATTCGCACCGTTGTTGCCGAGCTGGTCCCCGAAAAGTCCCTGCAGCCCGTCGCTTTCTCCATCATGCCCATGGTCTGGAGCGTCGGCTCCGTCTTTGGCCCGGCCTTTGGAGGGTTTTTTGCTCGTCCTGCCCAGCAGTTTCCAAGCCTCTTTGGCAACAACAAGCTTTTTATCAAGTTTCCCTTCCTGCTGCCGAACCTTATAGCCGGTGTCTTCTTTCTATGTTCTCTCGTGACGGCAGTTCTTTTCCTCAGAGAAACACTCGCCTCCAAGCAACATCGACCGGACTGGGGTCTGCAGCTTGGTCAGAAGCTGGTGGGCTATTTCAGCGGTGGGAAGAAGTCAAAGGGAAATCTGCATCGGGCCCGACGGGCAATCCGGGACCGGACCTATGCCGACGACGAAGCCAGCGCTCCGCTACTGTCAACCCCCATAATGGACCCTGATGACACCGAAATCTCCCCAGACGGCCTGACTCCGCCTACCCCTACGGCTCCAAGCAGTCGTCTGGCCAAAGGCGTCTCTACTCCCCCTGCCAACACTCGCATATTCAATCACCAGACCAACATGGCCTTGCTGAGTTACACGATGCTGGCCATGCATTCCACTGCTTTTGACCAGGTCATTCCCGTCTTCCTCAATCATCCGCGCCAAGTGCCGGATGAGACCAACACCAAGCTTCCCTTTAAGTTTTCTGGCGGCTTTGAAATGAGCTCTGGACATATTGGCACCATGTTTACTATCACCGCCCTCGTCTCGGCCTTGGCCCAGTTTATCGTCTTCCCCCCATTGTGCTCGCGCTTTGGTGAACTCAGGTGCTACCGCTTTGCATGTAAGCCTCCATACACACGCCTGCTAGAATTGAGTGGTCTTTTGAACTGACATGGTAAAGGCATCGTGCTGCCCGTTGTCTATTTTCTCACGCCATATACCGTATTAGTCCCCAATGAACGGCTGCGCTTTCTTGCCTTCATGTTGGTGTTTGTAGCGAAGGGCTCGCTCGGCATAGTCACATTTCCTTGCATCACTATCATCTTGACCAACTCGGCTCCTTCGTTGGCAGTTCTCGGCACTCTGAACGGAATTGCCACCACTGCCAGCGGCGTCGGCAGAGCTGTCGGGCCGGCCATGGCAGGCGCCTCATTTACATGGGGCGTACGGCATGGGTACATTATTACGGGCTGGTGGTTCTTAGCATGCATCGCCTCCATCGGTGCTGTCACGCCTTTTTTCATGACTCAAGGAGCAGGATTTAAGCGAACTTCTGAAAATGGAGACGATGCAGATAGGAGAAGTCCAGAGGAGCTTGAAGAAAATATCGAAGACGGCGATGACAGCAACACCGATGCGTACGACTATAGCGATGCCGATTTTGAAGAGGAGCTGTTACCCGAAATTGGTGAAGATGAGGAGCAGACTGATCTCATCGTCGGCAACAAGATGGCGAGGCCTGAAACGCCGACACCATCATTCCTACAGCGACCACAGCTTCCCCGACTACAGTCTTCTGCCGTTGCTCAGCAGGCACAGATCCCTGAGCCTGACGAGCCGGAGATATACACTGCTGACGGCGCTTGTCTCGCGGACGTCGATATATCTGCCCCGACCACACCGCGTACTGGCCGGTTCCGCAGCGTCAGCAACCTGTCTCGGATAGCGGCGAAGGATACGGCAAGAGACGAGGATGTGCCGCTGTCGCCGGTGGTGGACCGTAAATGAGCTATCAATTTAGTTTGCATTTATGCTTGGGCACTGAAACTGACGAGATTGGATAAGATTGGATAATGGGTTAGAATATAGGATGGGCGTATCAGTTTGTTTCGGGGCGTTTATTATGTTCAGAATACCCTTCGCTTTGATGTCTGAATCGAGCTTTTGGATACACAACGAGGATGAAAGTGCTAAGTATGAAGTTTGATATTGACATTGACATCTTACAATCGCATCACAACAAGCCCAGGTTTCCATTAGCGGCCTCTCTTTGGCCAAGATATGCAAAAGTCATAGGTCCGCAAATCAAAATCGGAAAGTAGGACGGGTCTGCACTCTCCATGGACTTGAGTGACCAAATGATCAAATCGCAACAGCCTTCATTTCCAGCGTTTCCACACTTGCTCCGATCTACCCCATCTTCCGCGGAAGAGGGTAAAGGAGCAGCAAGACAGCAAGATCTACCGTAGATAACATAGAGTAGCTCAAGATAAAGACGGGCAGTGCATCAAACAACCGTCGTTCCTTTGAGCTGATTGCTTCCAACCGACCTAGAAAGCGGAACGAGGCACAGAACAGTCCTGCGCCGTCCCAAAAGACACAGGGAAAACAAAAGACAAGAAATCAGCGCAATCATAAACCCTTTATGCTCCTGCCACCGTCCCAGCCCATTCTCCGTGTTCTCCAAGTAGCCCAGCTCTCTGCCGTCGTACGATCGTGTCTCATTTGGCTTCCTTGCTGTGCGTCGAAACGCAATGCCGATGCGCCATTGTGTTTCCTCCGCAATGCATCACTGTGTTCGGTAGAACTTCTTGTAGACCAGATGCAGCAGCAGGTTGACGTTGAGACGCAGCCTATTCTCAAAGAGGTTCATAAACTGATGCGACTCGAATTGCGCCTGCAGGAGGTCCTCAATCGACACCAGAGCACTGGCCCCGGGAATTTGCACGTGTCCTCGGGAAGCTTCGATGGAGAAGACACCGACCTCGTCGCACGATATCGTCAGGTTGATCCGGTCAAAGTCGCGGTCCATAACCCCAACCCAGCTGACGACAACACCCTTGTCTGATAGTGCCCGAACGCTGTACTTGTACGAACCGAACTTTGGCACGCGTCCGCTGCGCTCCAGCTCTCGCTGATGGTTGTATTGTTTGGTGAACGGCATGAGGAACCGTTTTTTCCTGTTTGTGGTTAGGATGGTATTAACATGTCAGAGACAGCATGGAACGACTTACCCCTTCTTGCTCTGCAGAGTCGCCATGGCCTGCTCGATGTAGTCGTCGTAGCTCTTGCGCTGCTGCTCCAGATACGTGGCCTTTTCGTGCAAATTACTGAGAGTCAGCCGCACGCCTTCCAGCTCGCGCTGCCGCTGCACACGCCGACGGCTCTTCGTCCGGATGTCCAGGGCAATCGCGTTAAGAACGTCCTGGTACTGGTTTTGCTTGGAGATACGTCCCCATTGCTCCAGGCGCAGAACATTCTCCAAGGCCGTGCGCTTCATGTCGTGGTAGGTCATGCGAGTAACATCCACCATGTTTGCATCAGAGTACGCGCCTCGGGTGTTTGTGCCGACGGCAAAGTCTTCATGTAGAAGTGCCTGCCATTTGACTTCGTCGGCCGGCACGATTGGCTTCACCAGGATTTCGAGGAGGTTTGCGCCCGTCTGCACTCGGATGATATATAGAATGCAGCGCTTGGTCTCCATAAACAACGCCTTCACTTCGGCCTCGGGGTCTTCGATATCGTGCAGCTTTGGCGTGAGGATCATCTGGATATCGGATGAGCCGGCCGCCATCATCTCGCTCTCGTTGTTCTTGGCGCTACCAAGTTCATGCATGATTTCGCGCAGCATATCGTCTCTGGTCGGGCACATCGAGGGCAGCTCCGTAGTCACAAGCTGGTGCACGGCAAAGATGTCCGTCATCTTGATGTACAGAGTCGGCCGGTTCTTCGCGTACAGGTCGTTGAACTCGTCAATGTCGAATGTGTGCTCAGCGTCCGGCACCGAAACAACCGCCTGGGTGATGCGGCCCAGCCTGCCGATCGAGTCTGCGATAAACCCGTTGAGAGGCTGCAGGTGAATGTTTTCGCCACCAAACGGCCGTCCGGACACGATCTGACCCAGTACCTTGGCCACCTCTGCAAGATTCCGCTTCTGCAGCGGACTCAGCTGCTTGTCGACCACGCCGACATTTTCGGGAGCTGTCACCGCTGGCTGGAGATAGAAACGCCAGAACCAGCTCCCAACAAGCTGAAGGAGGAATTGCGGACTTTCGTGCTTGAAGTGCTGGCAGAAGGAGTTGAGCATCTGCTGGCAGACAAAGCGGATGCCGTATGGAAGGCGCGGCAGCAAATCCTCGATCGCCAGTAGGGACTGATTGCAGATTTCCCGCAGGTCACGGAGATGGTCGATAAACAGGTCGCGTGTCTCGGGGTCCTTGATGGCGACCTCGCGAGGCACTTCACGCGGACGGAGACTCGGCTGCCCAGTCCGGAGTTCCTCGTTGTTGATGGCGGAGCGGTAGATCTGCATTGGATCACTCTCCAGGTCGAGCGCCGGATCTTCGATAATGTTGTCCCGGATAATGGGCCCCAAAAGGTCACGCAGATACCGGCGATCACGCGGCGATCGGGTGTAGTTCGACAGCAGCTTTTGCCAGAAGAAGTTTCCACGGAGATACTCCTGGACGGTAGCCGCGCTTTCTACTTCCTCACTGATTGACCGCGCAATCAACTTGAGCAGGTAGTACTCCTCTCTCCGCTTTTGCGCGTACCCGAAGAGGCTCATGATCAGAAGCTCAACCCGCTTGCACTCCTTCTCCTGCATTCCCTGCAGGCGTATGCGACGGAAAAGCCGGGCCAAGTACTGTGGCTGTGTCTGCAGGTTGAAGAACAGCTGCTGATAGGATTCGAGTTTGTTGCGAGAGCTCTTGTTGAGGGCCTTGAGATCAAACTGGTTGGTCGACGACATCGAGCTGTTGGCAATAAATGTTCCGGCGTGGCCGCCAAAGTTGCTTTGGTGGCGGACGACTTCGTCTAGCGTGATTTTGTTCTTTACGAGGAGGGCGATCTTGATGTCGAGCTGATCAATGTACTGCTCCAGCATTTCGTTCTGGCGCACTTGCTGCACCACCGTCTTGCGCAGGCGCTCAAACTCGATCTCCTCATTGAAGTCAAAGTCGCTGTCGTTGAGCAGATGCACAAAGTTCTTCACCGCGCCAACCGGCGGGCTCTTACCCGTCGTCAGGCTCTTGTAGGCTTCGCCCTGAAGCTTTGCACGGACAAAGCTCTGAATCTTGACCACCTTCTGCATGTTCTCGTTGAAGAAGCGCTGCTTCTCGGCAAACTGGATTCTAACCAGGTATGCTCGGGCAACAGCCTGCAGCTCTACCACGGACTCTTCGTGCTCGTCCAGCTCTGCCAACAGCTGAGCAACCTCGCTTCGCAGCATCATAGCCCGTGCCAACGCTTGGAGGGAAACGATCTCCGGCTCATGCGTATGGAGCTCCTCGAGAAAGGCAGCCTGCTCTTGACGGAATAGGAATGCTCTGACATGAGATTGCAGGCTGATGATCTCTGGAACCTGCGCGTCGAGAGCCTCTAGATCGGCAGCCACCTGTCGACGCTGTAGCATCCCGCAAATCCGCGACTGCAGGTCGATGATCTCGGGTTCGCAGACCTGCAGCGCATCGAGCGTCTCGGCAACATCGCGCCTGACGGCAGCCGCGCGAATGCAAGCTTGAAGGGTTTCCACCAGTGGAGTGTGCTCACCAAGCTCTGCTCTCAATGCGTGAGCATCGTCGCGAACAGCCTTGCCCCTAGCAAGGGCCTGGAGCTCTTCCCACTGGGGCGCAAAGCCCTCAAGGGCGCTTTTTTGCTCGTCGATCTCGCGTCTGACTAACATTGCCCTCGCGGCAGCCTGAAATCCCGAGACAGGACCGCTCTCGGCCATGAGCGCCTTCTGCTCTTCAGCCAGGTGCCTCCTCAACAGCATACCCCGAATAGACGCTTGCAGCGCAGATGTCGGAGCCGTTGCATCCTCCACATCTTGCTGCTGAGCCTGTATTTTTTGTCGTGCCAGATAGCCCTTGAACACGGCCTGGACTGCACGCACAGGTGCGGATGCTGTTTCCAGCTGAGATTGAGTGTCCCGCACCTTCTGGCGTGCCAAGTAGCCCTTGAAAACAGCTTGTATATCGCGCACTGGCCCTGATGCTAGTTTCAGCTGGGAGTCGGCATCTTGCACCTTCTGCCGCGTCAGAAAGCCCTTGAAAACGGCTTGGATCTCGCGCAGTGGCCCCGATGCTTTTTCCAGCTGATATTGAGTGTCTCGAATCTCATTGCGGACCTTGCCGGCGCGTATCAGGCTCTGCAGCTCGAGAATGTCGCCTTCTGTGGTTTTCCAGGCATTCTCCTCCTGCTGTTGCCGTTGGCGTGTAAGAAAGCCGCGTGCAGCACTCTGCAAGTTGGTTGCAAAACTCCTCATCTGCAGACGGTAGTCGGATATCTGTCTTGAAAAATCGCCGCGAATACGGGATTGAAGATCGACTAGCCAGTCTTCGGAATCCCAGAGCTGCTGCATTGTCTGCCCGAGCTGCATTCGTAGCAATGCGCCACGGGCCTGGGCTTGAAGGTCTGAAATGACCGCCTCATTTTCGCCGAGCTCACGATCGATTCTTTCTTCTTCTGTCTCGACTGGCTCGGGGGGTTCTGGGGGCTCCTCTGCAAAATCGGCACCAATGCTTCCAAAACTCGGCATGTTAGCTCCCAGCTTGTCCAAGCCTCTTTGCATTGCTTCGAGTTCATGGTGTTCGAATTCGAGTTGTCCAACCAGGTTTCCAATGCGGAAATCGACAATCCCTTTGCGAAAGAGGAGCCAACTTAAGGCATGGATGCAGTAGATAACCTTTGGTATGTTCTTTTTCTCGTACAGATCAATCAACTCGAAGCGGAACAAGTCGGGAAGCTCAATCTCGTCGAGATAGCGAAAGAAAATGGCAATGTTGTCAGAATGGCGGTACTGTAGCTTCTGATGTCGGAAAATCTTGTAGCGTCTCTCGATATTCAAGGCTTCCACGACCTCTGCGAGTGTGACGCCGTCCCGCAGCGCTTCCTCAAGCTCGACGATAGGAGGAATGGCACGTCGGATGATATCCTCGATCCATTCTTTGGCCTCTCCAATATGACAAAGGTATTCATAGGCTTGGAGGAACTGCCGCTGCTTATCCATCCAATTCCTGCCCTCCCAGCCATAGGCGCCGCCTCGGTGACCCAGCCTGTTTGGTGCCGCATCGTCGGCTCTCTGTAGACGTCTGCGACCGCGCAAGCCGACCACCTCCTGTGTCGGGGCGGTAAGCGCAAACTCGTCGGCCGAGCCGGACTGGGCGAGTTTCGACAGTGTGCGCAGCTGATTTGTAGAGGACTTGCCCAGCGTTTTGAAATCGGGTGCCTGTATTATTGCCGAATGGCCGTGGTGTAGAGCCAGGGGAGCATTAGCATGAGCTACAGCGGCACTGCCTCCGTGGTTAACAGCGTCCGATCGGGAAAGGAACATAGAACTGGGTCGAAGAGGTGAGGGGCGAGGTTGCGGCGATCCGGCGACGGCAAAGCGATCATTCTCGTAAGACTTTGCCAACTTGCCCGTGTCGACGCTCAGACCACGTTCATGTCGGATAAGGCTCTTTGTGGGCGACACTGGGGTCTTTGCGGACGCCCCTGGAGTACTTATGAGCGACACTGGAGACTTTGTGGGCGACACTGGCGGTGAACTAGTAGCTGGGGGCTGAGGCAGCGGCCTCAAGGAACGCCGCGCACTGTTGTAGATGTTGTCTGGGTCCGCCTTGGGTGGGGATGATGTGATATTGAGGCCGGAGAAGGAAGACGTCAGCGTCAGTTTACTAGCCTCGCTTTGACCGCGTTTATGGCTCGGCGTTGAGTATGCGCTGGCATGGGAGGTCATGCTGCTGGCGATGGAGCTTTGGTTCGAGGTGGTCGAGTAGCCCGACGACGCGGACGAAGACGCCGTCGACGGCTGTCGAGTGACCGGGTAGTCGATTGTTTGGGACTGTCTCAACGGGTGTTGTCTGTACATTTTCAACCGTGACTGAGCAGAAGAAACCCACAGCAAAAGACGCCGTCAAGCGTCGCAAAAGTCGGAACAAAGGCAGGATCGGCAGAAGCTATAACCAGCACTCTGGGTAGTAGGTCTCCATGCATGAGAAGACAGCGGCGGGTACAAACAAAGGAAGGCCAGCGCCAGTGGTCGTTGGCTACTGTGTTTTGTAAATTCGGAATGGTAAGACTGTGCCGGTGATGTCCATCGGCTCGTAAGAAGCGCAAGCGCGGTCGGGTCGGGATTACCAGCGGAGAAAACAAAGGAAAAAATTAATCAGACAGAAGGAGGATACGAAACAAAATCTGCATACCAACGCCCAGGAAGGTTTCTTGTTTATGGCAAAGTCTGATCGTAAGCCTGGACGAGAAATGCAGACGATAATACTCCGCTATTGGGGAGGAAGGAGTGTATGGAGGGGTGCTGTTTCTCGATTTGGCGGTTTGTCGCCCTGGAGATCGAGTAATTGTTTGTTTACAATCGCAATATAATACCGCTATACGCCTAAAACACTAGCGTACCGAGCAAACGACGTCACTATTGGCTGACCTCGGCAACTAGCGGATTGACAGAACGCGCACGGTTGTTTTGGGGCATCTCGTGGGCGGTGACAGCATCACGTGAGAAGCTTATTGCTTGAGATATCTTACTTTCGCCGTGCTCTCTACGGAGTACGACGTAACTCAAACTCCGTTTCTACGGAGTACTCGTACTCCAGCAAGCTGTTGTAAGGCACAATGATTGGATCGTTTACAATGACGCGTTCCCTGTGTCTGTGAGTAAGGATCCCGGACTGGCTACCAGATTCTGGATCTAATGGCGCCTTTTCTGGAACATAAAGTGGACGCATAGTCGTAAGGCGTAGAGATCAGGCTAGATCAGCAAGGACCACTTTACGGAGTAGGAAAATGGAGCTGGAGGTTTAATGGACTCACGTCTGTCTAGACGAGGAGCAAAAAAACAGCTGTTGGTCTAACTACGAAAAGGTCTTGCTATCGCAAAGTTTAGTCAGCCGACTAGTACAGAATATCTCTCTTTGCACGCTAAGTGTGGGCGGCGATAAAAAAAAAATTTGCGGAAGAGAGGGGACGAAGAATTTCTCCCTTTTCCTTCTTTCTTTTAATGGGGAGAAGACAACATCGAACGGTACGTGAAACTGCCACTGGTCGAAAGTCCAAATTCGCTTGAAGTCTTCGAACTCAACTCGCCACCTCTCCGTCTTTCGTGGTCTCAAACTCCTCATAAAAGGTATGCCGTGATCTCTATGCTTATATGGCAAACTGCCCTGAGCCCGACATTGACATACGTGGAAGAGGGGCAATGAGGACGAGATTGGCTGCGGATCAGTACTGACCATTCCTTCAAAGGACTTGATCCGTATTCACAATGCCTTTCTCAAACAGCTCCGTGTCTGTGGTCAACGGAAATTCGAAGTTCCTTGACTTCGCCAAGGCCGAGGAGCTTCTGAAGGAGTATGAAGCCCGTGATGGCCTCAGCATTGATGACCTGATGGACGCTAAGGCCCATGGCGGTCTCACGTACAACGACTTCCTGCTGCTTCCTGGCTACATCGGTTTCCCTGCCTCGGAGGTCGTCCTTGACTCTCCCGTTACCAAGCGGATCTCGCTGAAGACGCCGTTTGTGTCTTCGCCCATGGACACTGTCACCGAGCATGAGATGGCCATCCACATGGCTCTCCAGGGCGGTCTGGGTGTCATCCACCACAACTGCTCTCCGGACGCACAGGCCGACATGGTTCGCAAGGTCAAGCGGTACGAGAACGGCTTCATTGTCGATCCCGTCGTCATTAGCCGCGATACTACTGTCGAGGAGGCAAAGGCCCTGAAGGAGAAGTGGGGGTTTGGTGGCTTCCCTGTGACTGGTGAGTTGTTGAATCCTGCTGGAGTGCCCCTGTCTGGCCTTTGTGTCTTTCAAAGCGGTAGTGCCGCTCCTCGACCGATTATGATTATCTCTCTTAAACATATAACTTTCGTTCCACCGCAAAGACTTAACGTCCTGGGGAGAAAAATATTTATGAATCGACCTTGAACAACCACCGTGGCGAGTGATGTGTAAACCGAACAGAGCACGGCTAACTGGAGAAAATGCAGAAACGGGACGCTTGGGCTCCAAGCTGCTGGGCATTGTCACTAACCGTGACATCCAGTTTGAGGATGACTCCAGTCGGTCGGTGTCTCATGTGATGGTCACCGATCTAGTCACCGCCCCGCTGGGTGTGACTCTGGTCGAGGCCAACAAGATCCTGTCGCAGTCCAAGAAGGGCAAGCTGCCGATTGTGGACAAGGACGGCAACCTTGTGTCCATGATCTCTCGCTCTGACTTGACCAAGAACATCCACTTCCCGCTTGCTTCTAAGCTTCCGGACTCCAAGCAGCTCATCTGCTCTGCTGCCATTGGCACCCGGCCCGAGGACAAGCTCCGTCTGAAGAAGCTGGTCGATGCCGGCCTGGACATTGTGATCCTGGACAGCAGCCAGGGCAACAGCATGTACCAGATCGAGATGATCAAGTGGATCAAGCAGGAGTTCCCTAACCTCGACGTCATTGGCGGAAACGTCGTGACCCGGGAGCAGGCTGCGGCTCTCATTGCTGCTGGCGTGGATGGTCTACGTATTGGCATGGGCAGTGGCAGTGCTTGCATCACCCAGGAGGTTATGGCTGTCGGCCGCCCCCAGGCTACGTCTGTCTACAGCGTCAGCTCGTTTGCTGCCCGCTTCGGTGTGCCCTGCATTGCCGACGGTGGCATCCAGAATGTCGGCCACATTGTCAAGGGTCTGTCTCTTGGCGCATCGACCGTCATGATGGGTGGTCTTCTTGCCGGCACCACCGAGTCTCCCGGTACCTCCTTTGTCTCCCGCGAGGGCAAGCTCGTCAAGGCCTACCGCGGCATGGGCAGCATAGATGCGATGCAGGACAAGAAGGCCGGTGGTGGTGGCAAGGACAGCCAGAAGAGCAATGCTGGCACTGCTCGCTACTTCTCGGAGGGCGACAGCGTGCTGGTTGCGCAGGGCGTGTCTGGTGCTGTTGCACACAGAGGGTTAGTTTTACCTGACAGATCATTCAGCAGGTGTGCATTAGTTTCTAACAGTCGTTCAGGTCGATTAACAAGTTTCTGCCCTACCTGGCTGCCGGCCTGAAGCACTCGATGCAGGACTGCGGCATCCAGAGCCTCCAGAAGCTCCACGATGGTGTGGCCAACGGCACTGTTCGCTTCGAGATTCGCACGGCTAGCGCCCAACTGGAAGGCAACGTCAACATGGAGTCGTACGAGAAGAAGCTGTATGCATGAAAGCACAAGTCCGTCTTGTTGGAAATTCCAAGTACGCGGGTTTTCGGGGTTTCCTGACAGCTGAGGCTGGCGAAGAAGAATCCTCCCTAGTCATGCTAGTTCAATGTGCTAGCAAAGTTTAGTGCCAAAGATGCACTGAGGAGTTGGGCGTTTGATAGGACCTTAAAAAAAAAGGCGGTGACATATCGGTGGTCTGGCCGCAGGGAATTATAGAAAGCACCGCTGCCATGATACCAGCTTGAATGCAAAACGGCGCTAAAGAGACTTACGGTTATGAGAAACGAGGCTGATGTCCGAACTGCAAGTGATTTCCTGATGCTCGTGATGCTCACGGCTGCCTGATATGTACATATAGTAAGCTTACAGAGCCAACGGATGGTCATTTCCAATTCTGCAGAAAGTAGCATTGAGCAGATAAAATATACCTAGCTTGCATGCGACATGAAACTCCAAAAGGCAGTATCCTAAACTCAAGTTCGGCTCCCTTCATTACCGTTCGTCCCAAAGCAAATGTCATGAGCGCCATATAAGCCTCCCGTACACTCCTAGTCTATATACACCTGTTAATAATGAAAAGCAGAACTAAAATCATGGCCAATACATGCTGCTAAAGAACGCGGCTATGGGTTCCGTGGGGACACCGAGTTTACGTTGCTTGCGTGAGCCAAGAGAAACTTGCAGCACGTCAGCGTCAACTTGCACGCCTTTGTCCAACCGTCGTCCTGCGCGATTCCCAGCTTGATGCTCACATCGTCGATCTTGTCACCTTCGATGCGGTATGGCAAGCTCAGCGTGTGGATTCCTTCTGCCAAGGTCTGCTGGTGCACAAAAGCACCCAGCTGGCGGACCAGTTCCAGGAAGGCAACCATGGCGTTGTCGAAGCGCCGGTGCATGAAAGTGAGGCCAAGCGGCATGTCACCTGATGAATACAGCTCAAGCACGTGTTTCTTGGGTGCTGGTGGCGGCGCACTCATCCGCTGAGCAATGGCTCCTGCTGCACCACTGCCGGGTCCGTTTAGCCTGCTGGAGGTTGGCAACGGCTGGTCGTAGCGGATGATGCGTGACGTCGAGCCCATCGGGAGCGGCTCGTAGTTCTCGAAGCGGTAGTTCAACTTGTCGGCCACCGTGACCAGAAGCAGCAGGGCATGGCCCCAGGCAGCGTTGATCTCAGGCCAGTCGACCGGCCGTGATGACAGTCGGCCGAGGCGCAGGCCGTTGATCGTGGCAAACGTGCCGTCGTGGCTGATGCAAAACGTGTCGTTGTACACGTTGGAGCGCTGCAGGCTTTCAAGCAGCCGGGCGTCATGGTCGTACTTGGCGTTGATGCTGTCGCGCTCATTTTGGAAGTCGGCCAACTTGGTGGCAAATGCATTTCGTTCGCGCCAGAACTGCTCTTCATCCCGGTCGAGCTCTTTTGAGTCTGTTTCGAGCATTCGCACCTCTTCATCCAGCTTCGCCTTTTCTTTCTCTAGCTGCAGCAGCTCGGCCATGGCGTCGGCTTCTTGCTGTTTGGCCTTTTCCAACGCCTCTGCTTGCAACTGCAATTCTTCTTCGTTCGGCGCATCCGCCTGTGTCTTCTTGAGAAAGCCGACGAAGGCATCACGCTCACGTGTCGCTGCGTCTAGACGCTGCTGCAGGCCCTCGACCAGCAATTCCGTACACTCGACACACACTGGATGGTCTATATCGGAGCGTGCTGACAATATTTCGAAGAGCCTAGTGATCCGCTCCATACTCCTCATATAATTGGCATCTTCGGTGGCGGTGCCGGTACCATCGGCAAACGATACACCAGACCGCCCGGTTCCTGCTGGCATACCGGCTGAATCTGGCAGCCCTCGTGCCTCTGGTGGAACTACTGCGGAGTCGGACAGAAGAACAAAGGACATTGCAGAGTTGTCTCGTGCGGAAGCTTCGCCGCGAAAGCCGCCGCCACTATGGCGTTTGAAGGTAGACGGACCGGCATTTCTGGAAACTTGGTCGTAAAGAGCCCGCCTATCAGCATCGGGAGAGTTCGCAAGTTGCGCGGAAGGTCGCCGTCGGCCAGGGGACTGTGATGCCGTGGCTGGTGCAGAGGCACAAGTCAGTTACAAAGACAAAGAAAAGCATTGAAGGCGCCCGCTTTATGTCAGGTCCCGTAAACTCTTGTTTAGAAACAACGTACCGACAAGTAGATCATACGCTGCAGGGTTTAGATTCTCCAAGGAGCTGTCTAGCTTCAGAGGCGTTCGGCATTTTTGGCAATACATATTTAGCAGTCGTGAATCAACTCGAAATGCGCTGCATGATTCGCCGTAAAGACCGAAATCGCTGGCGTTGTATTTTATATGACTTTACTCAAAGTCGCATGAGAAAGCTGTTGTCGTTGGTCGCCTGCTCTGACTTGCAGGTCCCCCACTGACGTCCTTTATTGGCCACATGATGAATCACATGACTTCGCGTCTGCAGAGGGAGCAATGGCCCCACTAAATCTTCACACGACTTTCGCGAGTATTGACTGCTATACTCCGTACTCGAGCAAATGCGCCTACGCTCGCCTCAGTCTCAGCTTGCAACCACTCGCCACCGCAAATGGGGCCAGCATTATGGAACCGCCGAAAAAGCGCGCAAGGCTTGCCTCAGCACCGAACGACCCGTTTGCGCTGGGCGACGAGGATGAGGACGAAATCTCCATGGACCCTGAAGAGTTCGCCGTCAAGCAAGATCCAAATTACCGGCTAGAGATGTCACGAGCCGCCGCCGACAACAAACTCAAGTCTGCGTTCGAATCACTTTTTGAAAAATATGGGAAGGATTTCGGGGATACGGGCGACGAGATCAACTTCTATACGGACGAAATCGAGGTGGACAACGGACACATTGCTTCGCTTCCCAACGCACAAGATTCAAACATTGGCTCTCTGTTTAGCAGTAAGGACAAGGAGAATGACGAAGAGGAACAGGACGAGGAGCGGATCTTGCGCGGCGTTGCCACCGGGCCTAAAACTTTGAGTGCTGTGATGCCAAGCCGGGCCATAACTTGGCCGGCGCAGGGACAAGATCGAAATGGGCGTCTGGGCCTGTCTTCTCTGTCGCCTCCCAGTTATGGGCTCAATAGCCAACTGCCTTCCTTTGGAAATCTCTATGGAGGCTTCGGGGCCTCGGGCCCTCCAGGGTTCCACCATAACCATGTCGACTCAGCCTGGAGTGTTCCTGATCTCCCCGAAGAAGCGTTTTCCCGTTCGCGAAGCATTGGGCTATCATTACCTTACTATGGGCGAATTCAAAATATCCCGGGCCGTGGCATTGTTCGTAAGGCGCTTCCAGCATCTCTTACTGCAGCCTCTAGAGATGGAAGTGACGACGACGACCTTATTCTCGGCATCAATGACAGCCATCCAGGAACTTTAAGCCAAACATCTCCTGCCAGCCAGCATAATTCTGGTAACAACAAGCAGTCAGACTTGCGGACGTCGGCTGCCGAGCTACCCCTGCATCTTCATCCTGAGGATTCGGAAACAGCCACACACGCATTACCCCCAGAAGGCAAAAAGACTCGTACAACTAAAGGAGTTGGTACGGATGTGAAGCTGAACGCCGTCCTGGTATCTGCTTCAAAGTTGAGGGACGGCAAGAAAATCGCTTTTGACACAGAGCAACAACTGCGAAGACGGACCCCACGGAAATATTCTTCAAAAACAGAAAAGACCAGCCGAGAGACAGAGACGAAGGAGAATGCCTCCAAAGGCACAATCATCAGACCTGCATTGGTGATAGAGCTTATTGCGAGAAAGCATACATCTTCTGAGGCAGCTCTATTTTTCCCTAGCGACTGTTTAGAGATTGATGGCTTTCCTACTCTGCTCAAGGAGGTCGATATCCCGGAAGCGGAAACGGATGAGAATAAGCCGCCAGATAGTGTTGCAAATGCGGTTGATGTTAAAGAGAAGGCTGTGGGAACTTCTGAGATATTCACCAGGAACACTGTGGACCCTTCCTATGCTTTCTCTGACGACGAGAATGAAGGCCTCAGAACACGGGGCCCACCACCAAAAGGGAAGCCTGTATCTGAAGCGAAACCAGTGTCTGAAGAGAAGATGGTATCTGAAGAGAAGCTAGTATCCGAGGAGGAACCAGTATTCGAAGAGCAACCAGTGCCCGGAGAGCAACCAGTGTGCGAAGAGCAACCAGTATCTGAGGAGAAACCACTACCCCAAGAGGAAGAGAAAGATGGTGTGGCGATGGAAAATACCTCACCTGTGTTCATAGACGCACTGGAGATGGACCGGCCTGATCCTGACACGGCCGTATTGACTACCCCAGCAAGCGAGCCAGACAAGATGGAGGAGGATGCGCCTGCCGTCCAAGAGCCCAGTGTTAGTATTGACATTGAGCGGCCTCCTGACAGGACAGACGAAAAAGCGCCATCGACTGCTTCTGTGGAAGAAAATCAAGCGTTTGTCCTAAGCACACCACGACGGAAAGGGATGGCAGCCCAGCCGACCAATCCGGGAAGTCACCGCAGCAGCATTATTTCGCTCGTGTCCGATGACTCGGCCGATGAGGATGAGCTGTCTTTGGGGCACGATACCTTCACCCCTAAAAAAATCATTCGCCTTAAAAGCATTCACACCCCAACCAGAAGACCGTCGTCAGAAACAAACCGAGCTGTGGTCAGGAGAGCGTACACGGCGAAGCGAATTAGGAAGAGCAATGACAAGTCCTCACGGCTCATGTCAACATCCTTTTCGTCGCCGTTGTTGAGCAGGCAAGGCCTCCGAGTTGTCGAGACCGGTAGCCCTGCTGGGTCGCCCATCCAGACGCCGGGTGGCACTATACGACGCTGTGGACAGGATGGCTTTAAATGTGGCCGAGATTTTTGTTTCCAGTGCTTGTAGTCGCCATATACAACTTGACACAAGAGCAGAGATAGCAACAATAAGATATGTAGACTTTCGGCATGAATAGCAATCAACCAACCATTGACAAAAAACGTACCGTCTAAAAAGGAAGAAAATATGGGTTCCAAGGCTGGAATTTTCTCAAAACCTCCCAACATCGATAACGCCGTTGCTTTGTTGTTGAACCGTTGTAATACGCAACCAATCGATGCCTCATTTGAGCCGCACGCAGATTACAGAATAGCGGGAGAACTTGAAGATAACCCAAGTGCCAAAATAAGTTCGTGTCAATGTAAAGAAGCTAAAAGCAAAGATGATGGTAATCCGGAGTGACAGCTACATAGATTCGTACAGACACGTAGTACCCAAACAGAAAAACAAACGATGGCGTCAGAAAATGAAAGGGAGACAGTGTAAAGCAACAAGATGGTCAGGCATCCTCGCCGAGATGAAATGAGAGCCCCCAATTGCAACAAGTAGACAAGCTAAAGAAACCGCCGATGCCTATGGATTATTAATCGGGCTTCCCGCTTTTTGTTTGACCCAACCTCCCTCTCAATGCTCAGAATGATGCATCCGCCTTAGCCAGAGCTGCTACAGCTAACAAGTACATACATAGTACTGTTCCGCTCAGAGTGAAGTGTCCATAACGGCGATATTATATTGAGACATATATCGAGTCCGAGAGCGCAGAACAGGCTCAGAGCTGGCAAGCCTGTTCGGCCGCGAAGTGTAGTGGGATGTAGTGACAGTTTGGAATTGTTACTTTACCGCATCGAGGCCGTCTCAAGACTGCGCTGCAATCGTGGGCGGGTTCAGAAGCAACCGTTGCCTCGTACCCTCTTCCCGGACTGGATCAAAGTAGGGGTGTACCATTGCTTCTTGAGCAGTCAGCCGCTCCTATAAAAGCGAGAGGTTAGAACGAGGGTTGGAACAGGACTGTACGTGGATATGCGAAAAAAACAAACAAACAAACACGTACAGCATGGTCGTAACGCAGCAGCTTGTCAAGAAAGTCGATTGCATCATTGCTGACAAATCGCTGGTTCTCCACGTTGACAAAGCTGTGCCAAGGCTTCTTCTGGAAGCGGCCGAGGATGTCGTCGTATTGCGCGTCAAGCTCAATCTCGTACTTGTCCAGGTAGTCAAACAGATCGTCGGTGCCGAGTACCTTGGCGATCTTGACGAGCTGGTCCGAGTTGGAATTTCCGTGAAAGAAGGGCTCCTTGCGGAAGATCATGGACGCGAACATGGCGCCCAGGCTCCACATGTCGAGGCTGTAGTCATACTCCTGAAAGTCGACCAGCAGCTCGGGTCCCTTGAAATAACGCGACGCGACACGCACATTGTATTCGGTGCCTTGGTGGTAAAACTCGGCCAGGCCCCAGTCGATTAGGCGCAGCTTGTTCTCGTCAGAAAGAGAGGGAACAATGGAGATGGAGATACGAGAACAGCGACCGGGAGCTCACCTTTCTGTTCTCGTGGTCGATCATGACGTTGTGTGGCTTCACGTCGCGATGCATGATGCCCTTGCTGTGGCAAAAGTCCAGCGCCTTTAGCAGCTCCAAAATGTAGAAGCGCACATCAATATCGGTAAACTTGGGATAGAGCGACCGAAAATCCGTATTGTTGACGCACTCAAAGACGAGCGACGGTGTCTTGCTCTATGGCAAGGGGTTAGGCTTATTTCTGGACAGCTACACGATATGGAGATCAAAAATCGTGTCGTACCTGCGAGTCGCGCACAACGTCCAGCAGCGCGACAATGTTGGGACCCCCAGACAAGTTTTGCAGGATCTTGATCTCGCGCTTGATCTTCTTCTTCTTAACAGGCTTCAGCACCTTGATGACGCACTTCTGGTAGTTGACGACGTTGATGCCCTCAAATACTTCAGAGTACTTTCCACGGCCTAATGGGGCACAGGGAGACAATGTTAGCTCGTTCCGTCTTGTTATGTTATCCCAGCGCAACTTGCGCGCAAAGCCGGAGCTTGGTTGATATGGCTCTTCGTGTTCTCTCCCTCGACGACGTACCGATCTTCCTGACGACCTCGTAGTTCTCCAGAACGCCCCAGCCTATTAGAAAAGACAGATGGTCAGATTGATGCGCCTTTGGAAGCCGCAAAGAAAATACGCCACCGCTCATCCAAGGCAGCGCTCACTGATATTGACACTGTCATAGTCCCAGTAGGAACGTGGCATGTTCTGATTGACATCCGCATATACACGCGCCATCTTTGCGATTCTCCCGACGTCCACCGGTATTCACGAGTGGAAGTATGTGTAACCGACGCTGCAACTCGGCAGAGCAGAATAGAGTCGTCGGCTGTATGGTTGGCAAATTGGCTGCGCGTTGTTGTACTTTTCGACGTGTTTTGTCACGAGAGAGAAGGTTCCCCGTCACTAGGATGTTTGGGTTGGATATTTTTTCTTCCAAGCTCCCCGTATGCCCCTCGCTCTTTCAAGCAAAAGAATACGACGACTGCGAAGACGCAAACAGACACCCGAGAGGTAAGGAGGAGGTGAAAGTGTAGGAGGGGCAAAGGCGCAGATTATTTTGGTATGACCGCCCGCTTTAGTAGGGCTGACACCTCACTATAACGATATCCAATACATGCAAGTATAGGGGTATCTTATATTGGCGACGGTAACGCATGCTATTCAATTCAATTTACGTCTTAAAACAGGAATACGGTTCATCATAAGTTGCTACATTGTCAAGGGGTATCTTAAACCGCACAAATACATAAAATTGAGGAAAGCCAAGTGCAAAGAGCACGAAAGTCAGGATCTGGCGCATCAGAACAATTAGCAGATGCACTGGTAAATGAGAGTCCGCAAAACGTCCCAATTCGCCTTTTGGCTGCACAATGTTCAGAGAGAAGATTAGGTGTCTCAACATGCTCCTTTTTAGGTGGGACATTGCCACCAGCGACAACAAGTTGTCCGGCTGCATTGACCGCAGGATTTCAGGCTAAGGATGACGATACAAGTGTTCTCATCATGTGTGCAGCAGAGGCTCGGGCGAGACAGTATGGAAAATACTCACAAATTGGCATCAGTCATCGTCATATGTAACTTGCCGGCGTTGTGGTGGCACTAGACACGAAGCCTGGCGCTGCTCCATATCATCGTAATCCAGGCTGCCGAGACCGCTGTCCACAACATCCCATGTTCGCTTCCGCAAGTCAGGCTTCTCCTGGTATCGCTTTGTGTTGTTGCTGTTGTTCTTACGCCTCCTCCTTTTCTTCTGGGAGGTAGTCATTTTGAGTCCCCCTGCGGCATCGCCGAGGGCTTCGCTAGTACTGTCGCCGTCCATCAAGGGTACGTCGTCGCTAAGAGTTTCTCGAAAGGACTCCGAAACCTCGCCATCAGCAGCATATAGATTGTAGCACTGAATCTCTGAAGCTCCTTCCTGGCCAGATATCAAATTGAGAGGCGTGAGGTCTTGGGTCGTCCAGCCACTCTCATCGTTATCTCCGCCCTCCCCGTCGACAAGCTCATCGAATGTGTCGAGAAGGGGGTGGGAATGGTCGCGTGTACCGTGACGCTCTCCATCTAGAAATGTGGTCTTGAAGTCATTCGTTGCATGCCCGGAGAAGTGAGCCTCGTGAAAGGCAAACAGATCTGCCTGTTTCAATTATGTGTTAGAATGTGCACCTACGGAGTATATGATCATTCGGAGAGAAAAAGCTGACCTGTGTTATTTGCGGCACATTGAACTTCAAGTATGTTGCCATTTCGATTTAAATGAGGATTAAGGAGACTATTGGAGCAGACCTGCCTTGCTGGAGCTTAAGTAGGGATCCGCTCGATCACGTGAGACATCTAGCTGGCCTGACCTTTATCTCACGGCGAAAAGCATTGAATGTTATTCATGTCCGGCAGAGTTGATAACATCGTGTTACATAAAGAGAGCACTATGGAGGTTCTGAAATACAGCGGTATGCCGGAAAAAGATGAGGAAGGCTTGCTGAAGGGAAACGCCATAGACACCATGTAACCTGGGACCTTGTCAAAAGGCTCTATGTTTGGCTTAGCAAAGCCAGCGCACTCTGAAAGGCGCGGACCACTTCGGTGACTGTATGTGATTAGACGGTGAGACAAATAATGTGGCTATGTGAGCGGACATCAGAGGACTCACGGTGTTGCTTTCTCTGACCAAGGCTCTGTTCGGCAATCTTGACGTATCGCTCCCTCGTCTGTAGACTGGTAAAGCAGAGAGTAGTGTTAGAATTGATACGAGAGAATATAAGAGACAGAAGACTGCTGCATACCGCTTTACGGCCCGCTCGTCGTCGTGGGCAGACGCGGCAGTCGCCCACACGTTAAAGTACTGCGGACAGGTCAGCAGCCCGGTCACTAGCAAGAGAAGGGGTTTGTGTGGGCCATGCGCACGTTTACGAGCTGGTCGAAATCCTCCAGCAGCTCCTTTTCTTCGCCGTTCATCTCGACCAGGGCCTGCTCGTAGCGAGCCTCAAACTCGTCCCAGTCAAACGGCGGGATGTGGCCCGGGGTGCCGGGAGGATGCTGGGCGTCCAGGATCGAGGCCTTCTGGCCAATCGGTCGGCCGCGGCCATTGCGGTTCCCGTTGCCGTCGCTCTGGCTGGGCGGATTCGTCTGGAGCTCGGGCGTGCGTGTCTGGGCGCGCAGATCCCGGGCAGCCGACGCTGTGGTCCCGTTGTCGAGAACCATCTCAGCGGCCGCTATCTTGGCAATAACGTCGGCAGTAGTCATAGTAGACGGCCCTGTCGCGCCGGCGTGGTCGCTGCCGTTGTCGCTTTCGCCGTCGCTACCGCTGCTGCTGCTGTCGCTGCCGTCGTGGCGTTGCTGGCTTGGCCGCGATGGCAGCTCCTCAGAGGGTTTTTTTGTCGGCGATGCGCGGGAGGGCAACGGTGCAGATCCTGAGGCCATGGTCCTATCCCAGTGAAGCACAGAGGAAGACGCATGAATCAGACGTGGTTGACTGGGTTCCAAGCTGGCCCGTATCTGGATGCCCAAACGTGGGAACTACTTTTGTGGATGCACTGATTATGGAGAAGAGCTGTTTTCGGCAGACGCGCTGTCAGATGACCTACAGCAAGCACAACTAGCGTCACAGCAGGGGTTAATGGGTGGGTGGGGGGAGGTGGCGCTCTGAATGCCCCGCCAGTCGAAGGGTATTAATACGATAGCGGCCACTGCTGGAGCCTAGAGCATTCAAAGCAAGCCGCGGCGCTGATTGGCCAGCTGACAGCTGAAGCAGTCTTTCCTTCGCCAATGCCTGACGTGAATTGCCTGTACTTCCTCATTACTCATTCCAGGCTGTCAGCTGCCCCTACTCGAACAATCCACCACTATCAACCGCCATCGCTCCGCCATCGACTGCCATCGAGCAGCTGCACGTCGCCACCACTCTTCTATCGTCACGCCCTCTCCCCCCTTTTCCGTCGCTGGTTGGATATGCTGCCGCTGCTGCTCGGATCGAGACCAAGGACTGGCAGAACTAGGGCCACCGGCGTGGCTCTGCGTCTGTTTGTGGTTGTGCGCCTCGAGCCTTGACCGATATCCTCCATTCGAATCCTGTGCATTCTCCCGGGATAAAACCCGTCCTCCCCTCTGTGGAAGATGAACTGCGATATCTGCGGCCGTCACTACCATGCCCAGCGTCTGCCTTTTCTCTGTCCTATCGATGCCCGAAACCAGTTGTATGAGCACCGGCTGGCGCATGCGGCTGCGCTGATCCAGAATGAGCAGCTGGAGCAGCAGGTGAATGGCGAGCTGCTTCTGTCGTCGGCCGCGGACGCAGAGGATGAGAAGCCGCCGGCGAAGAGACAGCAGCAGCTGAAGCGGCAGCCGAAGCAGCGCGATGCGCTTTCGGCCAAGAGCCGGCTCGACGCCTGGGAATGCGAGCGGCAGGAAATCCTCGAGCGCACCAACGACGTGGTGCAGCGCGCTGAGAAGCTGCGTGCCGACCTCGAGGCCGCCCGCAGCGAGCTCGAGCGCCGCAAAGACACCAACCGGCGGCGGCGCTCCGATCTTGCGGCAGCTTCCAACGGCACGGCCACCCGGCGGTCGCGCATGCAGGACGAAGTCGAGCGCTCAATCTCCATGACCCGGTTCAAGTGGAACCGTAGCTATGACGCTATGGCTGCTACCCGCGGCTTCCTATGCATGGAGGCTGCCAAGCTATACGGCCTTCGCCGGCTGAAGCGAGGCAGCACAGTTCACTACGAGATTGGCGGCCGCGAGATTGTCAATCCCTACTCTATGAGCAGTACGCATTCTTCTTTAGCTTTTATCCTTGCTCTTACTGACCATCTGCCGTGCAGACTTGCAGCCAGAAGTGATCTCCACGAGCCTCGGCCACGTCACACATATTCTGATGCTAGCTTGCCATTACCTGTCTATCCGGCTGCCGGCCGAAGTCACGCTCCCTCATCGGGACTATCCTCGACCGACCATCTTTTCTCTCTCCTCATCATACTCACACGGTGACGTGCCGTTTCCCGGCACCGCCACCTTTCAGCCGTCACACGCCGCCGGCCGAGACCACGAGCCGTTCCAGCGAGTGCCGCGTGCGCGGCCGCTCTACATTGACAAGCAGCTGCCTGTCCTCTCCAAAGAGGACAGTTGGTCACACACCATGTTTCTGGAGGGCGTCGCCCTGCTCGCATACGATATTGCGTGGGCCTGTGGATCCCAGGGCGTGCCCATTGGCGAAAGGTCGTCGTTTGACGACGTCTTCAATATCGGCCGCAACCTGTACAATCTGCTAATTGGCAGCCAGCTGCTCAACAACCCGGCCGGCCGCATCTTTTCCACGTCTTCCACGCCGGCGTCTCCTGGGGGGACTATGCGCCAGACCGATGGCGGCGTTGGAGGCGGCCGAGAAATAAACGAGTTTGGTAAGGCTGCCACAATGATGGGACGTTACTCTCACGGAACGGCTCACACTTTCCTTGGTGACGACGTCATTCGGGCCTTCAAGCTCCCGAGTCCAAACCGTCTCGCCGACCGCCTGAAGACCAGGCTGAGCAGCGAGAGTACGCTTCCTGACTGGGAAGTTCTCGACGACGAGTCTTGGGCTGCAGACGATCACAACAACATGGAGGACGGTGTCTTGTCCAAGGGCGGTCAGCAAAACGGTGGCAGCCGTGCTCCCGACAGGAGGCTATTTGGCGTGGAGAGCGTGGCGTCGGTAATTACAGATCTCGAGGACACCCTGGCGCTGGCCGAAATGGACGTGAGCCCTAGGAGCCGACGGCCGGAGAAGGTCAGGTCTGCCGGGACGAGTGGGTGGACGAAGTTGCGAACTCGCTCAGGTTCCACCAAGTAGAGAGAGAACGTCCTGGCCAGAGATAGAAATAGACGAACCAAATACACAACGGCTATTAGTGGCCTGATACTGATGCTCGAATAGAGAACAGGTCACAGATATTTGACATGGCACCACTATTGCAAGACACGTTGTCGGATATCCAATGCAGATATCGGGAGCAACTCTTGGGTATATGCCGACATCCGCCCCCCCAATATATTTCATGCGCGACCCACGAAACTGGTCTCTGGGCCGAGGCCAAGACTCGCAAGCAGCTGGCACAGCTCGGCATGTCCTGCCCTGGAGGCCGTCCTCGCCCGTGGCGCTCATTCGCGATACGACAGACGCAGGTGAAACAGCTGCAGCGAGAGCATATCCACCGGATCCTCTTCTCCACAGGCGGTGGGAAAGTCGGGCTAACGGTATTAGCAGCTCACTTCAGGCAGCAGCTCTACGCTACCCTCTCCTAGTCGGTGGTCCGTTTGGCCCCTAAGGACATTGATTCGCAGACTCACCAGGGCCCCCCCAAATACTTTTTCCAGGATTGCATCACGCCCGCAGTCGCTGTCCGTCGCCGATGGAGGCGTTGCGTCGCCAAGCCTGGTATCAATCAACACACCTGCGGCCGTCTCGTCTCCTTGGCCAGTGTCGTATCCGTTCTCAGGCACGGTTCCGTATTCGGAAGTGATAATCTCTAACGTGTGATGTGCAATGTGCCACCCACCAGGCTCTGGTATAGTGTGCGTCAGGTCCCTGTAGCCTGGCCCATTGCAGATACCGTTGTCGTCAAACAATATCAGCCAGTCTTCTCGGTCTGCACCCACAGGGAAGTTTCGTGGGAGCTCGGGATCCTCTCCGTGTTTTATGAAGTCGTTAACAGCACCATAGGACGATTCTGTGTTTGTAGGCGTTCTATCGAAGTAGAGTGACCTGCCTACAAGGGATCTGGAGTCATCAATGTCCGGAGCCTCCGAAGAGTGAGCGGAATTGGCATCTTCGATTGGAGGAGTCCCATCGACAGAGGTATGGAGGAGAGAGGGCGTATCAGGGACTTCACCCATAAGGAGCTCATGATCCTCTATGTCTTCGCTGTCTTGAGCAGCTTGCCTTTGGCTGATTTTCACATTACGTATGCGGCTGCTGTTGACAAACGAAATTCGTGATTCCAATGGGCGATAGATGATGTTGTAGATGGTGACAGCTAGAATAGCCAAGAATAAGAGAGCTACCAGAGGAAGCATAACGGAAAAGCACGAGAATACAGGAGGTCGAAGGGTGTAGAGATAGGGAGAGTGTCTTGCGATACATGGAATTAGATTACCAGACTGCAGAAGATTGAGGAGTTTTGTAGACCGTGGAACAAACCCTAGCCCCTCAGACTGGAATTAGGAGTTGAAAAGCACTGGAAATGACAAAGAAGAAGCAGAGAAAGGCGTGGGTTTGACGTGGGCCAGACACTCTGGTGCAGATACCAAGACCCTTGTAGTAACATAAGCAGACGCCCAAAGACGATGCTGAAAGGAGAGACCCAATGTTGGCTGTCATGACCGTTTGCTGTCTACAGCTTACAGTCCCTTTCGGCGGCTACGACGGACATCCGCCACGTACAAAGTTGGGTGAAAAAAGATGAATTTTCCGAACCATTTCTTCTACCAGAGGTATCCCTAAACTACAGTAAATGACCTTGGCTCCCCACGAAACGCCTGAAGCCGCGTTCTGCCTGATACACGGCTTCAAAAACACAAGCTCCGTCACCCAGCCCTCCAACCGATTTGTCCCTCCCGCCGTGGGCAGTCTGCAGGTATATTCTATATCCTACCTGTAAGTGAAACGAACAATGGGGTGTCACATGAACCCCCGATGCGTAAAAATAATAGACTGTAAAAAAAACACAAGTGGATGAACGTGTCGAGAAACGTCTGAAGAAACACCAATGTTACTCGCCATCGGCCAGCATGAGAATGAGCTTAGCGACAAGATCGAGGAACGGGAAAGCGCTTGTCACTTCTTTCTCCTCCAGAATGTGACCTTCCGCTGTTTCGTAGCCGTTGCACTTGAAGTCGACCAAATAGACAGATGGCTCCATCTCGTAGATTTGGATATCCAGCCGCATAGCCACCACCTGGATCTTGCTGTCGTCTTCGGTCTTTCGCACCAGGAGCTTATCTGCCTCCACTTCTTCGGGGGTGGCCACATTCGTTCCTATTGCTGATCGGCGAATACCTGTGAAAAGAGTTAGCCATGCCCTTCATTGCCTGGTCGTTATTTCGGTATGGGAAATACCTTCAGTTTCCCAGCGGACTTGGATGTGCCACGGGTCTGCAGGCAACTTGTACTTCTTTGTGATGTCAGAGCTGCTGTTTCTCTGGGAAGACCCCCTGTAGCTGTCAAAGCTGCCGCTTCCATCTCTGGATCGACTTCCACAAGTTAGCACAACAGGACATACTACATGCACCGTGAGAGTGGTTGTCCGAGGGGCTGTAACACACTTATCGTCCTCTTCGTTACTGTACTTGTTGAAGTCTTCGTCGACAACCCAACTGCAGCCCAGTCGGTTCAATGCCTTGTAAATGCAGAGCAGAGCGTCCCACGCCACATTCCTCGACCGGATGCCAAATTGCCACCGCACCTGCTTGGACTTCTTAGGAGGATTGACCGGCGTCATACCCTGCGGTCTCATGCTGGACTCGTCGAGGCGGATCTGGCTGCGGGAGTGAGGACGCAGGCGGCGAGATGTTTCCTCTTGATCGGCCAATGTTCGTGTTGCTGCAGGCGGGTCGGCAAAGGAGGGGGTCTCCATGATGTTCCCGCTGCCAGCCATGTAATCCTTGTGGTAGGCCGGCAAGCTACTAGGAAGAACGCCGACTTTTGAGACGTAAGGCCTTGGCGAGGCGCTCGTGCTGTTCGAGTTGATAGACCGGCTAGATGACATGCCCAGAGGGCTGGCGCCGGGATCTAGCTCACCACTTCCTGCCATGTTCATGGCGATGGAGCTGGAGGTCGTGTTCTCTGTTGGTGACGATGCAAAGTACGGGTTGTCGGCGCCTAGAGTCGCTATTCGAGCTTGTTAGCAAGTAGTTTCGGGTGCCAAGATGTTTCCCAAGGGGGTGGCGGCTCACGGTTGATCTGCATAAGCTTGTTATCCCGAACAATCATGTATGCATCCTTGATGGCAGAAGGCACGTTGGCCTCTAACGCCTCCTGGACGTCCTTCCTTCCATACCCCATTGTCTTTGAGATCTTCTCGGTCACCTCGTCGTGAAGCTTCTCTTGTACCTTGGCAGATGCATGTGGTGCAATGTCGCTGGGTCTGATCGCCTTATCCGGATCAATGCCCGTGTTCAAGAAGGGTTCGGCCGGGGGCTTCAGGTAGTCGGGCAAATCAGCCAGGAACCAAGGGTCCTGCCGGATCTCCTCAATGGTCGCACGTTGAACGGGGTTGACGACAAGCATCTTCTTGATCAGGCCGGCCGCACCAGGGCTCATCCACGAGGGTAAAATATACGCCCCCTTGGCGATCTTGGCAAACAAGCTGGGGATGTGGTCGTCATCGAAGGGTAGGCGGCCGACGAGCAGGACGTACAAAATGACGCCGCAACTCCAAACATCCACCTCGGGGCCAGCATAGAGTTTGCCATTGATGACTTCCGGGGCGGCATAGTTGGGACTGCCACAGCTGGTCTTGAGGAAGTTGCCGTCTGTCATGATATTGCTGAGACCGAAATCGGCGATCTTGACGTTCAGTTTATCATCGAGGAGCAGGTTCTCGGGCTTGAGGTCGCGGTGCACAACACGGTAGCGATGGCAATATTCGACGGCGCACAGCATCTGCTGGAAGAAACGCCGAGCTTCGGGCTCTGTCATGCGGCCTTTCTTGACGATGTAGTCGAACAGCTCACCACCGGCATATTCGAGGACCATAATGATATCGTTCGAGTCTTTGATGACGGTGTACCTGGGCAGACATGGTTGTCAGCATCGTGAGCGTGGGGAGGCCTGAAAGCATGGACATGGACGGAGTTGAAGCTGTGCGGCAATGGAGACTGTCAGGGATGGGAAGAGAAAAAAGACCTGTACACACAGCTTGATGATGTGGGGATGACGCAGAAGCTGTAAGAACTCGATCTCGCGTTCAACACGACCGGTCATGTCGCGGCTGATGAGCTTTTTGCGCGAGATGATCTTGAGGGCTACTTTCTGGCCTGTCGATTTGTGAATGGCAAGCTTGACCTTGCCGAAGGAGCCCTCGCCCAAGGTACGGATGACATTGTACTGGTCGAGCCGGGCATCGGTAGACTTTATGCGGTCGGGGAGATGCGTGGGAGTGCCGGTCTTGCCCTGGCCCTTGGCATCATCGACGGCGCCATAGTCGGTGACGCTGACCTGCGGCGGAGGCTGGCCGGAAGCCAGCGTGGTATGGGAGCGGCGGCTCTGAGAGCGTGGCAACGAAATGGAGAGCTCCTCGTCTTCGAGCCGGCTGGGGCCCATGGCTGGGGCTGCACGAGTGCGCGGGGAAAGGGAGAGCAAAATTGGCGGTGACCTGTCAAGGTTGATGATGAAGGTCGGTTGGAATAAAAGTATCGCTCCTTTTCAAACGATGTGTTGGACGGGGATGGCTGGAAACGGCAGGCGGCAATTGAGAAGAGGGGGAAGTAGCGTTGGTGGCCCAACTACGAATTCCAGCAGCCGTGTGCACTTGCTGTCACTCGAAGCAGTGGCAGAACATTCCTTTGCCCCTCTTCACGGTGGTAGTACAGTGCAATTCTAATAATTGGTCTACACACTGTATCGCACTGTCTCACGAACTATGCTAATGCCGGCCACATCATAATACTACTCTGAAAAGGTCTAGATTACTATCGCCACTGGGGGGGCGAGAAGCCTTTTTATCCTTTTAATCATATCTAAAAACAGTTGCAGTCCGCTGAAGAATGTTATGTTTTCATGACAAATGATTTGTTGACGGCTATTTGTGCTCGGCCATGGCTTGCTCCAAGACGCACCTGTTCCGAAACAAATGCCAAATAAATGCTGTGGAATGTGCCGGCTTTTGAACAGTAGGATATCTTTAGGCATATTAAGAACTATAGAACTATATTGCTGCTAGAGGAGAGGTTTTAGCGGCAGCACCAGTAGCAACGACTACGTCGTGAACAATATATTTCCATTTGGATCGCAGATGTTGATCCGTTGAATAGTTACGTAGCTATACGCCTGCACAAAGAACAACATCGCCTCTTATCCAGGGCGTCCAGTATATCTGTGCTTTTGTGTGGCAGCTGCTTGCTGTTCCCCAAGTCAGAGCGAACCGTCTCGTGTCGAATTCTCTTCTACTAGAGTAGGCTTCACGGTGCCAAGATCGCCAACCGCGTTCCCTTCGTCGTCAATCACTCTAACCACTCTCTTCTCAGTCGGTAGCTCCAGGACGATCAGCCAGAGAAGAGGAACGGCAATTATGAACAGGCCGATGTAGATGCCAAATGGGATAAACTTGTTGGATGCCTTTGCGTTGATACCGTACGACACGGCTTGGCCGACAGTCTCCCAGCAGCGAAACACACCACCGGTACGTGCATTTGTAGCGACATCGGAGGCGAACTGGCCCAAGATCCAATAGACAAGAGTTTGAGACATCCAACTGGGACAAGTTAGCACAGATAGCCTTGGCAAGTGGCAACAACAAGCATGAAAGTAAAAATACTTACCCGTTGACGACGTAGATCAGATGTGGGAACCAAGCCCTCACCCATCGGGCAGTCGTAGGTTGAGCGCTGAAATTGGTCAGTATGTCTGTGTAGTATTACTCGCAAGTCGATGACGTGACTTACTAGTCTAGGCGAAGGCTGCTAGGCTGACCTTCAAACCACTTGAGATTGATCATCACCCATATGAGCATAGCTCTAGGCGGTGGTCAGTATAAAACAGCCGAATTTAGATAAAACCATCCGCTGGTAGTAGCTTACGCTGATGGAAGAGTCCAGACCCAGAACCCAATCATGCCTTTGGTTCTCGGGCGAACATTCTTCATATCCAGGATCTTGCCAAAAAGCGGGTTTATAAGAACAGCCAAACAAGGGCCGACAAAGTTGGAAAGTGCTCGAGCACGGACGGAGTAGTGTTTCGAGGCGTAGGTTCCCCAGACACCGTCCCCAAAGTATGTCAACATGTAGATGGGAACCAACATCAAGGTCTGATTGGCTATGTCAGAAAATACAAACAAAGACAGGAGAGAGAAAACGGGACGAGTGCAGTAGAAAGGTGGTAGTATACCCGCTTCTGCTTATGATGTTCCCATAGCAGCACAACTTCTCGTTTCCACGACTTTTTAGGGAGCATGGGAACGCCCCAGCCATCAGACCGGATGACCTTGCGGGTTTTGGTTAGGAGCAGTGCAGAAGGTAGACCTAGGGAAGTCAGATTTGTGGTTGCACAAAGTAGCCAGTGCTCGCTTGGCTTACCGATGCATTCCAAGCCAAGAAACACCAAGTACGTGTTCGTTGACACCCCGCCACCTCCCTTTCTCTTGATATTCAGACCCAAGGTGATGGCCCCTCCAATGATTGATCCAACGTTGCGCATGGCCACCCATATGCTGATGTAAAAGCCCCGGCGGTGCTCTTCGGGATAGGAGATCATAGTCGCAGCTTCGGCGATATACAGGAAGGCAGAAGCTAGTAGAAACACGACAATTAGTCACTATCACTTTTGTCATTGCAGCGAGGGATGTCGAGAAAGGAGGGCTCTACTGACTGATGCCGTACAGCGCCTTTGCAAAAATCAGATACCACTGGACGCCGTATTTGCTATTGACATAAAAGCCAGAGCCCGACAGAGGAAAGCCAACACCACCTATCATGCAGGCGGCAGGGATGCCAATGGCGCTGACGATGGGGCCACCGAACAGACTATGACAGAGAGATGGTGAGTTTGACAACTGGAGGAGGCTGCGAAGACGAGAAGGCTACTGACGCGATCAGGGCAGATGTTGAATATTGCGTGGCAGATGCCGCGTTGGCCGTGTACGGAGTGGCAAGACCGCCTCCTCCGAGGCCACTGATGGCTGAAGCGGATGACGAGAGTCAGCGATGCGAACGAGAGAGAGAGCACGAAGCTCGTAGCTAGGAGTGGTCGCCTCCACATACCATTGCTCATGGACGGGCCGGAAAATGCGAGCAAGGCCATGGCAATCATCTGGAAAGCCACGCTTCGGTATCTCCTCAGCCATTTGTTGCCGGGGATCTCGACCATCCGGACGGCATTGTTGTCTTCCGACGCCTCGTCTTCGTAGGCTACAGGCAGCACGTCTTCGGGCACTCCCACAGCAGCTTCAGCGTCCTTTCTGTCAGCCATTTTAGTTTGAACATTCTATTCTTCTTCAGGCCGATACCACGCAGACGGCGCCGCGGATATATGCTCATTCGTGCAAGCGGATCCCCCGCCCGAGAATTTGTCTCGCCCATCATAGCACACGAAGACTCTTCCATCTTACAAGACTCGGACCTTGGACGATGACAATAGTATGGATCCGAATTGCACAAGCGCTAACACAGAGGTCTAGTGCTTCTCGCTGGACGCTGACTGACAGCAACACTGCCATGTTAGGATTATCCGCTTCCTGACACCCGCATTAGACTGGGGTGCACCGGGCCGGTGCACGATATATGGGGCCTTCCTTGGCGGGTCTTCGCTCTTGTTCTTGGCTTCGAGTTATAGTACAACGTACGGATTGATGTCTCGCAGCCTACTTTGCCGAGAGAAAAAGAGAGGTGACAACAAAGACTTATCTCGAAGACCTAGTCACATACGTAGCTGGCCCTTTCCGATAACACAGAAGAAACACCCGATGCCACGTTGAAAGACCATCGAGTGGACTCTCCCAGCTTGCTTACATATAGGCTGAATAAGGCGACTTCTGATCACGTGCGACTCCGCAGCAGCCGACTATGGTGTGAGATTTCCTAGAGACAGCTCGTGAGCTCGTTGACATTGGGAACGAAGCCAATCTTTGTGCTTTTTGCCCGCCTTCTCCCTCTAGCTGTTCTCCTTCTATTCTTCTAACACACGATGAACGCATCGGCAGCTGCAGAATCTGTTGCGCTGACATGCGAGGTCATCGTGCCGGATCCTGCGGCTTCGCCCCAAGCGACCGTCTCGCGCTGGTCGGACTGCGGCCTGAGTGCGCCACCAGCCCTGGTGGTCGTCCCCGAGTCTGAGAAAGACATTGTCGACGCTATTAGCTATGCGCGGGCGAAGGGTCTGTGTCTCCTGGCGGCCGGCGGCGGAAACGGCACATTTGCGCCTGTCGGCGCACAAACGCTGTATCTGGACCTAAAGCGGTTTAACACCGTCAGCCTGGACGCGGCAGCGTCATCTGTAACTGTCGGCGGTGGCGCCCGAACCGGCCAGGTCTTGAAGGCCTGTACCGACGCCGGCTTCTACACCAGCTGGCCGCACAGCGATACCGTCGGCTATACCGGCTTTGTTCTAGGCGGTGGCAACGTAAGATGGAACGGCAACGCGGCGGCCGACAGTGGTGACGAGCAAGAGCGACGTTGACACTGGACATGCAGGGTATCGCGGTCGGCCTCCACGGCATGGCCATCGACAGCGTCCTATCCTTCCGCGTCGTCACGGCCACAGGACAGACCGTAGACATCAGCGCGACGTCCGAGGGCGACGAGCTGGAGCTCTTCCACGCCCTCTGCGGCACCGGCCACGGCCTTGGCGTCGTCGTGTCGGTCACGCTCCGGGTCTATCCGATATCCGAACTCGGCCTGACAGACGGGTCGATCTGGAACCGTCGTCTGGTCTTCACGACAGCAAGCCTAGACGTTGCTGCTGCCACCTTCTCCCGCCTGCAGAACCCGGCGCCGACGCTGAGTCCGGTCCTGCTGTTTGTCCGTGGCGGCGGTCCGGCCGCTGCGCCGATGATCATGTTGAGCGCCTCGTACATGGGCCCAGCGGACGATGGCCTGACCGCTGCGGCCCCCCTGTTCGACGAGGCTGTGATGGCGCAGGCCGTCAAGGCCGACACCGGCGCGACGCCGTTTGCGCATATGAACCAGGGCTTCGCCAAGTTTGATCGCCAGGGCGGCTACAAAGAGATCGCATCGACGCGACTGCGTGCAATCAGCCCCGCGGCCGTGGTGGCCGTCTTTCAGCGCTGGCTCGCCTTCACCGATGCACACGCAGACGCGCGGCAGACGGCCGTCATCTTTGGAAGCTGCAGCACGGCGGCACAGCTGCAGCTCGAGCGTGAGGGCCGTGGTCGAACGCGCTCCTTTGATAATCGCAACCGGGCCGTCAACGCTATGGCCATGACCTCGTATACGGAGCCGGCAACGGGCGCCGCCTGCGAGGCCTTTATCCGGGACTTCAAGGCCATCTGCCGACAGGACCAACCGGCCACAGATGCGCCCCGGACGATCGTCAACAACATGCGGCAGAATACCGCGCTCGAGGAGATGCAGAGCCGGGAACGGATCGCCGAGCTGAAGCAGATCAAGAAGCTTTGGGACGGCGAGGGTATTTTCTGGTGTCCGTACAACGAGACGGGCTTGGAGGGTACCTCTACATAGTATGATAGTTTTACAGTATTTCCTGAATATAACGTGGCGTGGATCTAGCGAAACTTGTGAGAATTACAGCCTCGCAGAAAACGAAGCCTTGTTCCTAGGCGGGTGTGTAATGGATCACGTGCTTGTAGGACAACGAGAAGGCCTGTTGCAGACTAGTCTGTTTTCGACTTGACCGCTGCTTTTTCTTCCTTGGCTGCCGGCCAATCGAGTTCCCCGCATCACCGAATGTCGGAAACCGGCCCAACTTAGCCGACTCTCTCCGCCAGCAGCTCCAGCAGCTCCTCTACCAGACTCATCCTCCCCGCCGGCCGTCTAGCTCTTGCATTACGACAGCTGCGACTATGGGATTCAAGCGAACGTCGATCGTGAGCGGTCTGCTCGGCACCTCGACGGTAGCGGCCTATTTGGCGTCCAGAAACCCAGTGATCTCGCCGCTGGCGCCGTCGGATCCAATCTTCAGCTCGAGCGTGTACAAGAGAACAAATCCGGCGAGGAACCCGGCGACGCAGGATGTGTGTATCAAGCGTCTGCCCATGTCGAGCATCCGCCCGGAGCTGTTGCAGAAGGATGGCCCGCTCGTGCTGGAGTTCTGCCGGGGGCTATGGAGTGGATATGGTGATTTCCCTCTTCCTTTCTGTCTTTTCTTTCGCCTTCCGCTAACACCCTCAGGCTACGCCATCCAGCGCAAGTTTCTCGACAGCAAGTACCGCGGCCCCGAAACAGCCAGCCAGCTGTGGGACACGGAGGAGCTAGCGGCCAGCACATACGACAAGGGCACGGTGATCACGGACCACTTTGAGGTGGTGGAGAAGACGCCGACGTCGATCACGGTGCGCTGCGGCGACTCGCCACGCAACAAGGGCCCGCGCGCGTCGGACGGTCTCTTTGTGATCAGCGCGACGATGGACAAGCCACGCGAGGAGGTCGAGCTGCGGCTCAAGAGCGTGCTGTTCCAGAGCGAAGGCAACGTGGTGGGCACCAAGGGTCCAATGTCGCCGTGGATCGAGGAGCTGCACCAGTGGTACGCAAGGCTCTGGTCCGAGACGGCATCGTGGAAGCTGCGCAAGTGGTAGAGGATCTGGTTTTCTTGTTTGCCACGGCTTGTAGCTAGCGGTATATTCAACGAGGTTGGCTGTCCATGTGTCACCGAAGACATGGGAAATACGTTTATAATGAAAAACTTCTGTGTCAGTGCCCCTCGCCCCGCCCCTCGTAGTTCGCTCGCGCCGGATCGATCTGGACGAGGGCATCGGCGACGTTGAAGTAGGCCTCGTACTCAACCTCGTCATCGTCGTGGCCATCGCGCGCGAGGTGGTCGTAGTGGTAGTGGCCGCCGGCGGGCCTGTCGGCGGCAAAGCCGTGGGTGTGCTCGATGCGAAGGCCGAGCTGGTGGGGATCGGCCGAGTGGAAGACCGAGAGGCAGACGATGGGCGCAGCAAAGTCGTGGAAGGTCAGCCAGCGCTCGACGGCCTGGCGGTCGGCAAATGGCAGCGCGCTGGCGGGCGGAAAATCGGGCATCACGTGGAAGCGAGCGCGGCCGGTCTTGAAGAGAAAGACGCCGCCGAGCGAGACCTGGCGGTCGGGTCCGTAGGCGTCGTGCAGGGTAGCGCGCAGGAATTCGGGGAAGCTGGCGGCATTTCCGTGGCGACCTCGTGCCGTGACGCGGAGGACGGGACCCGGAAGGCCCAGAGAGCCGTACAGGTTGGCCATGAGGGCGCACTCGGTGCTGCCGGAGAGGACGCACTGCACGTGATCATGGCCGTGATTGTCGGCAGCGATCCGGATGCTGCGGCTGCAGTCGGTGATGTTCTTGGCTTCCTGGCCGCCCTGCCAGCTCAGGCTGGCCGCCAGCTCCGAGTTGATGCCGTGCACGCGGTTGGGACCGGCACCGGCCCCCAACAGGGCGCCACGCTGTTCATCCAGCTGCATGCGCGCGGCCACGTCGACCAGGCCGTAGTTCTTGTCACGACGTGGCGTCGGGAACAGGTTGCCCTGGCCGCCCACATCGGCAACAGTCGGGCGGCCGCTCAGACCGGCAGCTGCCAGGCCAAACGGCGCCGTGCGCAGGTCCGGACATTCGACCACCGTCGCCGACGAGCACCTGTAGTTGCGTGGCAGCGCCGTCGCCAAGACGGCCGCCACTTCGTGCAGCAGCGGTGGCGACAGCGCGTGGCGCGTCGTGTCTGAGGCTGGCTCTTTGTTCATTTTGGCTGCTGATGCTCGATCGTCTGCGTGCCTTCCTCTTATGTATGTGGGGCTGTTGTCGCTACCACGATTACTCCGTAAGCGTAGCCGTCGTCGACGTCGTGCGAACCCCACAACCCACACTTCCGGTTCGGGCAAGAGCTGTGATGTTAGCAGATGATGCCATTCCGCACTCTTTTCTGGCGCCGGTTTCTTTCACTCCGAAGATTGGCCTTGACCGCATTTCCCCTTGTCCGAACCAGCCGGATTCTGGAAACGGCAGCCAGAGAACAGACTGTGCTTTTTTGTACATGTACACAACATCTACAGCCGTTCCCATATCCGATCGATCCTATGGCACCTTATCGTCCCTACGAGTCCAAACTGGGCATTGTCACCGGGGGATCTCGAGGTCCGTTCAGCCTCTCCCAGTTCCGGTGCTGCGGTGTGCGGAACGATTATTGACGGGCGCGTCCCTGCTGCAGGCATCGGAGAGGCCGTGGTTCGGCGGCTGGCCGCCAAGGGCTGCAATGTGCTGGTGGTCTACACGTCGGACGCATCGACCGGCCCGACAGATGCGCTGATCGCTGAGCTGACGGCTGCGCATGCCGTCCACATGGCCGCCGTGCAGGCTGACCTGTAACAGCCGGCGGCTGTGTGCGGCCGCATCGTGGAGGCAGCGCAGACACTCTTCGCGTCGTACAGCCAGAAGCCGTTTTGTGTCGACATCCTGATCAACAACGCCGGCGTCGCGTCCAACGAGCGGCTCGGCACCATCGCCGCCGCCGAGTTCGAGCGTGTCTATGCCGTCAACGTGCTGGCGCCGCTGCTGCTGACCCAGGCCGTGGCGCCACACCTGCCACATGACCGGTCCGGCCGCATCGTGTCCGTCTCGAGCGTCTCGTCCTCCATTGGCTACCAGAGCCAGTCGGTCTACGCCGGCGGCAAGGCCGCGCTCGAGGCCATGACGCGCGTCTGGAGCCGCGAGCTGGCTGAGCGTACTACCGTCAACGCCGTCAATCCGGGCCCGGCCTGGAGTGACATGTACGAGCGCGTCGGGCCCGCCTTCTGGGACATCAACCAGCCATACGTCGACGCCGCCCCGCTGGCCGCCTACCACGGCCAGCCCGCCGTGCTCGCCATGGCTGGCTCTGACGCTCACCGCTTTGATGCCCTCGTGCGCACGGCCATGAACGGCCGCCGCCCCGGCTTCACCGCCGAGATCGCCGGTACCATCGACATGCTCTGCTCCGAAGAGTCCGGCTGGACCACCGGCAGCGTTATCTGTGCCAACGGCGGCATGAAAATGTCCATTGCCTAGGTCAGCGTGACCTGGAGCACCGACCGTCCAGTCTTTGCGTTTGTGCGATTGGCGCTTACTCATCCTTTGGACGGCGCCGAGATTCTTCAGTGGTTGTCGCACTAGTCTCAAACAGGAATGACTAATACGCGTCCCTGCGTCTCCGTACATGTACGACAAGGGAATGCCAGGTTACATCAGTTGCACTACGTAGACCCAAACACGAAATGATCCAATCGAGACCAAAATCCAGGGGACCCGCCCATCGTAATATTACCAACAGCATGCAGTATCGCTCGAGGCTGGGGTCCCATGCTTGATCTCGATTCTGTCTGAATCTTGCTTGTCCGATTGTTTCTCCTTTCCTCGCTACATCACGAATTTGTGCCGACCTTCTTTCAAGCGGCAATTCCGATCAAGAATCTATCCTCCCCATCCCGAGAATCGCCATCCGAGTTCTGCTCAACCAAAACACCCTCATGGGCTGGCGGAACGATGATCAACGTACCGGTGCCGCTCCGGACAAGATGGAGGACAGGCCAACTGCCAACGAATCCGGCCGAGTTGTCACATTGATGTCCGAAACAAGCTCCAAGAACATACATCCGACCTCCTCCACCGCCCTCCAACCCCTGACTGCCTCGCTGTCTTCGTCCCCGTCTTTGTCTCCGTCTCTGTCCTCGCCATCTCCTCTACCTTCCCCGATCCCACCCACTTCGCCAATCTCCCTACCCGCCAGCAACAGCAGCAGCAACAGCAGCAGCAGCAAGCGTGCACCGACACCCAGCCAAGACGACTCCGATACCAGCAGCGGCGTCGACAACGACAACGACCTGTCCACCAGGCTCTTCCGATGGCTGTCCACCGCGACCCCCGACGCTCTCGGTGCCGTCGGTGTCGGCCTGGCTGCGACGACGTACTTTGTCCTCGGACGTGTGGGCCTGGTCCTGATGGGAGCCTTTGGTGGTGTCGTCCTCTTCGTCGCGTGGGAAGCCCGCAATCCGATCGTCTCCCGGGTCGTCCAGGGCGAGACGGGGACGGATGCGCTCGCCCGCATCATCGAGTATCATTCACGTGACCTCCACCAGCAGCGCAATGAGAGTGCTGCCGAGACGACGTCCGATCCGGTCGCCGATCCGGTAGCAGCCATGGCCCTGGCAGCCCCAGACGAACAGGCCCTCAGCCACGCTTTCGACAGCTTCCGCCCCGAGACCCGGCTCGCCATGAGCGGCCTGGTCGACTCCATCGTCCTCGAGTACATCAAGTCGTGGTACGAGCCCATCGCGCCGGCCGATCAGTCGTTTGCGCTGTCCTGTCGTCGCGTGCTCACCGCGTTCCTCGTCACGGTCTCCAACCATCTGAGCCGGAAGCGGCCGGCCGACGCCTTCCTCGACTTCCTCACCAACTCGTCCTCAATCATCATTGTCTTCTTCTCCGAGCTTGCCTCGGCCTTTGCCGAGATGCCGTCGCAGCAACAGCAGGAAGACGGATCGGCTTCCTCGATCATGGCGGCCGATGCCATCCACAACTATCTGGCGTCGAACCCGGACTCCCATCTGGCAAACCTGCTGGACAAGGGCCAGCAGACGAGCAAGCTGCGCATGGTCTCGGACGACCTCCTAGGCTTTCTCGACCGACAGACGTACGAGTTTGCGCCGGCACACACGTTTCTGCGCGAGGTCCTAGCCAGTGCCGTGCTCGATGCGACGCTGCAGACATGCTCGAAGCCCGAGTGGATCAACGGCTGGATCGTGTATCTGCTCGAGGCGGGCGAGCCCGACTTCAGCCAGGCGATCGACGTGGGCATGCAGACGCGCACAGACAGCTCTGGTTCGGGCGCCGCGACCAGCAAGTCGGCCCTGTACGTCGACCTCGACGGCAACGTAGGCAGCATCGCGCTGACCAAGGGACACCGGAAGGAGCCGATGACGCACAAGAAGCAGCTCAGCCGAGCCGACGAGGAGATGGAAGAGGCCATTGAGGAGATGAAGCGCATGAACCAGATGATTGCCGACGAGGATGCGCGGCGTAAAGACAAGGGTGATGAGGCAACGACTGATGAGGCCGGCGATAGGGCCGGACAGTCATCGCCGAGCACATCGTATCACACGTCGTCCAAGCCATCGCTGAGCCTCTCGGGAGACGAGTCTGCGCAGGTGGCCGATGGCCTGTCGACACCGCTGACGCCACGGTCGTCGGCTGGCGATTCGCCCAACCAGTCTTTGTTTTCCAAGACGGATGCCAAGACGGATGCCAAGACGGATGTCAAGATAGATAGGCAGCTCACCCACTTTGATATGCTCGTTCCTCCAGCACGCGATGAGGAGGAGACGAGCGACACGGAGGGCCAGGGCCGCAAGCAGAAGACACCAGCTCCGCCGCTGACTCTGCACAACGCGACAATAACGATCCACGACGAGCCGGCGCCGGACAAGGGTCGTCTGAAGAGCAAGCCGGCATGGGACTTTCTGGTGCAGATCGAGCCGGCCAACTCGCACTACCCGGGATGGATGATTGTGCGCAAGTACGGCGACTTTGAGAAGCTGCACGAGGTGATGCGTCGAATTGCAGCGGTCTCGGGAGCGACAGCGTTCACAGAGCAGCACAACGCGCTGCCGAGCTGGAAGATGCACACGCGAGCGTCGCTGCGAGGCGAGCTGGAGCGGTATGTGCGGGACGCCTGCTGGTTCCAGCCGCTGGCCGAGAGCGAGGGCCTGAAGCGCTTCCTGGAGAAGGACGTCAACAACATGCCAGCGAGCAAGACGGGGTTGCAGGCGTTTGAGAGCATGGGCAAGAACATGCTGGACGCGCTGACGAATGCGCCCAAGGGCATGGCCGAGAGCAGCAAGGTGATGGTGGGCGGCATAAGTGGAGCGCTGGGCAACATTGGCAGCATCGCGTTGGGAGGCGCGCTGCAGAAGAGGCAGAGCAGCACGCCGTCGCTGACGGGCGGAGCATCTGTCCAGACGAGCAGCAACGAGACGACGAACGCAGCCGACAGCAGCAGCAGCACAAGCAGCAGCACCATTCCAGCGACGACACCAACGAGCTCAGTACTGCAAGACGTGACAGCATACACGAACCGGCTGTCGATCTCGACGCCGCCACGACGGTCACGCGACAGCATGGACAGCCAGCGATCGTCGGTGTCGACGCAGCCAAGCCGGCTGGTGCCACTGGAGAAGCGCCACAGCTCCCAGGCCAGTATTGGGGCTGACGGCGACTCGACGCGCGGCCGTTCTGACATCTGGAGCAGCGAGCAGCCGGCGCCGCCACCAGCCAGCAATCGCGGAAGCCGGGCGTCGTCGCTGATCGGCCGGCCGGCCCGGTCGCCGTCGGCGACGAGTCTGGGCGGTGGCCGACGTCTGTCGTTTCTGCCGACAGCCGTGACCGATGCTGCGGCTGCTTTTGCTGCCGGTGCGGCTGCAGCGGCCGGTGCTGCTAGCGAAGACCTCTTTGGGACACTGTCGCCAGTGAGCTCGCCGGCGCGTCAGGGTCGGTCTATAGCAGCCGAGGGACGACCCCAGACGCAGGTCCAGACGCTCTCGCAGACGATCGCCCAGACACTCTCGCAGACGCAGACGCAGACGCAGACGCAGACACAGACGCAGACACAGACGCAGCCACAGATGCCGACAGCACAGACGATGCCGAACACGCCCAACACACCCAACACGCCCAATCTGCCCAGTCTGCCCAACACGCCGCCGCCGTGGAAGCCGGCACCCCCGCCGACATCCTATACGAAGCAGTATGCGGGCATTAGCGAGAGCGAGACGCGGGTGGCGGTGGAGCTGCTGTTTGCGGTGATCAACGAGCTGTACACGCTGTCGTCGGCCTGGAACATCCGGCGCACGCTCCTGGCGGCAGCCAAGTCGTTTCTGCTGCGGCCCGGCAACCCGTCACTGACATCCATTCAGGCACTGCTGCAGGCATCAGTGCTCGACAGCACGACGTCTGATGGCGGCCTGGCGGCCCAGCTGCAGCGCCTGCGGGCGGCCGCCGTCCCAACCGAGGCCGACCGTGCTGCTGCGCCACCGCCGCTGACGGCCGACGACCGCGAGAAGCTGCGCCGCAAGGCCCGCCGACTGCTGATCCAGAGTGGCGTGCCGGCGGCCCTGATGGGCGTCATGGGCCAGACAGCCACGGCCGACGCCCTCGGCCGGGTCTTTGACTGCCTGCAGATCGAGGAGGTCGCGCGCGGCCTGCTATTTGGGATCCTGCTGCAGGCGGCACGCATCGTGACGCACTGAGGTGTCGAGGTGCTAAGGTGTAGAGCGTTGTTTTTTCGGTGTCATCTCGAGCTGTCGTCTTCCTGGTCATGTTTTTTTGGCAGACTACGCATCTTATGTAATAATGTTTCAGGACGGAAGGCACGACGCTTCGGAAGGAACAACCGTCTATGTATCAGTATGATTCTTCCTGCAATGGAAGTAACGAATAGGCAGCAATACCCTTTCTTAATATGTTTTAATAGCTCTATCTCTTACTATCTATCTCCGTCTCTCTCTTCTCTTTTGCATCTGTTTACCTCTTCTTCAACAGCTCGAGCGTTTCGCGGAAATCGGCCAGCAGTCCCATCTGGTCCGCCTCGTCCACGGTGGCACACGCAGCGCGCGCATGTCGGATCCGTTCGGCTGTGACGCGGAATGCAGCTGGCAGTGGGACAGCATCGGTCGAAGGCGAGGAGGAGGACGACGATGACGACGACAGTCCGAGGCTGGAGAGGATCTCGGTGGCGACGACGCGAGCGGCGAGTGCTGCCCGCGGCATGCCGTGACCGGTGTAGCCGGCGCAGAGGAAGAGACCAGAGGCGACATCGGTTGTGTGAGCGGTCTCGGATTCGGTCTCGCCTTGGGCAGCAACATCGCCCAAAATGTCTGTCGGCATCTCGCCCACCCACGGGAACTGGTCGCGCGAGAAGCCCATGATGCCGGTCCACTCATAGTCGGCAGCCAGGGCGTCGCCGTCGCCGTCGGTGTCCTTGACCGCGAGCACCGGCGCCAGGTGTGTGCGCAGGTATGTGGCCACCTCGGGCTCGACGGCATCGTCACGCCACTCGCCCACGGCACGGCCGCTGGCCCGCTGGCGGCCGCCACCCAGGATCAGATGGCCGCCCTGCAGTGTGGCAGGCGGCTGCTGCACCAGATACTCGTCGCGGTCCGCCTCGTCTGTGCGAAGATCGTGGCCGAGAAAGACATAGCTGTAGTCGAGCCGAACGGGCTGTGGCGGCGATGGTGGCGAGGCCATCGGCGGCGGCACCAGAGCGGCCACCTGGCCGCGCACCGGAACGATCAAGTCAGCCAGAGACGGCAGCAGGTGCGATGTGTAGCCGTTGGTGGCCAGCAGGACGCGCCGGGCCACCACGATGCCACGGCCTGTGTGCAGCTCCCAGGCCCCCGACGACAAGCAGCGAGACAGCCTCAGCACCGGCGTGGCCGTCTGCAGATTCACAGAGGCCGACGATGACGACGATGACGACCGTGCCAGCCGCTCCAGCACCCACGACACCAGCTTGTACGGCCACACCGAGGCTGCATGTGTCTGCACGACCGCACCGGCCGCATGGCGCAGCCGCAGCGACTCCAGCGTCGGCTTGGCAAATTCGGAGGCCGCCTCTGTTTCTGTTTCGGTTGGTGTCGCTGTCGCCGTCGTGGGCTTCACTACCTGTGCCAGCTCGGCCAGGTCTGGCCGCGTGTGCTGCAGCGACTCCACGAGCTCGGCCGCCGCTGCAAACAGATCCTCGTCCAGGTATGCATGCACGCCACCGCCCGGAAGCGTGCGCCAGTCGCAGGGAATGTTGTGGGTGGCCACAAAGTCGCGCAGGAACCGGAATGTGGCCAGCTCGAAATCGGCCACGTCGGCTGGGTTGCCGTAGACGCTGGGCTGACAGTGGCCGCCGTTCTGGCAAGACAAAGGTCAGTTGGACCAGACGATCAGAGAAGAGAGGAGAGCGGACAGACTCACCCGTCCGGTGGCGCCATAGCAGAATTCGCGCGCCTCCAGCACCAACACGGACAGACCGTCGGCCTCGGCCAGCGCGTCTGCCGCAAAAGCGCCCGTGATGCCGCTGCCCACAATGGCTACATCCACCGTCGCCGGCAGCGCGTCCGTCGAGCGGAAGCCGTGCAGCAGCGCCGACGGCTTTTGCAGCCAGTACGACGTCGAGGGCTCCGAACTCGGCAGTCCGGCCGGAGTGGCCATCGGCGCTGTCGACGAGACGGAATAGGCTTCCTGGCCGGGTATGGCCTCGCGGATAGTCATGGTGTCGACGATGAGTCAAAAAAGCAAAAACGATAGTAGAGAACTGGTGTGAACAGGCGTGGTCATGACAGGATGACACCACTGCTCCGAAGGCGGGATATAAATCGTCTTTATCTCTGATAGCGCAGATACAGATAGCCAATGGCGGGGTTCATGCTATTCTGCCAGCAAACCCACAACCTGCCCATCTACGAGCAACAACGCAGTCATGTCTTGTTGTCAAACCGCCAGACTCGGCATGCTTCCGCTTGCTCCCTTTTTCGCCTATCCTCGATTTCCACACCATTTCCTCCTTTCCCATCGCTGGCATGATGTGACCAAATCCAGTAAAACCAAAAAGATTGGCCTGGGCTGGGTGTCCGACGTAGTCTCGAGCCCTTTGCCCAGCAAAATCGACCGAGAAACAGCCAAAACACTGCCAGAGTCTCGCTCAACCCTGCATCTTCTTTCTCTTTCCGACCTGGGCCGAGAAACCGGTCTTGATGGCCGTGACGGACCGTCTGGAACCGCACGAGTTGCACCTGGGCAGGTTAGCACTTCAAAGTCTCTGAAGCCAGACAAGAGCCATAAAGAAAACATACGTGATGAAATACAGCCGGTTCTCGCCCTTGCTGAGCTCTGTGTCGGGCGATTTGCACGTCTTGCAGACGACGTATTCGACTGTTCTGGTTAGCCGTTCGGTTCTGAACACGAACAAGACGTTGGTCATGGCACACAGTCACGCCACGGCCACGGCCACCCGAAACGGGGTCACAACGTACTAATGTATTTCCGCAGCACATTCTCGATCTGCTTCTGCTGGAAGCGGCCACGGATGACCAGCCGCCGGCTGCCGTCGACCGAACCAGTCGTGCCCAGCTCGGCCAGCAGGTACAGCGTAATGTGCTCCTCCGTACGCTTCATCCGCTTGGCCACCTCGGCAATGTTGGCAAAGATGGTCTTCTTGTTGCCTTCGCGCATGCACTGCGGCGGTGGGATCTTGTAGCTGCGCGTGCCGCTCGTCGCGTGGTCCGGGTTCTTGAGCTCCAGCACGTGGTAGAACCGGTGCAGCAGCAGCGAGAACGGCACCGGCGGGTTCGACGCGTCGTGCTCCCAGATGCCTGTGCCCTTCTCCATGTCGCCCTCGTCCACCTCGACGACCTCCTCGTCCCGCAGCTCCATCGCCTTGAGCTTCTCCGCAAACTCGTCCTCGCCCGCCTTGTCTTTGATCGCCTTCTTCTTCTTCTTCTTCTTCAGGCTGAGGTCTAGCCCGCCGTCCTCGCCGGCCGCCGCGCCCTCCGCACCATCCTCGCCCTCTGCCTTCTTCTTGCTGCTGCTGCTCTTCTTCTTCTTCTTCTTCAGCAGACTCAGGTCCAGGCCGTCATCGCCGGCCGTTGCTGCTGCCGCCTCATCGTCCGGGCGCGCCTCTGCAAAGGCCCCAGCCGCTGCCGCCAGGGGCGGTGTCCGCGGGCTGTGGGACACGGCCGTGTCCTTGTCGTCGTTGATCGCTTCCGTCGGAGGCATGCTGACGGTTCCGTCTGCGTCAATCACAAGCGCTTGATCCGTAAATGTGACCGATTTCCGGGCTTTACGTTCAGGTAGCTGCAGTTCAAGCGTTAGGATAAAGGGGTTTGCGTTTCCGAAATCACAACACAAAAAAGGGAGTTTCAAGGTAGAGCCTGATGTGGTTGTTCTTGGTCCGCTTTCAATCGGAAACTCTGTTCTGTTTTTTGCCCCGTTCCTTTTTCTTTTTGTTCAAAATTGGCAAAGCCCTCCTAGTGGCACTGTGCAACGGCGGGGTTAAGCCGCCCAACCAACGAACGGGAAGGAGGGGGGCCGATGACTCAGACAAGTAAACTCTAGCGAAAAGCGACGCCGCCAAAGCGCTTCGCATAGCCAACTCACCTGTTCGGTTGCCATGTTTGCAGCTGTTCTCGGTCTGTACTGGACGTTGACGATGTGAGTGCCCGCCCAAGGATCTGTGCGCCTGTATTTGGAACTTGCGTATGACGTATAGAGTTGCGCAGCCCAAACTGGGTATGGGGACGTGTTTGCGCAACGGGGAAGATGGGGCAGGTATGTGCGTAAGTGTCGGAAGGATGAAAAGGAAGCAGACACACTAGATAATAATGAGAGAGACTATGACAGCGAGTCAGACTTACTCCGTGCTTGTAAGGATACTAGTCGTTGGGATAACGGCCAAGACTGGAGGGGCAAACTCGTGCGTCTGCGTCTGGCTTATTGCAGGAGCGGCTGGAGATACCTTTTGTAGACGGTCTCGTGAGCTGCGGTGAGCTGTCTTGTAAGATGCACGCGATGTCCGACCCAACTTGACCAGGCTTGTGAAGCGGAAAAGGCGCAGCAGTCCGGCGAGATCGAAAGCCCTCGACCCGTGTGCCCAAACAGTGTGTCACATGACAAAGCCAAGCACACAGCCAATCAGAGAGCATCTGCAGCCCGCCCCGCAGAACGAGCTGATTTCGAGGGAGAGAGAGCTTCCAGCGGCCGACGACGGATGCACACACGCACAACAACCGCCAGGATGGCCTCCTCCGAATCGATAGCATCGTCTTCCGACTATTCCGTCGACACCCCCGCATCGACTGCCGACTCGTTTGTCATGGCAGACCCGGCGGCCGTGAACACGCTCTCGCCGCAGGAGGCCCGGTTCGAGAGGGGCGACGTCGGCGACGAGGACGACGAGGACGACAACCAGAGCGAGCTCGACTCGCTGCCGTCCATCTCGACCGGCATTCTCAGTCCGTCCGATGCCGGTTCGGACTCGCTGTCGGATGCCCAGCGGGAATGGGAGGCCAGCCTGGAGCAGCTGCAGCTGATGCTGACCATGGTGCTGGTGCCGTTCGTCGGCAAGTTCCTGGGCCGCAAGTTTGCCTATTGGAGTGAGTCGCCCGGGCCAGATGCTACGTATGCAAGACGCATACTAACCAAATAGGCTGGGCACGATACATGGAGTGGGTCCACGACGTCGAGATCCGGTGGACAAACAAGAAGGCTTTTGCAGTCGCCGGGGCTGTCGAGGCTGCAGCGACGCTATGAGGAACAAACAGGTCGACAAGATCCAGAGAGCAGGGTGGGGGGGACAATATAGACAACCGAGATCAAAACACATCGCACGCGGGCGGGCGACTGGCTACGAAACATCTGGGACGCATCCGGACCTGTCCCGAGAAACTATACCGCTGTGCCGCCAACGGCTCTTATGTATCTTTTTTCGATTGAAGAGACGCTGCTGGAGTGCCGTACCGTGACGGAAGGCACTGACCCTTCGGAGCCTCTACACCGGGAAGTCCGGGAACGGTTCGATATCCGTCATTCGAGATCATGCTTAAAATTCGAGGCCCAGGCGGCTTACGTACGGAGTACTGGCAGTTGGTGGTGGGGGAGCAATCTTACATCATTGGGCTGGAGCTACGGGGGAGCGTTGGGTTACAACACAATGAAATCATACTGCATCTGCGTTATTGTGGAAACATAGCATCCATGTGATAATCGACGTAAGTACGGTCGTGGGGTCTGTGAAAAGAGGCGGCTGCTGGTGCAGCTTCGGGTTTCAATCCTGTTACAGGCAAACAAACGCCGTATATATGGAATGGCTGCTGCTGGGTTGACAGCGCCACTGAACTGGTAACAAAGAAGAAGGTTTCACATTGCGCGCACACGGCCAGAACACTCGCAGCTCAGTTTGCGCGGCTACGATGACACGACCAAAGTGTAAAAGCAAGTTACAACGATGACGATAGGCTCCCATTCTCGGCCAACTCCCGAACTTAAGCGGGAGGCCACCCACACGGGAAGAAAAAAGAAGAAAAATAACAGAAAAAAGTCCCTTTGTGGCGACGCGACTGGGGTGGTAGCACCTGTCAGGTGCGCATGATTGGCCGGGAGAGGCTACTGGATCATGTAAATGGGTGGCATCTGCGACCGGCAAAGCCGCTGCAAAGAGGTCCTCTTCAAGATCCTGGTCAGGCGCTCGACCCCGTAAGGTATAGTGGGCACAGCGACTGGCTAGCGGGCCCCGTCCAGCAGTGTGCTGATTCACCCCCTGTAATGGCAAAGAGATGGCCATTCATCAGTAATTTATCCACTAGAAGAGGTCCGCTTTTTTCTTCCAATGAGCGATGGTCGCCTGGCGAACCGGCGCAGAAGGTCACGTCATAGCCGCAGAATCAGGAAAGCTGCGACGAGTGGGAAGGAATGCGAGAGAAAGCCGCTGCTGCCAGGCTGCCAGCATAAAAGGACAAAGCCCAGACGTGTGATCCCGGCCGGTTGGTTGCTTCTTCAACCGGCAGTCTCACCCTCTTGCATTAGAATTCCCCTGCAAGCATCACGTCTTACACAACCTCCTGCAGCGAGCTACAGCTCACTCTTGTGCACCCTCATCACCGTCGCTACGCAACGAACAACACAGTAGCAAACACGGGCCAGCACGAATACGAATAGTTCTTACAGTTTTCATTCAAAAGAAAGGTCGACGCTTCGAACAATCGCACAATTTGTAAATTGGAAAAAGACTTGAGGACAAAAACTTTACTTTCAAGTCCGAATTCCCCACAACCCACATTCTTAAAAGCTTATTCCGACAATGGAGATCATCAAGAGCATCCTTCGCTTCGTGCAGCTGCTATGGGTGATTCTCATCACAGCGCTGATCGGCAACGTGATTGCCAGCAACCACTACGGCCATGAGTCGTCTATCAACTACTCGCTCTTCGCTGTCTGCATGGCGTGGCTGGCGCTGATCTTCGGTCTCGCCACCAGTCTGACGGGCGGCTCGTTCAGTGACGGCATCTTCGGATACGTGGCACTTGCGCTGGACGCGCTGGCCACGCTCTTCACCTTCATCGCCGGCATCGTGCTCGCGGCCAAGCTCAAGGCGGTCGATTGTGGCGGTGACCTATCGCGGCGCCACAGCAGCTGGATCGGCTTCGGCAGCTCCAACGACGAGAAGCGCTGCCGCGAGATCCAGGCCAGCACCGCCTTTTTCTGGTTCCTGGCCGCCACCCTGGCCGTGTCGCTGGCCATGTCGGTCATGGGGGGCATGGGGCGCCGCATTGGCGGCTCGTCCGGCGGCTCCAGCGCGCCGCACATGTCGCAGGTGCGCGTGTAAAGAGCGACAACGGACAGAAGACGAGGAGAATTTAAGGTCAGATACCCAAGAACGGAGAACTGGTCCAAATTGGAAACGATTTTGGAGCCAGGAACGCACGACACAGCAGGCCTACTTGGTCCTCTCTCAAGTAATGGGCAGAGTGGACGCAGAGAGAGCTGAGGTGCGCTTTTGAAGAGTTCCAGGGAAGTGCTACGTGAATTGGCACGGCGTTTGCTATGTATTTAATATTGTATTCTGGTCAGGGGGTCTGGGATCGGAACGGAATGGGTTAAATGTCTGATGTAAATGGTTTGCCAAGACGATCAATGTTCAAATTATATGCGTTTGCAAATGCTCAGCTTGCGTTCACGTGACTTATCGACCTCGTTCGTTTCGACTTCGAGAATCGAGTTGCACCATGCTAGATGATAATTGTCAGAGGCACGGTGTCAGCCTTCTCACGAGTGACACAAACTCGCATTGTGTCGGTGCCGTTCACGATGCGTGGGCGACACATATAGCCACCAGTTTGTCACGTAGCCGCAAGTTCTCAACACCCAAGCTAGAAACTGTGGCTACCGTGTGGTACTGCTCTCTTAGACCTGCTGGCTTGTCTCTTCTATATCCGTCACAAGTACAACGGCAAATAGACGTCTTGCTACGGCGCATTATAAATTATAGTTGTGCGTATGGGTAGTGTTTGAATTGCAGTTTCTATCTGATTCATCTCGTTCCCCTCGGTTATGTCCCTCTGTAGAGCTTCAAATGTATGAGACCTGCTCTGATGTAGCTCTTTAGGAGATCGGCGTTTATCCGCTCAAATACAGGTATCATATCTTACAAATCCATTCTCGTCGTTCTGTCTGTTACAGGTTGCGACGCACGCGCCGCATGCGCCGCATGTTACGGTCGCGGGACCACAGCGTCGTGCTCTGTCCGTCCTGGCACTTGGTGCCGGCCGGCATTGCCTGGAATGCTGTCCACGAGCCGCTGGCACACTGCTGGTACTTGCTGCCCCCGACACAGTTGAAGGTGCCCTCGGACATGCAAGAGCCGCTGAGGCTGCTGCCGGCAGCCGGCGTGCCGTTGGTGCTGCCAGACGCCTGTGTTGAGGCAGAGACGGAGGAGGTGGTTGCGGCAGCGGCAGTAGCCGGTGTCGTCGTTGCCGTCTCGGTCGCGGCAGTCGTAGCAGCAGCAGCGTTGGCAGAAGAGGTAGCAACCACGGCGGTCGAGAGGGTGGTCGATGTCGAGGAAGACGATGAGTCAGCTGCAACTGTCACAGCAGATGCCGTGGCTGAGCTGCCGGAGGTAGAGGGAGAAGCGGCCGAGGTCGAGCTGCTGCTGCTGTCTGTGGCGCCGAGCGGGAAACAGTTGGTGCCCGCGGGCGACTGGTAGTTGGTCGTCATCTTGCTCGGCTTGGACACGTTCGGGCCCGGGTCGGGGAAGAGCGGGTCGGTGCCGGTCGTAGTCTTGCAGCTGTTGATGGAGTCGAGGTTGGCCACAAACAGGTTCGGCAGCGCCGACGAGTCTCGGGCGGCCACCGTAGTCTTGACCTCTGACCGCTTGCCGGGCGAAGCCGCTGTCACCGTGATGGGCGCGCAGTTCATGTAGTACTCGGGGGCGCCGGACTCCTTGCTGACCCAGGTCCAGGCGAAGACGTAGTCGCCGGGCGAGATCGAGTCCGGGATCGAGTAGTCGTACGTGCTGGGCCCGTTGCCGTCGGTGGTGGGACAGCCGCCCTCGATGCTGAGGATCACCTGCCACGTGGTCGATGAGGTCGGCTGCTGCTCAGACGTGACGGCCAGCTGGCATGAGCCGCCACCGTGCACCGCGCTGCCTTTGAAGCTGAGCGTCTGCGTCTCGCCCACGGCCATGGTGTTGTTGGTTGCTGAGGAGCGGTCGTAGAAAGTGGCAGCGGTCCCGACGATCTGGCAGGGAAAGTTGGAGCCAGATGTGCTCAGGGGCGAGTTGTCGGGCGTGCCAAAGGGGACGGGCGTGGCCAGTGTCAAGTGGGCTACCGCCTGCGAAGCCCAGAGCATGGACACGACCACGGCCGTGAAGATATATGTGTACATTTTGAATGAGAAAGTTGGTTCTTAGGATTGAGTGTCTCTGTACGAGAGAATGGAGTATAGAGGTGGGAAAATCTGTAGGTCGATGGTTAAGAGGAGGAGAAAAGCGATGAAGGAATAAATAGCTGGATATGAAAAAAGCCTGATATGCTGAATAGAAATAAAAAATGGTGGTAGGTAGTTGTCCAGCCAAGAAGGGCCGATGTGAATAGCATGACGGAGTGACTGCTTTATACCTGGCTACCAAACGGCTGGCCGAAGGCGCCGCGGCTTGATGAACAAGTAGAATACAAGGCCCTGAACAGGACTTTGGACAAGATGGGGCTCGACAGGCCTCCAGCCAAACGCTCTCTTGCTGTTCATAAGCATGTCTGTTCATGGCTCGGATCATGTTCATAATCCGCAGTCCTACCCCCACCGACATGTTTCAAGATCTTTCAGGCAGCAGCTCTGAATGGGCTGCTGGACCGCCAGACTTTCTGTGACTATGTCCTTCAAACAATGGGCACTGCAGGCCAGAGCGTCTGAACAAGAAGTGAACAGGGAAAGCAGGGGGCGTTTCTGGGTATATGCATATATACACTAATATGCATATATACGAGGAAACGAACGTGCATGCCGTGACCAACCACAGCGTAGCGACTGGACGGGGCAGTCTAATCCTGGAACCGGGTTCACAGCGGGGCATCTAAGCCATTGGCCAGCACTGCCTGCTCTGTCGTGGCTGCAGGCGACCTGTGCGTCTACCACCATCGTGAGCCACACGCTTGTGCATTTCCCAGCATGCCTGAATGGCTGACACTTCGCGGCCAGCTAGACAGGAGGTGGTGAGACGTAGCGCTTCCCCTCCCTCCCAGTAGTGCACAGTGGCAAACAGGTACAGGCTGTCTCGATCACCGGTGGGGCTGTGCCCAAAGATCGCAGAGCGTCTGATCTGTGCGAATGAGCTGCGGTAGATGCCCTGGCTTGTCACTGGCGCTGCCTTGCAAAATCCTTTCAGCCCGATGCGGAGTGGTGTCCAAGGGACGATCTGCTACTGGCAGAAAAGAAGACGTGAAATGCAGGGGAAAAGCCGAAGTAGGAAGTAGAGGCAGCCCTTGCGCGACCGTTTGCTGCGGCCAACCTGACAGGATTGCTTTGATGCGCTGGATCCTGGTCGCAGCAATGCAGCCGCATGTCTATGCATACTATACCCCTGGAAATGGCCCTTTGAGGCAACCCAGGATGCATGAAAGGGAAACCCAACATCCCATACAGTATTCGAGGATCTGCACACTGTATCAACATGGAGATATTGTATCCTATAGCCGTGCCAGGCACTGTGGGTTGAACCCCACTAAAACTGTCGCGTTACCGTTCTTCCAAACGGTTTCTGCAAACTGGGCGAACTCGCCCTGCAAATTTCTCCCATGCGCCATCGTCGCTATGGTCCGCAAGCTTCCATGGGACAGGAGACAAGAACGTTCACGAAATTCTGTGCCGCGGCACTCTTCGTCGTCGCGTCCGGCGCCGATGGCACATGACGATGACAGTCCCCAGGCGAGGGTCAGAGAACCGTCAGTATCGAGAGATTCACGGGCGAGTGCCGTGGCGCGCAAATGTGAGTTGCCCTGCACTTTGCGACATGTGATTTTACATTTTATGGTGTTTGGGGCTTTCTTCTCTGACCGGACTCCCTACAGTCCGTTCGCCGTCTACATCTCCACCACCGGCGCCTCCTTCAGAGACGTAAGTTTTTGCTTCGCAGTAGAGACTTGTTGGCTGCTACAAGCTGAAACCTCTGGCCCCAGCTTCATGATCGCCGGCATGGATCATGACGACCAGTACCGCATGGTGGAGGACGAGCTTCTTTCCGTGGCCCACGAATTCACAGCCCACCTGCACGCGGCCGAGTACCATCGGCTGAAAACGACGGCTAAGAGTCTGGGCGCCGAGGCCATACGCAACATTTCGCGGCCCGTTACGGACGGCCCGACACCATCGGTGCGGCGACAGCAGGAGGCAGACAGGCGCGCCGAGAAGCTGCAGCGCGGTCTGCAGTGGGCGTTTGGCAGCGGCGGTGGCGAGGACGAGGACGCGGACGTGCACGAGGATGCGCCGTGGAAGGGCACGGCGCTGCAGAACATCATGGAGGGCACCGGGCGGAAGGTGGCGCTCGTGCCGCTTCTGGCGGCTTCATCACGACGGCCAGTTGAGGCGAAACGTCTCGACGTAGAGACGGAGGATGATGAGGACGACGAGGACGATCTGGACGGACCGTCCATCCTGAAAGAGTCTGCTTTAAGACGGGGTCAGGTGGCCGCTGTCGACACTATGGACAGGTTGGCCTTTTCTTTTGATTCAGCCACGTCGACGACCGCAAACGAGAGCAGGCCAGACGCAGGTCGAGACAACAGAGACACGGACAGCAGCGACGCATCAGACAGCCTGGACATGAGCGGCTTGCTGCAGAAGATACGCCAGCGCCGTCAGCGAGAAAAGGCACAGCGACAGCAGCAAAATCAGCAGAGATGGAGACCGGGGCAGGAGAGAAACACGGACATGGCGAGCGCAGCAGTCAAGAAAGAGACAGAGGATGTGGACCTGTTCAGCTGCAAAGGCTGAAAGTGGCAAAGCAGCCCGGCACTGGGACCTTGGCGGCTGGCCAATGGCGGAGTAAAGGTAAAACCTCAACATACGCAGCGCTCTCGAAGCGGGCAGCAGACGAGACGTTGTGTCCGGGGCTCTATCCATCATGATTTGACATAGCCGATTTCTCGTTTTAACTGGGTAGTATGCCAGAGTGGTTAATGGGTAAGACTTGAAATCTTATGGCTTCGGCCGCATAGGTTCGAACCCTATTGCTACCGGTTTTTTTAGAGTGCGCATGTCTGCTTGCGCCGCTCTTTTTCCTCACTGGTCCTGTGTGCGCTTTTTGCCACTGCTATCGTGGAAAGCAGTAGACCTCAGCAGTTCTGGACGTGGAACAGCGCTGCTGTACGGAATACCTGCTCCTCTACGCCAAGTTTGCTCAATTTGCAGTACTATCCTCAGCAGATGAGTGTTCCCCTTTGAAGGTCTTGATATCATTCCGTCATTTCTGTAACGAGCAAAGACTATTCAGTACATTTCTTTTGCGTGCATATATCCACGTCACCTACGCCTGCCCATCAAGCCGGGACGAACGGGGTCTCGTACGGCCGCTCGGCCTGGGGCGTGATGCGTGCCAGATGGCGACGGTCGCCGCTCCTCCAGTCGACGAGGGCAGAATGCTGGGTGACGCGGTTGTCCCAGATGACGACAGTGCCGGGCTCCCACTTGACACGGGCCTGGAAGTCGGCGCCATAGGCGAGGTGGTCGTAGAGGAACTTGAGCAGAGCGTCGGACTCTTCCTTTTTGAAGCCGACAATCTCGCGAGTGACTGATGGTCAGCGGGAACAAGGGAAAGGAAGAAAGGAAGAAAGGAAGAAAGGAAGAAAGGAAGAAAGAAGAGAGCAAAGACATACACTGCGGGTTCACATAGATGGCCTTCTCGCCAGTGGCCGGGTGAGTGCGCACAACAGGATGGGCATGGAAGACGGGCTCGCGGCGCGTGATGCTGCCGCGGGCTTTGCTGGTGTTGGCCTGCTCGATGCCGGAGTGGGTGGCCTGAAGTCCGTGCAGGCGCTGCTGCAGGCCCGGGCTGAGGCGGTTGTACGCCTCAGCGGCGTTGACAAAGAGCGTGTCGCCGCCGCTGGCCGGGCCGTCAAGAATGTAGAGGAACGTGGTGCCGGGCGGCTGCAGCTCGTACGAGACGTCCGAGTGCCAGGCGACGCTGTTGGTGCGCGTGGCAAAGAACTGTTCCGCAAACTTGTCGCCGGCACCGCGATGCACCAGATGGATCTCCGGATAGCCGGCCGGCTGGCCCGACGTCGGGTGGATGTGGTGACGCCCAAAGTAGCCACCAAACGCGAGCGCGTCCGCGATCGGCAGATCGGCCAGGTCCTGCTCCCGGAAGGCTACCACCTTGCGCTCGGCCACGAACCGTGCTAGCTGGTTTTTGCCTGCATCCGAGAGCTGGCTCAGCTGCACGCCACGCACCTCACTGCCCGTCGTCGGCGTCAGCTCCGTTACCTGTGCCGTCGCCGGCAACAGGTCCGGGAACGTCCGGTCCGCATCCTTGCCATGCTCCACGTGCTCAAACGGTACCAGCGGCGGGTACTTTTCCGTGTGGTCCCATGTCGGCAGGTAGTTTGTGTACTGCGAAACAGCGCAAAGCTGGAGTCAGCCGGGAAGCGCCTTCATGCACTTGCCGTCACCGGAAACCCACCTTGGCTGCGGCAAACTTGTCTGTACCATGCTCCTCTCCCTCCCGGTCGATCTCGGCCGGCGACAGCTGCTTGTAGTCGCCCGTTGCTGCAGTGGTCGTGTGCAGCTTCAGCGGCTGCAGCTTTGTCGGCACCGTTACGGTCTCGACGGCAGATGGTGGTGCCATGGTCCTGGTGTGGGTGCTTCAGAGAATTTCAGAGAATTCCGAAAAGAACTGCTTCCTGTGGATGTTGCTAGGAGAGTAAGATGCTGAGGGAGAAACTGAAGCCACGGCATTCTTTCTCCAGCAAAGGGTAGAAGCCCGCCGGCGCGTCTTTATACTCCATTGGCACCCATACGCCATAGGAGGGGCTCCCGTTAGTACAGCACGAGCAGGGGGGATCGTTCGACAACGACAAGCCAATGGGTCATGTCATAACCTGTGCGATACCTTCGATGTTGTTATCCATGGATGCGATGACGCCATCGACCATAAATTCCCACTTACCAATCCCCGTAGTTGCATATCTATAACGGAATTCTCGGCGCCTTCTCGGCAGGGACTTCCAGAAGCACCCCTAAAACAGCCAAGACAGTTGCAATATTTGACTGTGCTTGCGAGATGCCGTCAAGATGTGTCGTAGTGCACGAAGGGGCGGCGCTTAGTAAGCAAACACACGTACGAGAACCGGGCACACGCTGCTGCGCCATGTAACTGTAAAAGATACGGCCGGTTCGCTAGCATGCACATCTGCTCGGATGCGACCTATGGGAGGGACGGAATTACATGGCCGTTGTACGTTATAAATGATTTCATCCAGTCCGATAGGATAAGGAAAAGATCTCAGATGTCACTAATGCGTTTCATTTGACTGACTAGCTTTCAAACCAAAAGCTCTCGGTGGAGATGTAAAGGACAAGAACAGTAAGCCCCTTGAGGTACCCTAGGAAGGGAAAATGACTGATAGGATCGATAGCTGGTAGTTACGTTAAACGTCTTTGGTAGAATGCACTATTGATGGCAACACGGATAGTATATGCAATGTCAAGTGTCGTCTGTTTCCCTCACGACAGCTGAGTATTCGTATATTTAGTACTCCGTACACAGCGCCTATTGTTTCACAAGTAACTTTACTAAATTCGGTTATCTGGATAGTATGTAGGAGAGGATATACGGCGGGTTACGGAGTACTGCGAATAATCCGATCACAGGGATTTTGTAAATGTAGTGAACGTATGATTTTACATCCACGATGGCTCTATCTGCCAGTTTAACTATTGTATCGTTAGCCATCTTTTGTCAGGCGCTGAAAATCTACTCTCTTTGCCCGAGACCGAGCTAACATATGCGCATATTGTCGATGGACTGCATCCTAAGGACGTTGACTTGTAGCCGCATTGGAGTGCAGAACCGCCCATGTCTGAGCACGTTTCGCTATGTTCTGGTATCTTGGATCGAGCCCAGGTGTATCGTGACCTCTAGGTACGGTTTATGCTCAATAATAGCGACGCAAAAGCTATTTAGCTAAACAATCACCAGGAGCTTAATACCAAGCCCGTTCTTACAGAGAAGATGCAGAGCGGCCTGCTCAGGGTAACAGAGTACATGGTCGAGTTCGAGACTTGTCGTTGGCAAGCCTTGTTTGTAGCCGTGTTCAGATATATTAACGTGCGAAACTCGCTACCTCTACAGCCACGTCTATCTCTCAGATTAAGAAAAGGCCCCGCGCACAACCACCCCCTAATTTAGCTGCCACTCTTTGGTGGAACTATGTATGCCTTGTGCCGGTTGCATGTTCTAAATTGAAGCACAGTGCTGCAAGTACCATGACTGCAGCCAAAGCCTATTGTGCTACCCTTCTTGGCGAGCACGGAAAAAGAGGCAGGCTTAGGCCCGCGAAAACCGAACCTAGCAACCTGTAAGGTGTTGGGTCTCTACTTTTGTACATGGTGTAGGTGGTACGATACTATCAAAAGCTGCCCGTTGCTCGAACAGATTCCGTGCCTACTCGACTTGTGCTCAAGACTCTGTATAAGCGTGATTTCGCAGTCCTTTTCCGATTAATTTGCGGAAATGGATGCCACCATTTCGGTCCATACTCCTGAATATAGAATGTTGGTTTTCATAATCCAGATACAAAGATCATCGGGACAACAACTCCACACCAGGCCTTCGCTGCACTTGTACATGAAGAAATCTTCGGCAGAGGCAAAGACGACTTTGCGCCTCCAATAGGGTCCGTCCGGTAAGATTTTCGAACTGGTGATGCGTTTTCAAGAACCACATCTTATCGCCATTATGTCCAAGACTGTTCTGCCTTGGTATATGACAAGGACAGAGAGAGGAGAGGAAGGAGAAGGACCTAGCCACAAGAGTAGTAAAGTCTATTTCTTGTCACGTTTTATGCATAGATTGTGGTTGTATTTTGGCTCTTTACCCGTGCTTGAAGGTGCTGAGTGCGCCGCGAAAAACCCACGAAAGAGGGGGGGGGGGGGGGGAGAGAGGGGTTTGCGAGCAGCCGAGGTAACCTGCTAGCTCTTTGGCAGGCTGGCCAAATGCTTTTCAGAGGATGACAGTGGTTCTGCCTCCCGTTTGACAAATTGCACTGAAATTGGAGAGCGACTGGACGTGTTTTCTAACCTTAAAAGATGCGTGGATTTTTGCTGTTGCACAGTAAGCCATTGCCAGTTTTAAATGTAAAGGGGAAAGGCGTAAGAGAAAAATAGGCTGGTTTCGATAATGTGTGCACAGAGAAACACAGAATAGCTTTAATTTTATTTTAAAAAGGACCCCTTCGATATCTAACATGTCTTTCTATTCTACATTGCTCGTTTCTGTGAACAATACGAAGTTGTAAATACCTTCTGCCGTCCGTTAACTTTATTTTTGGATCAACATTTTCCGAGGCATCTATAGACGAAGGTTTAAGAATTATCTACAAATTCAGAACAAAAAGCCGAAGTGCCCTTAACCTTTGTCCCTGAATACTAGAGTTAATCTCGATTCGCAGAAGACCGAAATAGAATTTGGCGACAGGGGCTAATGAGTATGCTAAGACAATGTTACAAATGGTATCAGACGATGTAGGATGACGCGAAAGTATAGAGAAGGGGGATTACGCGGCGGGCCGCCAAGTTCCCTGTACATTTGAAAAGGAGTAGTGGAGCACCGTAGAAGTGCTGCGTACTCCGTACGCCGTAAGTTATCAAACAAATGAATTTTGTTTAATACTCCTGTAGAAAGATAGTTGTCCGTGATAGCCATGACGTTCTCTTCAGCTTCCTCTCATTGCGCTAACCCTCCTAATCGGCTGAAACCATCATATACTTACTATGGCTTACTCAGCACAATACCGGCGTAAGCCTATCACAGACATCTTCACCAACGACACCGACATAGACCGGCGAACATGTAGGCGAAAGGTGCCTATGCGTGTCCTGATCCTTGGGCTCGGCCGCACAGGAACTGCATGTATGTTTTGGCCACGTGCCTCCGTCTCTTACCTTTTCTTGGTTCGTATCTGACAGACCGACGACATAGCTATGCGGGAGGCTATGCAAATGCTAGGCTACGTAGACACGTACCATATGATGAGCTGCTCGATCGAGAACCCGCCCGATGCGCTCATGTGGATGGACGCCCTTACGGCAAAGTATGACGGCGTGGGGAAGCCGTTTACTCGCGATGACTGGGACCGGCTGCTGGGAAAGTGCCAGGCCGTTTGCGACTGGCCCGCAGTGGCCTTTGCTCCCGAGCTGATCGAGGCCTATCCCGAGGCAAAGGTTATCCTCATTACGCGCGACGTCGACAGCTGGCATGCGTCCACGATGAAGACGTTTTACTGGCGAGCTATGGATCCAGAGCTGCGTCTGCTGTCGTACGTTAGTTGGGCTGCCGGTATGTATCAGCCCATGATACGCAAGTTCTTTGACACCTTCTTCGAGGGTGACTTTCCCAATCGAGGCAAGGCCATCTTCATGCGGCACCACGACGATGTGCGCACCCTCGTGCCTCCAGAACGCTTGCTCGAGTACCGCATCTCTGACGGCTGGGAACCACTTTGTCGCTTTCTGGAACAACCTGTGCCAAAGTACGCGCAGTTCCCCAGTATCAACGACAAGGCCGTCTTTGTGGCTCGGTCGCGCCATCGAAACCGCATGCAGATAGCGAACGTCACTCTGCGTTGGCTGTTGAGAAGCACTGCCGTTATAGGTCTCTGGGTAATGATTATCAGGGTGCTGGGGACAGCGAAATAGCCTAGACTTTTGCCGCGCCATGCACTTTTTCCCAATGTTGTATTACTTCCCTCCTGTATATATTGTTTCCATAGACACAACGTATGGCCTAGATTTTCATAGATCTTCCACGTACATGGAACTGCTACTCATGTATTATCCAATAATGTTCGGTCCCCATGAGGTATTGCAGTCTGCGCTGATCATCGTTCTGGATGTCTAAATGGAACTCATCGGCCGCGTATATTTCCCCACTGTAATTTATCTGACGTAGGCTGCGTGGATCATCCCTATGAATGTCTGTCAAAAATATTGGGTATGTGGAGTAGAGAACATCGAGTTAGGTGCAATTTAACAACACACACGTACTCCGTAGAAACCATTAGATTCCCCATAATTATCGGCCGCGTAGGTTGCCAGCTCATATCTAATCAAGAGGGGCTAGGGGAGAGATGGGGTGGGAGGGGGTCATAAGGGGGTGCCGTGGAGGAAAAGAAGATATCTACGGAGTAGAGAAAGGGTATATAGGTCTGCGACTTATTGCTCGGTGGAGGTATTCCGTACGTCGTACTTGACAAGCAGATATGGAAACGGATTCAAGAAACCAGCTATGGCAATAGGTTCCAGGACGGCAACCGCAGCTCTGCACCGGCGCCTTAGCTCGGCCGAGAGCTTACAAAGTATCCGCAATTCAGCCATAGGCCTTGATGATGTCCCTATTTCTGTGGCCGACCAGACGGGACCGATAACCTGGATGGCACTACCCCGGAAGGGACAGCTCGCCATACTCTTCTTGTGTCGCTTTGTCGACTTTTTGCAGGTCGCCTCCTTGCAGGCGTATGCCTACTACCAGCTCAAGTCGCTCAATAGCACCTTATCAGACGCCCAGGTCTCTATCCAGGCCGGTATCTTGCAGGGCTGCTTCACGGGCGCACAGGTCCTCACTGCTGTGCTCTGGGGAAAGGCGGCGGACACTAGCTGGTGCGGACGCAAACCAGTTCTCGTCCTTGGGCTTGCCGGCACGGCTGTGTCGTGTATCGGCTATGGATTTGCGACGTCTTTCTTTTGGTCTGCCTTTTGGCGCATTTTTGGCGGTGGGATCAACGGCACAGTGGGAATCATGTGAGCATTCACCGTCTCGTCTAGCTGGGTAGGAATGCTAATGGCACATTGAAGCCGGACGATGATATCTGAGATTATCAAGGAGAAGAAATACCAATCAAGGGCCTTCCTCATCCTAAGTTATAAAGGACTAGGGTTTCTAGGCGTTGTCATTGACACTGTCCAACAGGCTTGGTCATTCGCTATTATAGTTTTTAAGACCTTTGAGCGGATGATCTAACGCCTATGCAACGGCGAGGAGTCGTTTGCCATCTGCTTAACGCAGTTAAATCTAAGTCTCTATAAACTAGACATTCCTACCGTAGACGTTGATCCGGCTCTACTAGACCCTAGCTAGCGACCGCCGTTCTGCATACAACCCTTCGCTAAAGTGTTCAACACTAACAAGGCGAAGGAACTACCCTTGTTAGCGGACGCGGAGCACTTGATTAAGCTAGAAGACGGCGTAAAGGTGCCGTATAGCCTGCTATACCTGCTGTCTCCCGCCTAGCAAGAGGAGCTCCGCCGCTTCATCGACGAGTCGTTGGCGAACGGGCGGATCGCCCACAGCAACAGTCCGGCCGGAGCCCCAGTGATCTTCGTCCCGAAGAAGGACGGTACTCTTCGCATGTGCGTCGACTACCGGGGTCTGAATCGGGTGACTAAGAAGGACCGCTACCCCCTCCCGTTAATCAGTGAGCTGTTGGATCGCTTGGACGGCGCGAAGGTGTTCTCTAAGGTAGACATGAAGGAAGCGTACCACAGGATCCGGGTTAAGGCCTCCGATTAGTGGAAGACCGCTTTCCGAACGAAATACGGGCTCTTCGAGTTTCGTGTTATGCCCTTTGGACTAACCAACGCGCCGGCCACATTTTAAGCATATATCCACCGCGCACTGGCAGGGCTGGTGGGCACGGTCTGCGAGGTGTATTTAGATAACATCTTGATCTACTCCCAGACCAAGGAGGAGCACGAAAAGCACCTCCGATTGGTTTTCGAGCGGCTAGAGGCCGCGCAGCTGTATGCAAATCCCAAGAAGTGCGAATTCTTTAAAGAGGAAATCGATTTCTTAGGGTTTGTCGTTACCACAAAGGGGCTGGCCATGGACCCCGAGCGGGTCAAAGCCATCGCCGAATGGAAGGCCCCCGAGTGCGTACGGGACGTTTAATCCTTTCTAGGATTCGCGAACTTCTATAGACGCTTTATTTCCCACTACTCTTGCATTGTGCGGGCCCTAACAAAGTTAACAAAGATAGGCCCTAGCCTGCCGCGCAAGCGCGGAGCCGTCGCTACGCAACCGTTCGTGTTAACCAAAGAGGCAGAGGTTGCTTTTAAATCGCTAAAGACAGCATTTATAACAGCAACAATTCTCCGCCACTATGATAACACGAAGCCCACGCGGGTGGAAACGGATGCGTCGGGCCACGCCATCTCTGGCATTATCTCCTAGCTTGCAGACGGCAAGTAGCGACTAGTCGCTTACTACTTACATAAGTTAATAGACCGTAAGATGCGATAGAGAGTAGGATAGCAAGAGCTCCTAGCCATCATCGAGAGCTTGGAGCACTGGCGTCACTATTTGGAAGGTCTAAAGGACCCATTCGTAGTCCTGACCGACCACCAGGCGCTAAAAGGCGTCGTCAAGGCATCGGCGAAGGATCTCCGGAACCGAATTGCCCGATGGGTGTTCCGCCTCTCAGCGTTTGACTTTAAGATCGAGCACCGCCTAAGGTCTACCAACCCGGCAGACGGTCTGTCCCGCCGACCAGACTACATAAAAGGTAATATTGTGTACGATGACGTGCTCCCCTCGCTTCTTAGCAAGCTACAGATCGCAGACCAGTCGTCGGGGCTCCCTGTGCCAAGAGCTCCGTTGTTATCAGTACAGGAGGCGCGGGTCGCCACCAGCCAAGAACGGCCGTTGCAACCCTAGTGCTCCTCCAAACTGTATAATACCATTCGCGACGCTCAAGGCCGAGACCGATTACTGGACGACCTGTTTGCAAAGGCTAGACGAAGCCGGGGGAACAACACCTATTATCTGCGGAAAGGGAACACCTTGTTCTACAAGGATCGCATCGTCGTCCTATCGGCGGACAAGCTGCGGGCAAGGCTAATTAGTCTACACCACGACTCCCCTATGGCAGGCCATATGGGAGTCCACAAGACCGTGGAACTCCTCACCAGGAAGTACCACTGGCCAGACATGGCCACTGACGTTCGTGCGTTCGTCGCGAACTGTTCGTTATGCATGAGCAACAAGGTCCCACGGCACAAGCCGTACGGATACCTCCAGTCCCTACCTATGCCTGTTCGGCCATTCCAGCACATTAGTGTGGATTTCGTGACCGGTCTTGGGCCAAGCTTGGGCTTGGACGGCCGTCTGTACGATGCTATCCTGGTGGTAGTCGATCGCTACACGAAGCACGGCATGTTCATCCCCACCCAGAAGACGGTCACGGCTGCCGAGGTCGCCCGACTCATCTACGACCGCGTGGAGACCAAGTTTGGTATCCCGGAGGTAATCGTCAGTGATAGGGACAGCCTATTCACCAGCCAATTTTGGCAGGAACTGATGTGCCTTCGAGGGGTCCAGCTGATGATGTCGACGGCGTACCACCCACAGACAGACGGTGGCACTGAGATCCTGAACCAGACCTTGGAGCGTTTTCTGCGAACGTTCTGCGGTCGCTCGCAACACCAGTGGACGCGGGTGTTAAGTACTGCGGAATTCGCGTACAACAACGCCCGCCACACCACAACGGGGACTTCCCCGTTTTATGCGTTATACGCATACCACCCTCGTTTCATGGACGACTTCCCTTTCACTAAGGCCGCGGTAGAGGGCGTGCGAGAGCGTGTTGGTCGGCTACAGGCCGTCAGGCAGAAGCTAGAAGTGTCGTGGGAAAAAGCAATTCGCCAACAGGAGAAGGGCTACAACAAGCGGCGCCTACACAAGGAATTCGTTGAAGGCGAATTCGTGGGTTTGTCGACGAAGCACCTAAACCTGGCCGGCTCGAAGAAGCTAAACCCGACCTTCCTGCGCGTCCGCATTGTGAAGAAGCTGGGCCCGGTTACGTATCGGGTCGCCTTGCCTTCGCAGTACGCCCGCCAACACGACGTGTTTCACGTTTCCCGCCTCGAACCATGGACCGCCACAGTGAAAGAGGGAGAAGAGCTCCCGTTCCCAGAAATAGTGGAAGACCAGGAGGAGTATAAGGTCGAAGACATCATCACTCACCTTGGCGAAGGGTCGCGGACCCGGTTCCTAGTAAAATAGAAAGGCTGGCCGGCCGAGTACAATACCTGGGAACCAGAAGAGCACCTGGCGCACGCCAGCCGCAAGTTGCAGTCTTACCAAGAGACTGCAAAGCGCACTCATAAGAAATGGGAAGACTACGAGGCAACGGTTAGCCGCATGCAAGCCGACCGTTAGTCGACCACTCCTGCCATTTCTTGCGCGATTGCGCACTATGAACTACTTGTTCCGGCTCTGGGGGCGCCCCCCAGAGCTACAAACCCAAAAAATACCGTCGGCGGGCTGTCGCTCAGCCACCGGCTACTCGTCACTGTCCTCCTCCGCAGACGCCCCCTCGACCTCTTCGTCCCCCTCCTCGCCGGGGTCATCCTCGTCCCCCTGTTCCTCCTCGCCGCTGGGCAAGCCTCCGCCGACCGGCATATGGTTTCCACCGGCCGCCAACTGGCCGCCCGCTGGCGCGCTCCCACCAGATGCTGCCGCACTACTGCCACTGGCTGCCGCGACCGCCCCACTGCCGCTGGCTGCGGCACCGGAAACGGTCTTGGCGCCTCGCTAGCGCTTAGCTAAAGTCGGCAACTTAGCGCGGGCCCGTCGCTTGCCAGGCGCCGCCGGAGGCAATAGCCGAGGGAAGACCACTACCTAGTTGGTCTAGGCCAGCTCGACCAGGGCCGCTATAGTCTACGGGATCCGCTTAAGCGGCCCCTCCGCTCCCGCTGTGTACTAAAGCGTGCCGTTACGGCCAGCTTAAACAGCCGCAGCACGCTGTGCTAGGGTAAGCATAATAGAACAAGGATCGGCCTAGGCGACGGGTTAGCGATAACTCGACAATAGGGATAAAGGGACTTGCCATTGCTTCAAGAGCAGTGGCAACTCGGGTCCACGCCTACGACGGCGTGCCCACGTCTAGGGACGTAAGCGGCAGGAGCCGGGCAACCTCTGCCGCCTGCTGGGCGGGCGTCAGGGTTAGCTCCGGCTCCCGCCGGTACTGGTGGAGGACACCGAGACGCAATGCAGCCCATTGTGCCGTCTCAAAACGTTCGCGCCGGGAGCGCTGGTCGGTCGCCGGGGGCTCCAACTTGTCTTCCTGCAAGGCGCGGCCAAGTTCCTTGGTCACCGCCGTCAGGGCTATCAACCTTTGGGCGATTGCCGCGCAATCGCCCGGCGCTGCGACGATATTGTTGACCGTCATCCGCTGAAGCAGCAACTCGTTCGTGCCGGCCAGAAATTCCCAAATGTATCGGGCCAAGCCCTCGATCTCTTCGGGGAGCTGTCGGTTAGCAATCGGCTACCGGCGCACACGAGTTAACGCACTCACTGGCAAGCACGACGTGTTGTCGGCCACACAACCGACGCAGCGCGCCGGGTTCTTTGGCGTGGCTACACACGAGAATTCGTGGTAGACGTCCAGATAGGCTTTAAGGACGCAGTTCAGACACGGAGCCTACCATGGGGTTAGCTATCGCTTAGCGGACGCCGTGCCAGCGGAGACCTACGCTCTCGGGAGACGGTGCGTGTGCCCAGGAAGGGCGTTTCGTAAAGTCTGCATCCACGAAAAAGTCCATCAGGACTTAGGAGCGGCTTTGGTTGGACATCGTCTATAAGCGATCGTTAGCTAGCCGCTGCGCGAAGTCGCGAACCGTTGCATCGACCTACTACTTAAGTAGGATCGAAGAAAAAAAAGGGCTAAAGAGGTAAGAGCAGTCCTGTGAGTGCGGACGAATTCGTCTTAAATCATAGGATGCACCCGCTCTTTTCTACCCTAAGGCAACAAAGAAGCCGCGTTATCAGACGTCTAAATGCGTCTTGAGAACTCGCTTAACCTTGCTTTGACAGCAAGGTGAGAAACGTCTGAAATCAGACAAAGGGACGTCCTGGCGGCAGACCGCCTCTGCTGTCTGGTAGGCGACAGTTCTACGATCGGCGGGCGACAAACGGCCGCTGTTGCCTCTGTCCTGCCCTGCTGGTGGTCGGAAGTCGCAAGCCCTGCGCCGCCGTTTTCGGTTGGCGTACACTGCACCCCTGTGCACCTGGTGTCCGAGGCTGGCCCCCTCGCAACACCCATCGGCGGCAACCCGAGCGTTCCCCGACCAGGATCCGAGCTGCACGCCTCCCGGGGAGCTCCAACGAACAGGACGACCCGTGCATTAGGCAGGATCCGGCGTTTACTGCCGCCATGGACCAAGCAGTACGTGTGCGCTTCCACGTTACCCGAATGCAGTCGCACAAGCAAGCGGTCCGCGACCGCTCGGCGACAGCCAATAACCCGGAGCGCTTGACTCTTTTTCCTAACTCTACAAGGGGAGGTTTTTTAACGAGCAAGTGGCTGCCGCGTGTGCACCTCTGGGCTGACGGGGGCGTCACCTAGGGAGGGGGGGGATAGTGTAAGGGTATTCCACACACGCGTCCCTACGCACCGGTTCGGCAACCAGTCGCTTACCAAGCGACGGACTTAACGAACTATCTTGACACGTTGCACGGGACTAGCACAGCCACTTAGCTGCGCCACGCCCCACTGGGTTTGCGCTACACCGCATCTTCCAGCCACGTATATATTAGCTGGCAGGCCTTCGCCTACCAATCTCCTATAGTTTGTTAACGACCGCTGGCGGGCGCCCGTGGCGGCGAGAGTTTCTCTGCGCAGGCGGCGCGGGCGGTCGTGAGTCGGTTTTCTCGACCTGCGCGGCCAAACCCGCGGCGCCGCCCCACAAGCGCCCCTCGATGGGGTCGCCGCGGGTTGTTGGCAGCCCCGGTACGCAGGTGTCGGTGGAGCTATGAGAGGGAGGGAAAAAAAAAAAAAAAAACATGCGGGAAGCGCGAGCGACTCTGCATTGTCCCCCCCCGCCTCAGGCGCTGCGCGGCGGACACAGCACTCAGGATGGGCTGCCCGGTTTACCTGGGCACCCGTCCTGGGCGAAGCCCATAAAACACGTTCCATATTCAATTAAAGGACTGCTTTCGGCGTCGAGGGAGGCTCGCTTTATAAGGCTAGAGCCCCGGGCGTACGGGACTGTCCGATGCCCTGGAGCGGTGGCGCTCGTTCGTCCACTCAACCAGGATGCCGGATGGCGCGGGGGGGCATATCCCCCCTCCGCGCCGCCGTCGGGCTACTGCTTTCGCTTGGCATTGCGGCCAGGCAGGCAGAAGCAACAGGAGATACCCTCTCGCCGGGAACGCTGCATCAGCTGCACCGGCGGGCCGTGGCCTCCTCCTTGGGCGGTTAGGTGGCACGCCCGCGGCTCGTCCGCGGGGCAGTGTAGGCCGTGCCGCTCTTGGGAACTCTGTGGGGGAAGATGGATGCCGCCTGGCGGATCGCCCTGGCCTCGCCGGGGCGCTCTGTCAGCGCGGCAGGTCAGCTAATCGCTTCTCCGCCGTGGACAACCCGCCGCGCTCTTGCGGGGGGGGGGAGTGCACTGCGCGGCGATTGCTGCCTGTGGGATCTGGCGCGGGCCTGCTTGCGTGCTGGGGACGCTCGCGGCGCCCGAAGCCTGGTCAGTGAATCGCTTCTCCGCTAGCCGCACCCTGCGTGCGGCGACACGGCCGCTCTGGGAAACCCGCCGCGATCTCGCGGGGGGGAGTACGTTGCGCGACGATAGCTACCTGGTTGATTCTGCCAGTAGTCATATGCTTGTCTCAAAGATTAAGCCATGCATGTCTAAGTATAAGCAATTATACAGCGAAACTGCGAATGGCTCATTAAATCAGTTATCGTCTATTTGATAGTACCTTACTACTTGGATAACCGTGGTAATTCTAGAGCTAATACATGCTGAAAACCCCGACTTCGGAAGGGATGTATTTATTAGATTAAAAACCAATGCCCTCCGGGGCTCACTGGTGATTCATAATAACTGCTCGAATCGCACGGCCTTGCGCCGGCGATGGTTCATTCAAATCTCTGCCCTATCAACTTTCGACGGCTGGGTCTTGGCCAGCCATGGTGACAACGGGTAACGGAGGGTTAGGGCTCGACCCCGGAGAAGGAGCCTGAGAAACGGCTACTACATCCAAGGAAGGCAGCAGGCGCGCAAATTACCCAATCCCGACTCGGGGAGGTAGTGACAATAAATACTGATACAGGGCTCTTTTGGGTCTTGTAATTGGAATGAGTACAATTTAATTCCCTTAACGAGGAACAATTGGAGGGCAAGTCTGGTGCCAGCAGCCGCGGTAATTCCAGCTCCAATAGCGTATATTAAAGTTGTTGCAGTTAAAAAGCTCGTAGTTGAACCTTGGGCCTGGCTGGCCGGTCCGCCTCACCGCGTGCACTGGTCCGGCCGGGCCTTTCCCTCTGGGGAGCCGCATGCCCTTCACTGGGCGTGTCGGGGAACCAGGACTTTTACTTTGAAAAAATTAGAGTGTTCAAAGCAGGCTTATGCTCGGATACATTAGCATGGAATAATAGAATAGGACGTGTGGTTCTATTTTGTTGGTTTCTAGGACCGCCGTAATGATTAATAGGGACAGTCGGGGGCATCAGTATTCAGTTGTCAGAGGTGAAATTCTTGGATCTACTGAAGACTAACTACTGCGAAAGCATTTGCCAAGGATGTTTTCATTAATCAGGAACGAAAGTTAGGGGATCGAAGACGATCAGATACCGTCGTAGTCTTAACCATAAACTATGCCGACTAGGGATCGGACGGTGTTATTTTTTGACCCGTTCGGCACCTTACACGAAAGTACAAGTTTCTGGGTTCTGGGGGGAGTATGGTCGCAAGGCTGAAACTTAAAGAAATTGACGGAAGGGCACCACCAGGGGTGGAGCCTGCGGCTTAATTTGACTCAACACGGGGAAACTCACCAGGTCCAGACACGATGAGGATTGACAGATTGAGAGCTCTTTCTTGATTTCGTGGGTGGTGGTGCATGGCCGTTCTTAGTTGGTGGAGTGATTTGTCTGCCTAATCGCGATAACGAACGAGACCTTAACCTGCTAAATAGCCCGCGTTGCTCTGGCAGCGCGCTGGCTTCTTAGAGGGACTATCGGCTCAAGCCGATGGAAGTTTGAGGCAATAACAGGTCTGTGATGCCCTTAGATGTTCTGGGCCGCACGCGCGTTACACTGACAGAGCCAGCGAGTTCTTCCTTGGCCGAAAGGCCTGGGTAATCTTGTGAAACTCTGTCGTGCTGGGGATAGAGCATTGCAATTATTGCTCTTCAACGAGGAATCCCTAGTAAGCGCAAGTCATCAACTTGCGTTGATTACGTCCCTGCCCTTTGTACACACCGCCCGTCGCTACTACCGATTGAATGGCTCAGTGAGGCTTTCGGACTGGCCCAGGGGGGCGGGCAACCGCCCCCCCGGGCCGGAAAGTTATCCAAACTCGGTCATTTAGAGGAAGTAAAAGTCGTAACAAGGTCTCCGTTGGTGAACCAGCGGAGGGATCATT